>NW_022436990.1:5623741-5803312 GCF_009761245.1 Sapajus apella
AAAAAAAAAAAAAAAAAAAAAAAAAAAAAAAAAAAAGGCCGGGCACAGTGGAAGGCTGAGGCAGGTGGATAATGAAGTCAGGAGATTGACGAGATCATCCTGGGAAACATGGCAAAACCTTGTCTCTACTAAAAATACAAAAATTAGCTAGGCATGGTGGTTGTGTCTCTATCATCCCAGCTACTCAGGAGGCTGA
This sequence comes from Sapajus apella, assembly GCF_009761245.1. Lineage (NCBI taxonomy): Eukaryota > Metazoa > Chordata > Mammalia > Primates > Cebidae > Sapajus > Sapajus apella. The sequence continues at coordinate 5,623,938 of NW_022436990.1, forward strand.
GACAGGAGAATCACTTGAAGCAGGGGGTCAGAGGCTGTGGTGTGCCGAGATCGGGCCACTGAACTCCAGCCTCAACAGAGCAAGACTCTGTCTGATTTAAAAAAAAAAAAAAAAAAAAAAAAAAAAAAGTTCTACTGGAGAATGCTTATAAAGTGTTAAGCAGGGAAAGTATAACACTAAACCACATGTGTGGTATTAATTCACTCAACAGATATTTATTTATTTAATGGATACCATGTGCCAGGCACTTTTGTAGGAAATTCAGCCAGGGCTAGTTTTCAGTTGTTATGTGTGGGTACAGCCATTCAAATTGTTAACCGCTGGCATCTGCTGTGATTGGTTAGTATCATTAACTTACTTGATATCAACAATTTTAAATCTCATCAGTAGATAACAGAAGTGTACAAAGTAAACAAAAATCCCTAACCTCATAAAGCATTAATTCCTATCAGGAAACTAGACACAAAAATATAATAAATAAAAAATTCATTTTATCATACAAATTATCATCTTACTGTGTAAGATAATGTCACGTACTTTAGAGTAAAAGCGAAAAAGGAGACAAAGAAAATGTTGCTGGGGTATGGGTTGAGTTATAGAACAGATTGGTCAGGGAGCCCTTACTAGGCAGGTGGCATTTGAATAGGCTTGAATAAAATAAGAATGTGAGCTGTGTGAACATTTCTGGAAAAAGCCTTCCTTGGAAGTAGAAACAGGCAGTACAAAGTTCAAAGATAAAAGCATGCCTGGTGTGTTTGAGAAACAGTAAGAGTATTGCACCTAAAATGAAGTAGGATATAAGGGGGAGGCCAGATCAGGAGATCATGTAGGTTTATCCTCCAGTGAAATGGCAGGCCATAGGAAGGTTCTTAGCAGTAGAGTAAGGTAATCTAATTTACATTTTAATAGTATCATTCTGGAGGCTGTGCTGAGACTAGAGAAGGGCAAGGAAAGAAATGGAGACCATTAGGAGGCTTTTGCAAATCCTGGCAAGAGATGATAGAGGCTTGAAAGATAGGAGTAGCAGTGGAAAAGGTAATAAGTGGCTAAATTCTTGATTATGTACTAAAAGTACAACCAAGAGAATTTGTTTACAGAGAGAACGTGGAACGCAACAGAAAGACAAGAGTCAAGGCTAACTCCTGGGATTTTGGCCTAAGTCACTGCTAGGTTAAAAGAATGTTCCTTTCAGATACAGTCTGCAGAATGACCAAGTTTGGATGTGGGTGATTTTTGGTATATTAAGTTTATGGTGTTTATATACACCCAAGTTGTGATAGGCAGCCTCTAGCATGCCCCAAATGATCTTGCCTCTCGGAATTCATGTCCTTATGTAATCCATTCCCCTTGAATATGGGCTGGACTATGTAATTTACATTTTAAAAGTAAGTCTGTATTTTGAAATAATTATAAACTCACAGGAAGTTCAAATGTCCAGGGAGGTCACAGGTACCCTCTACCCGATAACTCTCAATGATTTAACATCTTGTGCAATCACAATGCAATATCTAAATACCACAGTACAATATATAAATCTGGCACTTTGGCACAGTCCACCGAGCTTACTCAGACTTCACCAGTCTTGCATGCACTTCTGTGTATGTGTGTAGTTTTATGCAATTTTATCACGTTAGTTGACATAACCATCACCACAGTCAAGATACAGAACTCTTTCATTACCACAATCAAGATACAGAACTCTTCCATTATTACAAGGATCCCTTTGTAGCCATAATCCTGTTGTCTTGGATTAAATACTAATCATACACCTTTTGCTCTAAAAAATGACTTAAACTATATGGCCATTCTACCAATGACCATACTAGCTTGAAAATGACTGCTCTTCTCTTAATTCAGAATCTGTATGGGCCTGGATTCAGATTAATTCACAAATATATATTGTTGAATAAATAAGTAAAACTATGATACCACACTACAAATTCATAAAATCACACTATTTTGTAATTTAAATGGCTGAAAGTTATTTAATCTCCTCATTTTGAAGATACAAAATACTTTGACAAAGATCACAGTTTGTTCATAGCAGAACAAAGACAAGAACACAGGTCTTTGATCCTGCGCCAAATGTAACATTGGCATAATATATCAAATTTTATAATAGATTACACATATATTTTATAAGCTGTAACACTATCTGCCTGCTTTTATTATCTTATAAATGTAGGAGTCAATACTCACAGAATTTCTACACTACATAGCTAGTAAATGGTAAATTCAGGATTTTTAAATTAAAATCAATTACTAGATTTATCTTATAGAACATAACGCATAACCATACTCCACTGTCATAGAAGATATCCAACTGGGCATATCAAAGATAGTACATTAACATGGCTGCTATAAGAAAAAGGCTAATAACTCATTTAAATATATGATTTCATCTTTTTATTTTCTTGAGACAGGAGCGCACTCTGTTGCCCAGGCTGGAGTGCGGTGGCGTGATCTCTATTCACTATATCCTCCGCCTCCTGGGTTCAGACAATTTTCCTGCTTTAGCCTCTAAAGTAGCTGGTACTACAGGTGTGCACCACCATGCATGGCTAATATTTGAATTTTTAGTAGAGGTGGCATTTTGCCATGTTGGCCAAGATGGTCTTGAACTCCTGACCTCAGGTGATCCACCTGCCTCAGCCTCCCAAAGTGCTGATACTACAGGTGTGAGCCACCATGCTCAGCCTCAATAAATGATTCTATCTTAAAAAACTGTATTATTATTTACTATTAAGTGCAATTAATAGTGCTTGCTATTTACTTAGTCTCTTAAAAGAGTTTATCTTGCAGTACACTACAAATATCAGAGGCCAAAAGGAACAAACAAAAGCTATTTTATCAATATTTCTAAGCCAATAGTAAAAAACAGAATTCCTGTTTTGGCATTTTCCAATTTATAAACTACGAAACCTTAGTGCAAAACAGAAATCCGTCTATAGAATTTTCACTGAGCACAGATAATGATTATTAAGACAATATTAGAGCAAAATAATTCCATGTTATCCATGTCTTGAACACTATAGATAATAAAAACTTTGACTTTAACTAGGATATATTAAAATGATTTTTATATAAAAACTGGTGGTATAATATGATATAAACAATGTGCTAAATTCCAAGGGACTAGCATAATAAAAGTTATAATTCTTTATATCCAAGAAGTTTCTGATTTAGGGAAAATGACATTTAAATAATCAACTAATAATAAAGACAGAAAAAATAAAGTCATAACAAAAGCAAACACCAGAAGAAATTAAATAACATGACACACATTTAGGAAACTCCAAGTAGCAGGGAATGTCTGGGGTTTAGCAAGAATAAATAGAGAAGTAATTCCAAGAAGAAAAAGAAAAAGCAAAGCAGGGTAAAACTATAGTATAGAGTTCTAAATTCCATACTTATAGGAGGCTTGAATTTTCATTCCACAGGCAACAGAATGCAACCAAAGATTTTTATTTATAGAACTGTTATTTCACTCTTCTTGAGAGTTTCTGTCTCTGTAAAATCTAAGGCCTTGTTCTTGTTCTCACTGTATTCAAAGTACTATCCCATTATTGCTGTGGAAAGCTCAGTGAGTCTGCTATCCTTTGTAAATGCCTTCTTCTAACAGGTTGTCTGTAAGGCCTTTTCTTTAATTTCTGTGTTCCCCAGTGGTTTTTTTTCTCATTTATTATAATGAGAATTCATTTGAGATTCCTAGATTTGAGATTTCTGTCATTTGATAATTCTTAAAAAAATTAGTCATAATTTCTTTGTACCTTGCCTTTTCTCCATTCCCTTTGCTATCTACTCTGAAACTGAATATTTTAGATCATTTCACTCTGTCTTCTATTTTATAATTTTCACGTCTTTGTCTCTCTGGCTTCCATCTTCATATTTGCTTCTGATCTTTCAGTTTACTAATATTTTCTTAAACTCTGTGTAATCTGCTGTTAAACCTATTTGCTATATGTTTAATTTTCATTATTTTGTTTTAAATTTCTATGAGTTCAATCTAATGATTGAATTAGATTTTATTAAAACTGACTGAGTGGATTTTCAGTCACTTTTCGTCAGTTTACTTGCTATTTTCAAGCCTCTCTTTTTTCCTAAAAGATAATAAACACACTTATATCATATTGTGACAGATATATTAAAATATAGGAACTATTTGTTGAATTATATGATTTTGCTGCTGTATATTTTTGCTGATTTTCATTACAAGTGCCTTTTCTCTTATGTGTTTTCTGATTTCTTTTTCTGTGAGCTCAGGGTCTTTGAAACTTTATATATAGGAATTATTAGATGCCTAATGTGAAGACAACTTCCTTTTGTCTGTTGTCTATGGGCCCTTTCAGGGCAGGACCACTTAAATTAAGTCCTTGGCTTTCAGAACCACACATGCAGGAAAAATTCAGCCTACCCATCCATGTGGTTCTAAACTTGCCCAAAAGCTGGCTGTGGATGGCAAATTTTCAGAGATTTTTCCCCCTTCACAGTCAAGAAAGACAAGTTCACTTGCAATCTTATTTGTATGAAGCGCTTGTCTGTTGTTCACCTAAACACCAACGGTGTGACCATCAAGAATAGTAGTTTCACAAAAGGATCTCTAGTTATAACACTCACTGGCAGAAATGCGCTCTGAGCTCTATCTAACTCCTGTCTCTCTTGACCTTGCAGCCACTAATATGGAAGATCAAATTCACCAAGATTTGACAAATTTATTCAGTGTGAAAGGCAGGTTCAGGCAATAACTCATTCCCCATGTTTTGTTTTGTTTTTTTCATTTCCAGTTTGTTTGAGGCCTATGCAGATTCTTCATTTTCTTCCTTTCTCAAGAGTGTATTTTAAAAATACTCTTAAAATACAAATTATCACTGTCCCTTTTCATCACTTTTATCAGTAGGGTCACTCAAGATATCTATATCTTATTACATTGCAGAAAATGCAAGAATTAGCAAAGGTTTTTGAGTAGAAAAGTATCACCTATATTTTAGAATGATAGCAGATGGTGCGTCACAACTAAGTAAGAGGTGAAAAACTGAGGACAGAATAATTAGTTAGGAGGATACTACTATCATCCAGATCATGAACTTAACATAGAATAGACAATAAAAATGGCAGTGAAGTCTGGGCACAGTGGCTCATGCCTGCAATCCCAGCACTTTGGGAGGCCTAGTTGGGAGGCCTGGCTTGAGGCCAGGAGTTTGAGACCACCTTGGTCATCATAGCAAGACTGTTGTCTCTACAAGAAATTTAAAAATGAGTGCAGTATGGTGACATATACCTGTAGTTATAGTTACTAAGGAGACTGAGGCAGAAGGACCACTTATGCCCAGAAATTGAAGGTTATAGTGATCATATACCTATGTATAGGTACATGATCATACCACTGCACTCCATCCAGCCTGGGTGAAAAGAGCCTGTCTCTTAAAAAAGAAAAGGCATAAAAATAGAAAAGAAATAACTACCACATTCCTGTCAAGACTGAATGTTGAATTGCTTTATGGTGGGGGAGAGCTTGAAAGGATATGAAGATTATGTCAACTGTCTTAGCCTACATACCTAGAAGGATGGTAGTACCATTAATTGATAGATGTTAATAGACCAATTTGACAGCAAATAATAGAAAATCATAAAGAATGATTTAAAATATAGGGCTATTTTCTCTTGCCCCCAAAAATATCATGATATAGTTGCTTAACTTTCTGTCAGTGGCTCATTAGCTAAGAGGTTCACTGGTGTTACAGCCAGCTATCCTTGGCCTTTTTCTCATGACTATAAAATGACTACTGCAGTTTCAGACAGCAGGGAATAAGAAGGGAAGAAGGGGTGATGTTTACTTCATCTGCCCTTATGTAAGGAAAACAAAAACTTTTACGGAGATTCTCCTCTTTCTTTCTCCACTACTTACTTCCTCACTTTTATGTCTCACTGGTAAAAAAGAAAAGCTAAGAAAGTATTTAATTTTCCCAGTGTCTATAGCAGACACATGCAAAGGAGAGTATGACTGGAAATAAATGTTGAGTTACACAGTCAATAGTGTTTGACTCAGGACCTGACTTCTTCCTGGGGAGAAGGCTTACAGAGTCAAATTAGGCATTTGGTTTCAAACCTGCTGTGGTTAAGCAGACATTAAGATATTCAAGTGGAAGAGCAGACATGAAAGTTATTGGGACAAAAATGATAGATGATGCCATAGGAAAAGATGAAATTGAGAAGACTACAAAAAAGAAACACAAACTGCTGGTGAGAATATGGAGCAACAGAAACTCTCATTCATTACTGCTAAGAATGCAAAATTGTACAGCAACTTTGGAAGACAATTGACAGTTTCTTATAAAACTAGTTTTACATATGATCCAGAAATTGCATTCCTTAGTACATACATAAATGAGTTGAAAACATCTGAGTCCATACAAATAAAATGCACATGGCTGTTTATAGGAGCTTTATTCATAACTGCCAAAGCTTGGAAGTAACAAAGGTGCCTTTCAGTAGATGACTGAATAAATAAATTGTGGTATATCCAGACAATTAAATATGATTTGGCTGGTGCTAAGAGTTTAGCACAGCAAACCTCTCAGCCCATGAGCCACTAACAGAACACTAGGCAAACATATCCTAACTTTTTTTGAGCAAGAGAAAAAAAGCCCTATATTTTAAGCACTTAAAAAAAAAGAGCTATGAAGCCATCAAAAGACATACAGAATTTTAAACGTATATTACTAAGTTAAAGAAGCCAATATGAAAAGGCTACATATTCTATGATTCCAACTATACGACATTCTGGAAAAAGCACAACTACAGAAACAGCAAAACGCTTAGTGGTTGCCAAAAGTTAGCGGGTCAGGAGGGATGAAAAGGCAGAACACAGAGGATATTTTGGGCAGTGAAACTGTCCTGCATGATACTATAATGACTACATAACATTATACATTTATCAAAAACTATTCAATGTTCAACACCAAGTAAATTCTTTTCTTTTTTAATTGGATTTTAGGTTTTGGTGTACATGTGAAGAACATGCAAGATTGTTGCATAGGTACACATATGGCAGTGTGATTTTCTGCCTTCCTCCCCTTCACCTATATCTGGCATTTCGCCCCATGCTATCTCTCCCCAACTCCCCACTCCCCCGTCCGTCCCCCATTTGCCCCCAACAGACCCCAGTGTGTAGTGCTCCCCTCCCCGTGTCCATGTGTTCTCATTGTTCAACACCCGCCTATGAGTGAGAACATGCAGTGTTTGAATGTTCTTGTGTCAGTTTGCTGAGAATGATGGTTTCCAGCTTCATCCATGTCCCTACAAAGGACGCGAACTCATCGTTTTTGATGGCTGCATAATATTCCATGGTGTATATGTACATTTTCCCTGTCCAGTCTATCATCGATGGGCATTTCGGTTGGTTCCAGGTCTTTGCTATTGTAAACAGTGCTGCAATGAACATTCGTGTGCATGTGTCCTTATAGTAGAATGATTTATAATTCTTTGGATATATACCCAGTAATGGGATTGCTGGGTCAAATGGAATTTCTATTTCTAGGTCCTTAAGGAATCGTCACACTGTCTTCCACAATGGTTGAACTAATTTACACTCCCACCAACAGAGTAAAAGTGTTCCTATTTCTCCACATCCTCTCCAGCATCTGTTGTCTCCAGATTTTTTAATGATTGCCATTCTAACTGGCGTGAGATGGTATCTCAATGTAGTTTTGATTTGCATTTCTCTGATGACCAGTGATGATGACCATTTTTTCATATGTTTGTTGGCCTCGTGTATATCTTCTTTTGTAAAGTGTTCATATCCTTCGCCCACTTTTGAATGGGCTTGTTAGTTTTTTTCTTGTAAATCTGTTTTAGTTCTTTGTAAATTCTGGATATCAGCCCTTTGTCAGATGGGTAGACTGCAAAAATTTTTTCCCATTCTGTTGGTTGCCAATTCACTCTAATGACTGTTTCTTTTGCCATGCAGAAGCTGTGGAGTTTGATTAGGTCCCATTTGTCTATTTTGGCTTTTGTTGCCAATGCTTTTGGTGTTTTGGTCATGAAGTCCTTGCCTACACCTATGTCCTGATTGGTTTTGCCTAGATTTTCTTCTAGGGTTTTTATGAACACTAAGTAAATTCTAATGTAAACTATAGACTTTTGGTTATAATGATGTCGATGCAGGTTCACTGACTATAACAAATGTATCACTCTGGTGCAGGATGTTGATAGTGGGACAGATTGTCCGTGGGAGCAGTAAGTATATGGAAACTCTCTGTGTTTTCCAAATTGGATGTGACCCTAAAATTACTCTAAAAAGCAAAGTGTATTTAATGAAATAAGAATAAGGAACTAACCCAGAGAAACATCTATTCTTTAGAAATAGAAAAATGGGCCGGGCACGGTGGCTCAAGCCTGTAATCCCAGTACTTTGGGAGGCCGAGGCGGGAGGATCACGAGGTCAAGAGATGGAGACCATCCTGGTCAACATGGTGAAACCCTGTCTCTACTAAAAGTACAAAAAATTAGCTGGACATGGTGGTGCGTGCCTGTAATCCCAGCTACTCAGGAGGCTGAGGCAGGAGAATTGCCTAAACCCAGGAGGCGGAGGTTGCGGTGAGCCGAGATCGCGCCATTGCACTCCAGCCTGGGTAACATGAGTGAAACTCCGTCTCAAAAAAAAAAAAAAAGAAAGAAATAGAAAAATGGGCACCAGCTATCAAGACTAAGTAAGGAAGAACAATCAAAAAAGAGAAAAATAATGGGAATACAGTAACAGGAAACTACAAAAAGCCAGTTACAGCAGTAACTTCCTGTAATTCCAACTACTTGGGTGGCTGAGGCAGGAGCATTGCTTGAGCCCAAGAGTTTGAGATCAGCCTGAGTAACATGGCAAGAACCTGTCAAAAGAGAGAGAGAGAGAGAGAGAGAGAGAGAGAGAGAGAGAGAATGGAAAGAAAGGAAACTACAGGCAAGTGTGTCAAGAGGGAGGGTACCAGCAAGATTGAAATGAGTTATTCTTCTTAGGTTGATTGGGATTAAAGATAGTAAATAATAAATATCAAACTTTTATTAACCATCAGAGCTTTTTTATAGTCTAAGGGAGATTCACTTTCAATGGAATTTATTGAACAATTCCAATAGTGGGAAGGTAATGATGTGTGACAAGGAAGGTAAATTAATAAATTACAAAGGAGGCTGGGCATGGTGGATCACGTATGTAATCCCAGCACTGTGGGAAGTCAAGGAGGGATGTTCACTTGAGCCCAGGAATTTCAGATCTCATTTCTACAAATTATAAAAAAAATCAGCTGGGCATGTTGGCACATGCCGTGATTCCAGTTATGTGGGAGGCTGAGGCAGGAGAATCACTTGAGCCAAGGTGGTCAAGGCTATAGTGAGCTGTGATTGTGCCACTGTGCTCCAGCCTAGGTGACAGAGTGAGATGCCCATCTAAAAGAAAATTATAGTAACAATAATGATAATAATTTTTTAAAAGAAAAGGCAATATATATGAAATTTCGTATTAAGTTTGATGTCTACATATTTATAGCTAATGCAAATTTATTTTAAAAACAGTATATGTTCAAGGCTAGGCATGGTGACTTACACCTGTGATCCCAGCACTTTGGGTGGGTGAGGCAGGAGAATCATTTGAGGCCAGGAGTTTGAGACCAGCGTGGGCATCATGGCAAAATCCTGTCTCTACTAAAAATACAAAAATTAGCCGGCATGGTGGTGCACATCTGTAATCCCAGCTACTCAGGAGGCTGAGGCCAGAGAATCGCTTGAACCCGGGAGTCAGAGGCTGCAGTGAGCCAAAATCAAGCCACTGCACTCCAGCCAGGGTGATGGAGTGAGACGCTGTCTCAAAATGAACAAACAAAAAACTTACATGTTTCATATTCTTCAAGAAACCAATTAACATAAAATTTACATTAAATGAGAAAATAAATTCTTTTTTTAAAAAGCAACATTCAGAGTATATACTATTATCAGTATAATTCAGTCCCTTTTCCTATAGATACCACTGTGTTTTGCTTGTTATTAGGAAAAATTTAAAACATAAAAGTAGGAGAAACAGTGCTACGTCTTGCAATTTTTTTTTTTTTTTTTGAGACAGAGTTTCGCTCTTTTGCCCAGGCTGGACTGCAGTGGCATGATCTCTGCTCACTGCAAACTCTGCCTCCTGGGCTGAAACAATTCTCATGCTTTAGCCTCCTGAGTAGCTAAGATTACAGACACCCGCCACCATGCCCTGCTCATTTTTGTATTTTTCAGTAGAGAAGGGGTTTCATTATGTTGACCAGGCTGATCTTGAACTCTTGACCCCAAGTGATCTGCCCGCCTCAGCCTCCCTAAGTGCTGGGATTATAAGCATAAGCTACCACATCCAACCTGCAAATTTATCTAGTATAATTGCATCCTACGTTAAAAAGAACACTTATAAATGATCACTAAAAATCTAATCTTAGGCTCTACCATAAAAAGTAACTTCGAAAAAAATCTCTGGGTATTAGAATAAACAAAGACATTATTGTTAAAATGACACTAGTATTAAAAAGTGTTTCCTTGTATGACATCTGATTTTGCCATAATCAAAGTTCTGTGTAGTCAATGACCATTAATTTTGATTGTTTTCCCCCTAAATACATCTCTAGAACAGTTACTTTTAGGAATTTCCATGTAATTCAATAAAATAAAGCATGAATTTTTCAGTTCCTACCCCACTCAAGTTGACACTTAATAATGATAATTAATAACAATACTATTTATAATAAAACACTAGAAATATCATTGGCCAACTGAAAGCTTTAGACACAGCGATTCTTTTTAAAAAAGGTTTTCCTGGATAGGAGCGGTGGCTCACACCTGTAATCCCAGCACTTTGGGAGTTTGAAGCAGGTGGATCATGAGGTCAAGAGATCGAGACCATCCTGGCCAACATGGTGAAACCCCATCTCTACTAAAATATACAAAAATTAGGGAGTCGTGGTAGCATGAGCCTGTAGTCCCAGCTACTCAGGAGGCTGAGGCAGGAGAATTGCTTGAACCTAGGAGGCAGAGGTTCCAGTGAGACGAGATCGTGCCACTGCACTCCAGCCTGGCGCCTAGCGACAGAACAAGGCTCTGTCTCAAAAAAAAAAAAAGTGTTTCCTGACACACATTAAGATACTAACTAAATATTAAATCAGTTAACAAACAAAAAAAATGATACTTATAAATAAGTTGTAAAAGATAAAACATATTGCTCAGAAAGGAGGCAAACTGTTCACTCACCAGGCAGCTTGGTAATAAACTTATTATTCATAACTCATATGACAACTTAAAGATACATAGTGCTATAATTAGTACATCAAATAAAAACCAAAAATTCCTGGAAGGTAAGAATAGTTTTTTAAAAAATAATTTAGAATAAAGTAAATGTATTATAATTGATCTAATTTTCAGAACAAATTTAGAGTTTCTCATGAGGAAATATGGCATAAAATTACTAAAAAATTATTCAGTTAGTGTTATATAAGACAGGCCATTTTAAAACAAGCTTAAATGAACACAGATGATTAAGAGATTGAGTTGATGACTTTTTAAAAGTTAATTCTTCCTCTCATCTTCACCAAGGATTTAAGCTAGCTTACCTAATGAATGTTATGAAGGATTAAAAGACCTCAGAAAAATTTGAGACTTCTGCAAAAAAAAGATGTGCAACTAGGAAAGATTTTAATATAGTATATATGTCAGAAGTAAAATCATAGCTATATTATTTTAAATTAGATAGTAGTCTACAGTTAATAGAAATTTCTATCTTATGGGGGTTTAATGTTTGTTTTAAACTTCCAGGACTCTTTTGGTCTACTTTTTTCCCTCTAATTTTAATAAATTCTTATTAAAATTTATCTATTACCAGCCTGGCCAACAAGGTGAAATCCCGACTCTACTAAAAATACAAAAATTAGCCAGTGTGGTGGTGGACACTTGTAGTCCCAGCTACCTGGGAGTCTGAGGCAGGAGGATCACTTGAACCCAGGAGGCAGAGGTGCAGTGAGCCTAGATCAAAAGAGTGCACTCAAGTCTGGGCAATGGACTGAGACTCTGTCTCAAACAAACAAAAAGTATCTATTCCATCTATTTCTAGATATTTCTAGAATTTTTATTTTAGGCACTGTTTTAAATGGAGACAGGCATATTATATTAAGCCCATGAAATCTGTCCCATAATACTGATAATAAATTAGCACATATTATGGAAGCTGCCTTTAAATTAATGTTTTCTATTTTGCAAGTATACGTTTTAAAAATGATTATTCTTAGTTTTCATAAAATAGTAAATTCCTTTTTGTTGCTTTCTCATTTATTGTTTTCATCTGTCTAAAGCAGAAAGTGCATTAAATAATAATGAAGTTATTATAAGCCTACCACTAAGAAGATAAAAATGAAGCTAAATACATTTTGTGGAAAAATCTTACTTCTACCAAATCTTACACTTCTTAGACAGATTAAAAATATTTTCTACATTAAAATGTCACCATTTTCCTCAATTTTGGTACATGATTCCAGCTTAGTGAGTTACATGGCTAATGCCATGATATTGCTCTGTAATGTGCAGCAAAAAAACAAATTTAAGACAGCAAAGTAAAATATAACATTATTGGTAGCAAATCTTTTCTAATTGTACAATAAAAACAATGATGAATCTCTTCCATTTCCCATGGATTTCTTTTTTTAAACCTTAACAGGTTAACGTAAGAATGCAAGCATCTTGAAGGTAGAGACAACTACTGTGTACAGGCACTACACTGGGAACCAGGCAAAAGCGTGGTGGCTCACGCCTGTAATCTCAGCACTTTGGGAGGCCAAGACAGGCGGATCACCTGAGGTCAGGAGTTTAAGACCAGCCTGGCCAACATGATGAAACCCTGTCTTAAAAAAAAAAAAAAAAAAAAAGGTACAACGACAAGTCTCAAGTACCTTGAGAAAAAAATATAATTAGTAGAATTAAAATCATGTCCCTTTTCATAATTACTCAATCTATATTACAATGAGACAGAACTTTTTGTCATGAAATGTGCACTTCATTTGTTTCAAGTTCTAGTTGAATTTATTATTTAACATCTTTCTATTTCGTCTGTTGTAACATTCAAAGTACCTCTCAATTCGCAAACACATTCACATATTCTTAAGGACTGTCAGTTCTGTGGGTGACTAATATTACAAGGTTTTTAAAAATTATTATAATAGGTATTGATGCAAAGCAAAGGCCTATGATTTAATTTTTTTTCTTTTAGTGTGGTCACTTTTTATTAACTACAAAAGATAATGATATAAAAAAAGAAACAGAATAAACGAACCAAAAGTTATTAATATACCCCCACTCAAAATTCAGAAAATACATTGTTTTCATGTGCACATACATGAAATAAATAATACCACAACAGAAGGGTGCTATATCTGTGTTTAAAGAAGGGGTTGTTGGCAAACACCACAGCTCACTTCTGCTGAAATGTACACAACTGATATATGCAGCACAGAACGCTGGCACCAAGGGCTTACAACCTTAATTTGCCTGCAAGAAGGAATGGAGATTTACCTTCAGAGCACGTTCTTGATTGTTTTCAGCAGTCAGATGTCTCATGTTGTTTGCTGAAGTCTGGTTCTGCTCTTTCAGATGATGAAGCTCCTGCTCTAGCCGTTTGCACTGCCACAGGGGAAGAATCCCATTAAGTAAAGGAGTTATAGCATTTTTTTCACCAAGCCACATGAATTAATGTAAATAATATTGTATTCTCTAAAAGACAAGGGTTTTCTTGCAACAAGAATGGTAAGTAAAAGTAATGTTAAGTACAATAAATAAAAAACATTGCTTATAGTATTCTAAAAATTCAACGACAATTTTAGTGAATTTGTTAATCTGAATATTATTATACAAATCACAAAAATATTTACTTTTATAAAATTAAGGTCAAACCATATTTAAAATTATTTTCTTCTTTGTCCAAATGGTTCTAATTATCTATCTGTTGTTTGAATAAAAGCATGCTTCTAAAAATCATATTGGATTCTAAGTAAACTACAATATGATACTGCATAATCACCTTTAATTAACGCTTAAAAAATAAAAATTATAATGTATACATTCAGAAATAATTCCAGTTTTTAGAAATATCTAAGGAAACAATTTTATACAAAAAAGAGCAAGAACCAGAGTGCCAAAACTTGGAAACAGATAAAGAATTGAGTGCTTTTAATTTCTCCTATTTTTGACCAAATTTTACTTTTAAGTAGAAGTGATAACAGATATGTGAAATGTCCATTTTCACCTACTTGGAATACAAGTAAAGAATATAAGAGAAAATAAGTAAAACAATCATAAGTAATAGTATCAAAGAGCCAACAGAGGCATCTATGCTCAAAAATCTTTTAAAATATCTTGCCATTTGAATATAAGATTTCAATATAATTATGTAAAACATTTCACACAATAATTACATAGGCTATAAAATGGTAAGCTGAAAATCAGGACAATATGAAGATACATGGGGGATTAAAGAAATAAAGTACTAAACCCATCATTGAGGAAAAAGTTAAAAACCATTCCTTAACTATTTTAAAATTAGAATATTTTTAAAATGACTAATAAAAACACATACTGATTTAAGATCTGGACAAAGTTCTTTATAGATTATTTGCCAAATGGCTAGTTGTCATTATGGATGAATAAAAAATCATTACTTATGATACAATCACGATGCAGCTGTCATTCAAAATGAAATTTCTTAATACTCTGATTTCTTCTGCCTCTGATCTGAATAATATTATGCAGTATGTATCAATATTTCACAACTGTGAGTAATATACAAAATGTTTTAGAAGAAAAAGTCTTACAAGACTCCTGATGCTGACTTAGATTGCCTGATACTTGTATACAAATATAAAATTGAGTATACATACTTCACACATATATAATACAATTATAAAACCAAAACACACTACAAACAAATAAAATAACCATAAAATCAGGGCATTTCTAATTAATATTAACTTACTTTAGCAGATAGTTTTGTTGACTAAATTCTGCAAATATAATACTTAGTGCAGATTTTTTTACATTGCCATGTCTATTCCACCATGTGCTGTATGACAACTTAATTCACCTATCATATTTTTTAAAATTTACATAAAAATTTTGCGACACATATTATTTGGCATTTATTTTCAGGAGACACACGATCTATACATTAAATTATGTCTCTGTCTTTTTTAGCAAGTAACAAAATATTTGGTAAGAATGCAATCAAATCACAGTGTATGTTACTGAAGACACAAATTATGATCCAAGAAAATGAATAAGGTACAGCACTGTCACAATACAGTAGAGTTATTCTCTACTAAAATTATCCTTTACATTTTCAATTAAATTTAATACAAAATTATTAAGATAAGTATTAAAATGTAATAAGTATGACCCATAAGGGTTCAAACGTGGGGGAGATTATTTTGGCTATGGGAGAAAGAATGTTTCATGGAACTGATAACATCTGAGTTGGGCTTGTTTTGGGTATATGATTTTGTAAGTGATGCTGGAGAAAGAAGAAGAATACAGGAGAAAAGAAATGAAGGTACAAATTTAAGGAGTTAATCTGAAGAAAATGAAGAAGCATGGTCAAGAGTTGTGTGACCACCTATTCATTTCATTCCAAATAAATTAGAAATCACTCAGGAAGAGGGATTTTTCCCAGGTACATCATGCAAACATGAAAAAAATTCACTTATTCATGCTCAAGAAATACTAAATGTTCTTGTAAAATAAATATTTGTAGCATATTTACATTGTTTATTTAAATTTATGTAATCATATATTATTTCTTCATTTGACATTATCCTTGAAAACCCTAACATAATCCCTATGAAAACATATTCATGTATAATTTCCACTGGTTTCTTTTTACTTTTATTAAATTCTGTGATTTTGACATTTATTTTGAAGAAATGGGATTGAACAGTTTATTCATTAGGAGGTGGCATACTATATTAATTACTGTCACTTTATAATTTCATAAAATATTTATAAAGCAGATAAAGATTGTATCCTTTAATCACAACTCAAATTTTATTGATATTCTCACCAAATTAATTTTCAACATGTAATTATTAAATTTGTCATTTAAATAAGACAGAAAGGGCAAGAATAGCTATACTTATATCAGACAAAATAAATTTCAAGACAAAAACTTTAAGGAGAGACAAAGAAGGTCACTACATAATGATTAAGTGGTCAATTCAGCAAGAAGATATAGCAATTTTAAATATAAATGCACTCAACACTGGACTATATATATATACAGTATTATTAGAGCTAAAGAGAGATATAGGCTCCAATACAATAATAGCTGGAGATACCAACACCCCATTTTCAGGGATGAACATATTTTCCATAAAAAAGTTAACAAAGAAACTTCAGACTTAACCTGAGCTATAGACCAAATTGATATTTACAGAACATTTCATCTAGTGGCTGCAGAATACAAATTCTTTTTCTCAGCACATGGATCATTTTCATGGGTAGACCATATGTTAGGTCACAAAACAAGTCTTAAAACATTGTTAAAAACCTCAAATCATATCAAACATTGTCTCTGACCACAATAGAATAAAATGAGAAATTAATAACAGGAAGAATCTGGGAAACTAAAAAACACATTGAAATTAAACAGGAGGAATTTTGGAAACTATAAAAAAACATTGAAATTAAACAATAGCCTCCTGAATGACCAGTGGGTCAATGAAGAAATTAAGAAGGGAATTAAAGAACTTCTCAAAACAAATAAAAATGGAAACACAACATCGCTACGGGATACAGCAAAAGCAGTACTAAGAGGGAAGTTTATAGTGATAACTGCCTACAGCAAAATAGAAGAAAAACCTCAAATAAACAAATTAACAATGCATCTTAAAAAAATTAGAAAAGAGCAAACCAAATCCAAAATTAGTAGAAGAAACAACAAAGATCAGAGCAGAAATAAATAAATTTGAAATGAAAAAACAATATAAGAGATCAATATAACAAAAGCCAGATGAAGAAAAAAAGGAGAGAAGATCTAGTAAAATCAGATGAAAAGAGATACTACAACCAATATGGCAGACATTAGAAGGATTATTAGTGGCTACTATGAGCAACTATATGCCAATACATGGGAAAATCTAGAAGAAATGGACACATTCCTAGACATAAACAACCTACCAAGATTGAATAAGGAAGAAATCCAAAACCTGAACAGACCAATAGCAAGCAATGAGACCAAAGCCATAATAAAAAGTATCTCAGTAAAGGAAAGCCTGGGACCTGATGGCTTCACTGCTGAATTCTAACAAATATTTAAAGAAGATCTAATACTAATCCTACTCAAACTATTCTTAAAAACGGAAGAGGGGGAAAAACTTCTAAGCACATTCTCTGAGGTCAGTATTATCATAATCCCAAAACCAAAGATACATCAAAAAAAGAAAACTGTAGGACAATAACTGATGAATATTGATGTAAAAATCCTGAACAAAATACTAGCAAATGAGATAAACCATCTATTAAAAAGATCATTCATCATGACTAAGTGGGATTTATTCATGAAATGCAAAGATGATTCAACATACATAAATCAATAAATGTGATATATCATGTCGACAGAGTGAAGGACAAAAACCATATAATTATTTCAACTGATGCTGAAAATATATTTGATAAAATTTAACATTCCTTCATGATAAAAATACTCAAAAAACTGGGTATAGTAGGAATGTACATCAACATAATAAAAGCCATATATGACAGACCCACAGGAAGCATCAAACTGAATGGAAAAAAGCTGCAAGCCTTTCCTCTAAGATCTGGAAAACAACAAGCATGCCCATTGTCACCACTGCTATTCAATATAGTACTGAAAGTCCAAGCAAGAACAATCTGACAAGAAAAAGAAATAAAGGGCATCCAAACTGGAATGGAAGAAGTCAAATTATCCTTGATTGTAGATCATATAATCATACATTTGGAAAAACCTAAAGACTACACACACACACACACACACACACACACACACAAACTATTACAATTGATAAACAAATCTGGTATGGTTGAAGGATACAAAATCAACATACAAAAATCAGTAGCATTTTTAGACATTTTAGAAAGTACTCCCATTTACCATAGCCACAGATAAAGTTAAATACCAAAAGATTAATTTAACCAAAGAAATGCAAGATCTCTATAATGAAAATTATAAAACACTGATGAAAGAAATTGAAGAGGACATCAAAAAATGAAAAGATAGTCCATGTTCATGGATTGGAAGAATTAATATTGTTAACATTTCCATACTACCCAAAGCAATGTACAGATTCAATGTAACTGCTATCAAAATACCAATGCCATTCTTCACAGAAATAGAAAAAAAATCCAAAAATTTATATGGAACCAGAAGCAACCCGTAAGAGACAAAATTACCCTAAACAAAAAGAACTAAACTGGAGGACTCACTTTACCTCACTTCAAATTATACTACAGAGCTAGAGTAAACAAAACAGCATGGTTCTGGCATAAAAACAGAAACATAGACCAATGGAACAGAATAGAGAATACAGATACGAATCCACACACTTACAGTGAACTCATTTTCAACAAAAGTGCCAAGAACATACACTGGGAAAGAGTCTCTTCAATAAATAGTGCTGGGAAAACTGGATATGCATATACAGAAGAATGAAATTAGACTCATATCTCTTGCCATATACAAAAATCAAATCAAAATGGATGAAAGACTTTAAGACCTAAGACTATGAAACTACTGCAAGAAAATATAAGGGAAAATCTCCAGCACATTGGTCTAAGCAAAAATTTCTTGAGCAATACCCCACAAGCACAGAAAACCAAAGCAAAACATGTGCACATGGGATCACACCAAGTTAAAAATCTTGTGCACCTCAAAGGAAGAGAAGAGAAAACTCACAGAATGGGAAAAAATATTGGCAAACTACCCATCTAACAAGGAATTAATAAGCAGAATATAAAAGAAGCTCAGCTCTATAGGAAAAAAACAATCAATCTGAATTTTCTTTAAAAAAAGGCAAAAGAATTGAATAGACATTTTTCTTTCTTTCTTTTTTTTTTTTTGTTCTTTCCCTTTGTTTACAAATTACCATATAATTAGCAACTTGACATGGCAACTTCTATAAGTATCTATTTCAATGCACTTTAGGTTCTGGGGTACATGTGCAAAACATGCAGGATTGTTGCATACATACATACATGGCAATGTGGTTTGCTGCCTCCATCCCCCCGTCATCTATATCTGGCATTTCTCCCCATGTTATCCCGCCCCAACCTCCCTACCCTTCTCTGCCCCTCCCCATTGCCCCCCAACAGGCCCCACTGTGTGATGCTCCCCTCCCTGTGTTCATGTGTTCTCATTGATTAACACCCGCCTATGAGTGAGAACATGTGGTGTTTGTTTTTCTGTTCTTGTATCAGTTTGCTGAGAATGATGGTTTCCAGATTCATCCATGTCCCTATAAAGAACACGAACTGATTGTTTTTTAGAACTGCAAGGAATGCCATGGTGTATATGTGCCACATTTTCCTTGTCCAGTGTATCATCAATGGGCATTTGGGTTGGTTGCAGGTCTTTGCTATTAAAAATAGTGCTGCAATGAACATACATGTGCATGTCTCTTTATAATAAAATGGTTTGTAATCCTTTGGATATATATACCCAGTAATGGGATTGCTGGGTCAAATGGAATTTCTATTTCTAGATCCTTGAGCAATCACCATACTGTCTTCTACAATGGTTGAACTAATTTACACACCCACCAACAGTGTAAAAGTGTTCCTATTTCTCCACATCCTCTCCAGCATCTGTTGTCTCCAGATTTTTTAATGATCACCATTCTAACTGGCGGGAGGTGGAATCTCATGTGGTTTTGATTTTCATTTCTCTGATGACCAGTGATGATGAGCATTTCTTCATATGTTTGTTAGCCTCATAAATGTCTTCATTTGAATAGTGTCTGTTCATATCCTTCGCCCACTTTTGAATGGATTTTTTTCTTGTAAATCTGTTTTAGTTCTTTGTAGATTCTGGATATTAGTCCTTTGTCAGATGGGTAGATTGCAAAAAGTTTTTCCCATTCTGTCGGTTGCTGATTCACTCTAATGATTGTTTCTTTGGCTGTGCAGAAGCTCTGGCATTTAATTAGATCCCATTTCTCTATTTTGGCTTTTGTTGCCAATGCTTTTGGTGTTTTAGTCATGAAGTCCTTGCCTATGCCTATGTCCTGGATGGTTTTGCCTAGGTTTTCTTCTAGGGTTTTTATGGTGTTAGGTCTTATGTTTAAGTCTTTAATCCATCTGGAGTTAATTTTAGGGTAAGGTGTCAGGAAGGGGTCCAGTTTCTGCTTTCTGCACATGGCTAGCCAGTTTTCCCAAAGCCATTTATTAAATAGGGATCCTTTCCCCATTGCCTGTTTTTGTCAGGTTTGTCAAATACCAGGTGGTTGTAGATGTGTGGTGTTGCCTCCGAGGCCTCTGTTCTGTTCCATTGGTCTCTATCTCTGTTTTGGTACCAGTACCATGCTGTTTTGATTACTGTAGCCTTGTAGTATAGTTTGAAGTCAGGTAGTATGGTGCCTCTAGCTTCGTACTTTTTGCTTAGAATTGACTTAGCTATGCGGGCTCTCTTTTGGTTCCATATGAAGTTTAACGTTTTTTCCAGTGCTGTGAAGAGGGTCATAGGTAGCTTGATGGGCATAGCAATGAATGTATAAATTACTTTGGGCAGTATGGCCAATTTCACAATATTGATTCTTCCTAAACATAAGCATGGAATGTTTTTCCAACTGTGTGTGTCCTCTCTTATTTCCTTGAGCAGTATTTTTTAGTTTTCCTTGAAGAGATCCTCTGCATGCTTTGTTAGTTGTATTCCTAGGTATTTTATTCTTTTTGTGGCAATTGTGAATGGTAGTTCGTTCTTGTTTTAGCTCTCTTTAAGTCTCTTATTGGTGTATAGGAATGCTTGTGATTTCTGCATATTGATTTTGTATCCTAAGACTTTGCTGAAGTTGGTTAAGATTTTGGGCTGAGACGATAGGGTCTTCTAAATATACAATCATGTCATCAGCAAATATAGGCAATTTGATTTCCTCCTTTCCTAAGTGAAAGTGCTTTATTTCTTTTTCTTGCCTAATTGCTCTGACTAGATCTTCCAATACTATATTGAATAGGAGTGGTGAAAAAGAACACCCTTGTCTAGTGCCAGATTTCAAGGGAATGCTTCCAGTTTTTGCCCATTCAGTATGATATTTGCTGTGGGTTTGTCATAAAAAACTTTTATTATTTTGAAATATGTTACATTGATACCTAGTTGAGAGTTTTTAGCATAAAGCGCTGTGGAATTTTGTCAAAGGTTTTCTCTGAATCTATTGAGATAATCATGTGGTTTTTTTTCTTTGGTTCTGTTTATGTGGTGGATTACATTTACAGACTTGAGTATGTTGAACCAGCCTTGCATCCCCAGGATGAAGCCTACTTGATCATGATGGATAAGCTTTTCCGTGCGCTGTTGCAATTGGTTTGCCAGTATTTTATTGAAGATTTTTGCATCTATGTTCATCATGGGTATTGGCCTGAAGTGTTTTTTCTGTTGTTGAGCCTCTGTCAGGTTTTGGTATGAGGACGATGCTGGTCTCATAAAATGATTTAGGGAGTGTTCTCTCTTTTTGTATGGTTTGTAATAGTTTCAGAAGGAGTGATATCAGCTCCTCTTTCTATATCTGGTAGAATGCAGCTGTGAACCCATCTGGACCTGGGATTTTTTTTTGATTAGTGGGCTATTAACTGCTGCTTCACCTTCAGCCCTTGTTTCTGGTCTATTCAGGGTTTTAACACTTCTTCCTGGTTTAGGCTTGGGAGGGTGCAGGTGTCCAGGAATTTATCCATTCCTTCCAGGTTTACTGGTTCATGTACATATAATTGTTTGTAGTAATCTCTGATGGTAGTTTCTATTTCTGTGGAATCAGTGGTGATATTCCCTTTATCGTTTTTTTATTGCATCTTTTGATTCTTCTCTCTCTTCTTTTTTGTTAATCATCTGACTAGTGGTCTGCCTATTTTGTCAATCTTTTGAAAAAACCAGTTCCTGGACTTACTGATTTTTTTGAAGGGTTTTTGTGTCTCTATCTTCTTCAGTTCTGCTCTGATCTTAGTTATTTCTTGTCTTCTGCTAGATTTTGAGCTGTTTTGATCTTGCTCCTCTAGCTCTTTCAATTTTGATGATAGGGTGTCGATTTTAGATCTTAACTTGCTTCTCATGTGGGCATTTATTGCTATAAATTTCCCTGTAGACACTGCTTTAAATGTGTCCCAGAGATTTTGGTACATTGTGTCTTCATTCTCAAAGGTTTTGAAGAATATCTTTATTTCTGCCTTCATTTCATTGTTTATCCAGTCAACATTCAAGAGCCAGCTATTCATTTTCCATGATGTTGTGCAGTTCTGAGTTAGTTTCTGAATTCTGAGTTCTAGTTTGATTGCACTGTGGCCTGAGAGGCTCTTTGTTATGATTTCTATTCTTTTGCATTTTCTGAGGAGTGATTTACTTCCAATTATGTGGTCAGTTTTAGAGTAGGTGTGATGTGGTGCTGAAAAGAATGCATATTCTGTGGAATTCATGTAGAGAGTTCTATAAATGTCTATTAGGTTTGCTTGGTCCAGGTCTGAGTTCAAGTCCTGGATATCCTTGTTAATTTTCTGTCTCGTTGATCTGTCCAATATTGACAGTGGAGTATTAAAGTCTCTCACTATTATTTTGTGGGAGTCTAAGTCTCTTTGTAGGTCATTTAGAATTTGCTTTATGTATCTCAGTGCTCCTGTATTGGGTGCAAATATATTTAGGATAGTTAGCTCTTCTTGTTGCATTGATCCTTTTACCATTATGTAATGTCCTTCTCTGTCTCTTTTGATCTTTATTGGTTTAAAGTCGATTTTATCAGAGACTAGGATTTGCAACTACTGCTTTTTTTTTTCCTCTCCATTTTCTTGGTAAATCTTCCTCCATCCCTCTCTTTTGAGCCTATGTGTGTCCTTGCATGTGAGATGGGTTTCCTGGATACAGCACACTGATGGTTTTTGACTTTTTATCCAATTTGCCAGTCTGTTTCTTTTGATTGGAGCATTTAGCCCATTTACATTTAAGGGTACTATTGTTACGTGTGAATATGATCCTGCAATTTTGATGCTAGCTGGTTGCTTTGTCCATTAGCTGACTCAGTTTCTTCACTGTGTCGATGCTCTTTACCATTTGGTATGTTTTTGGAGTGGCTGGTTCTCATTGTTCCTTTCCATATTTACTGCTTCTTTCATGAGCTCTTGTAAGGCAGGCCTGGTGGTGACGAAACCTCTCAGCAATTGCTTGTTCAAAAAGGATTTTATTTATCTTTTGCTTATGAAGCTTAGTTTGGCTGGATATGAAATTCTAGGTTGAAAGTTCTTTTCTTTAAGGATGTTGAATATTGGCCCCCACTCTCTTCTGGCTTGTCGGGTTTCTGTCGAGAGATCTGCTGTGAGTCTGATGGGCTTCCCTTTGTAGGTAGCTCGACCTTTCTCTCTGGCTGCCCTTAGCATTTTTTCCTTCATTTCAACCTTGGTGAATCTGACAATTATGTGCCTTTCAGTTGCTCTTCTTGAGCAATATCTATGTGCTGTTCTCTGTATTTCCTGGACTTGAATATTGGCTTGCCTTGCTAGGTTGGGGAAGTTCTCCTGGATAATGTCCGGAAGAGTGTTTTTGAGCTTGGATTCATTCTCTCTGTCACATTCAGGTACACCTATCAAACATAAATTAGGTCTTTTCACATAATCCCATATTTCTTGGAGGTTTTGTTCATTTTTTTTCACTCTTTTTCTCTAATCTTGCCTTCTCATTATATTTCATTGAGTTGATCTTCAATCTCTGATATGCTTTCTTCTGCTTGGTCGATTCAGCTATTGAAACTTGTGCATGCTTCACGAAGTTCTTGAGTTGTGTTTTAAGCTCGATTATTTATATTCTTCTCTAAGCTGTTTATTCTCATTAGCATTTTGTCAAACCTTTTTTCAAGGTCTTAGTTTCTTTGCATTGGGTTAGAACATGTTCTTTTAGCTCAGAGAAGTTTGTTATTAGCCACCTTCTGAAGACTGTTTCTGTCAATTTGTCAGACAGGAACACACCACCATGCCTAGCTATTTAAAATAAAAAAAATTCTAGAGTTGAATGTTTGTAATATTGCCTAAGTTGGTCTCATACTAGCCTCAAGCAGTCTTCCTGACTGGGCCTCCCTAAGTCCTGGGATTACAAGTGTGAGCCAAAATGTCTGGCCTACTCTTTATTATATAAACTTTACCACTGGGTAATCAAACAATAGATAAGAAGATAGCTCTCTTTAGAGAAATATTTTAACTAATAAATATAGTAGGAATGTTATTTTTAGAACATCACAATTTTGAAATTATTAATATAGTAACAGATCTAGGCATTGAGATTTGCTAAGAACCTAGAAAGAAGTGCAACTTGACATGTGCTTCCAGATGAAAGAACACAAAACCATCTATAAAGTAGTTTTGGTAATAAAAACAAATCTAAATCTTATTGAGTCTCTACGTCAAGTATCCATATTTGAATACTTGGAAAAAAGTACATATATGGAAAAAAGAAAATAGAGGAACATATTAAATGATAACATAGATATGCAATAAAAAAACTGGAAAATTGTACAAGAAAATGTACTTTATTTTATTTTTAACTTATTAAAAAAATAAATTCCAGGGGAATAAAAAAGATGAAGAGGAATCTATAAATTAAAAGACTCTTAAGAGGCAATTTAATCATCTGTAATGTGTGATTCTTATTTAGATATAGATTCAAAACAAACAGGTGAAATTATAATATTTACGAGGCACTGAAATTTAAAAATTAAACTGGATGTTTCAGAATATTATAGAATTATTGTTAATCCTTTTGGTGTAATAACGATATTGTAGTTATGTTTTAAACAAGCATCTATATATTTCTCAGATACACTATAAAAGTTATAGATAAAAAGAATATTATGTCTGTTCTTTACTTCTGAAAAATAAACATGCCTTAAGATGTTTTCTAACAAAAAGTTCCATAGCACTGTCTAAATTTTTAACAACTGTTGGTTTTCCTCCTGTACAATCTGCTTTTAGTCACAAATCATCTTGATTATATTACAATCAAACATCTTCCCACTTGGATGTAATATAACTATTTCCTTTGCAGACAAAAATAATGTTAGACTTTTCCAGTCAAAACAGAAACCAAACTTTGGTGTCAATGTGAATTATGTACATTGAACTGCAGATGTTTAAAAGCGCTTAGGAC
This sequence comes from Sapajus apella, assembly GCF_009761245.1. NCBI lineage: Eukaryota > Metazoa > Chordata > Mammalia > Primates > Cebidae > Sapajus > Sapajus apella. The sequence continues at coordinate 5,649,340 of NW_022436990.1, forward strand.
TACAGAAGTTTTGATTCCTTTTCATTTAGAAGAATTTCTAAAAATCACTTCATTTTAGATGTAAAAATAATAATTACAATGTTTTTTCCACATTACAATAGCTTGGAATAAATATTTTTTTAACTTGAAAAGGTAACTGGTTTTTTCAAACTCTGGCAAAATATCAACAGTTTGATTTAGATGAACACTTATAGAAGAATAAGAGGTTTACAAATACCAAAAACTAAGTGAATGAATCTCTGAAGCCACATACATTATACATTACAGCTGATATGTATGTGTGTATATTTATACATTATATATCACATAACTAAGTTATTCAAAAAATAATTATCGAGCATCCTCTAGGCAATGTATCAGCACCAGCCAGGCAATATATGCCATGCAATGACATGTTTCTGCATATTTATATAGATATATGAATATATATTTTAACTACATACTAAAATATTATATCCAAGTAAATAGAAATTAAATAATATGGTAACATATATTGATATTTTAAACTATTAAATTATCCATAAAAGATTAATTTGAAGAAACATTTTAAGTTACAAAGAAAAATTATGAGTAAACTTAAAATAGATACCACTTAAAATTGTAGATACCAAGGAGAGAGTATTCAAGATGGCCGAATAGGAACAGCTCTGGATTGCAGTTCCCAGTGAAAACGCAGAGGCTGAGTGATCACCACATTTCCAAATGAATTTTTATTGCCCACAGACCAGGAGATTCCTGAGTGGAAAAGAGCTTCCAGCATGGCTGTTTCAGCCGGTGCAGTGGGTCTCTGCACAAAAACTCACACAAATTGGGCACTTTTTCAACTGGTAACTGGAACGCCTGGGAGACAGAGTTGCCTCTTGAACTGGAAAAAAGGGGGTTGAAACAGGGAGCCAGGTGATCTGGCTCAGGTGGTCCCACTCCCACAAAGACCAGCAATCTGAAACGCTCTGGATTGAGAGTTTCACAGCAAGCTGGACCCCAGATCGTGCAGCTCTGTGAGGGGAAGGTTGTCTACCATTACCAAGGCAGTCCACCACTACTAAGCCAGTCCGCCATTGCTGAGGCAGTCCACCATTATTGAGGCAGTCCACCATTACCAAGGCAGTCTGCCATTACTGAGGCAATCCACCATTACCAAGGCAGTCCGCCATTACAGAGACAGTCTGCCATTACTGAGGCAGACCGCCATTACTGAGGCAGTTTTAACTATACGCCTGTAAACAAAACTGCAAAGAAGTTCACACAGCAGCTGGGCAGAGCCCACAGCAGCTCAACAATGCCTCTGCTGGCAGAGGTTGACTAGGCTACCTCCTCGCTGCACAGGGCATCTCTGAAAAAGGCAGCAGAATGACAGGAAGCCCCTCCTTCCTAGGACAGAGCACCCGGAAAAAAAAGGCGGTTATGAGTTCCGCTGCAGCAGACTTAAGCGTACCTGCCCAGCAGCTGTGAACAGAATAATGGAGGTTATGTCTCAGCATTTGAGCTCCTATAAGGGAAAGACTGTTTCCTCAAGCAGATCCCCAACCCCCCTACAACCAAAAAGACACCTGATAAAGGAGAGCTCCCGCTGACATCTTGTGGGTATTCTTCAGGGACAAAGATAACAAAAGAAACTGCCAGCAACCCTTACTGTCCTGCAGCTGCTGCAGGTGATTCTCAGGCAAGCAGGGTCTGGAGTAGACCTCCAGCAGTCCTATAGCAGGGGAGCCTGACTGTTAGAAGGAAAACTAAGAAACAGAAAGAAATAACTTCATCAGCAATAAAAAGGATGTCCACTCAGAGACCCCATCTGAAACTAACCAACCACAAAGACCACAGGTAGATAAATCTAGCACAAAAAGGATGAAAATACCCAAAACCAGAATGCCTCTCCTCCTCCAAGGGATTACAAATCCTCATCAGCAAGGGAACAAGGCTGGATGCAAAATGAGTTTGATGCATTGACAGAAACAGCCTTCAGAAAGTGGGTAATAACAAACTTCTCTGAGCTAAAATATCATGTTCTAACCCAATGCAAAGAAACTAAGAACTTTTAAAAAAGGTTTGACAAAATGCTAATGAGAATAAACAGCTTAGAGAGAAATATAAATGAATTGATGGAGCTGAAAAACACAACATGAGAACTTCACAATGCATACACAAGTTTCAATAGCCGAATCGACCAAGCAGAAGAAAGGATATCAGAGATTGAAGATCAACTCAACGAAATAAAACAAGAAGGCAAGATTAGAGAAAAAAGAGAAAACAGAATGAACAAAGTCTCCAAGAAATATGGCATTATGTGAAAAGACCTAATCTACATTTGATAGGTGTACCTGAATGTGATGGAGAGAATGAATCCAATCTGGAAAACAATCTTCAGGATACCTAGTAGAACTTCTCAAACCTAGCAAGGCAGGCCAACATTCAAATCCAGGAAATTCAGAGAAAACCATAAAGATATTCCTCATGAAGAGCAACTCTAAGGCACATAATTGTCAGATTCACCAGGGTTGAAATGAAGGAAAAAATGCTAAGGGCAGCCAAGGAAAAAGGTAAGGTTACCCATAAAGGGAAGCCCATAAGACTCACAGCAGATCTCTCAGCAGAAACCCTACAAGCCAGAAGGGGGTGGGGACCAATATTCAACATCCTTAAAGAATTTTCAACCTAGAATTTCATATCCAGCCAAAGTAAGCTTCATAAGCGAAAGAGAAATAAAATCCTTTTTGAACATGCAATTGCTCAGAGATTTCATCACCACCAGGCCTGCTTTACAAGAGCTCCTCAAAGAAGCAATAAACATAGAAAGGAACAACCAGTACCAGCCACTCCAAAAATGTACCAAATGGTAAAGAGCATTGACACATGAAGAAACTGCGTCAACTAACAGGCAAAACAACCAGCTAGCATCAACATGGCAGGATCAAATTCACACATAATAGTAACCTTAAATGTAAATGGGCTAAATGCCCCAATCAAAAGAAACAGACTGGCAAATTGGATAAAAAGTCAAAACCCACTGGTGTGCTGTATCCAGGAAACCCATCTCACATGCAAGAATATACATAGGCTCAAAAGAAAGGGATGGAGGAAGATCTACCAAGCAAATGGAGAGAAAAAAAAAAAAAAAAAAAAAAAAAGCAATAGTTGCAATCCTAGTCTCTGATAAAATCGACTTTAAACCAATAAAGATCAAAAGAGACAAAGAAGGGCATTACATAATGATAAAAGGATCAATCCAACAAGAAGAGCTAACTATCCTAAATATATATGCACCCAATACAGGAACACTGAGATACATAAAGCAAATTCTTAATGACCTACAAAGAGACTTAGACTCTCACACAATAATAGTGAGAGACTTTAACACTCCACTGTCAATATTGGACAGATCAACGAGACAGAAAATTAACAAGGATATCCAGGACTTGAACTCAGACCTGGACCAAGCAAACCTAATAGACATTTACAGAACTCTCCACACGAATTCCACAGAATATGCATTCTTTTCAGCACCACATCACACCTACTCTAAAACTGACCACATAATTGGAAGTAAATCACTCCTCAGAAAATGCAAAAGAATAGAAATCATAACAAAGAGCCTCTCAGACCACAGTGTAATCAAACTAGAACTCAGAATTCAGAAACTAACTCAGAACTGCACAACACCATGGAAAATGAACAGCTGGCTCTTGAATGTTGACTGGATAAACAATGAAATGAAAGCAGAAGTAAAGGTGTTCTTCAAAACCTTTGAGAACGAAGACACAACGTACCAGAATCTCTGGGACACATTTAAAGCAGTGTCTACAGAGAAATTTATAGCAATAAATGCCCACATGAGAAGCAAGTTAAGATCTAAAATCAACACCCTATCATCAAAATTCAAAGAGCTAGAGGAGCAAGATCAAAATAGATCAAAATCTAGCAGAAGACAAGAAATAACTAAGATCAGAGCAGAACTGAAGAAGACAGAGACACAAAAACCCTTCAAAAAATCAGTAAGCCCAGGAACTGGTTTTTTCAAAAGATTGACAAAATAGGCAGACCACTAGTCAGATGATTAACAAAAAAGAAGAGAGAAGAATCAAAGAGATGCAATAAAAAACGATAAAGGGGATATCACCAGATGCCACAGAATTACAACCCACCATCAGAGATTACTACAAATAACTCTATGCACATAAACCAGTAAACCTGGAAGAAATGGATAAATTTCTAGACACTTACACCCTCCCCAGCCTAAACCAGGAAGAAGTCGAAACCCTGAATAGACCAGTAAGAAGGGCTAAAGTTGGGGCAGCAATTAATAGCCTACCAACCAAAAAAAAGCCTAGGTCCAGATGGGTTCACAGATGAATTCTACCAGATATAGAAAGAGAAGCTGGTATCACTCCTTCTGAAACTATTACAAACCATGCAAAAAGAGAGAATCCTCCCCAATTCATTTTATGAAGCCAGCATCATCCTGATACCAAAACCCGGCAGAGACTTAACAAGAAAAGAAAACGTCAGGCCAATATCCATGATGAACATAGATGCAAAAATCTTCAATAAAATACTGGCAAACCAATTGCAACAGCACATCAAAAACCTTATTGATGATCAAGTAGGCTTCATCCCAGGGATGCAAGGCTGGTTCAACATACGCAAGTCTGTAAATGTAATCCACCACATAAACAGAACCAAAACCAAAAACCACATGATTATCTCAATAGATGCAGAGAAGGCCTTTGCTGTTGTCTTTTTAATTTCAGATAAAATAGAGCATGTGATGTGGTAGCATATTTAAATTTGTTTCCCTGATCACAAATGATAATGAATATTTTCACGTTGTCATTTTTGGATGACTGCCTAAGAAAGTACAAAGCAGTTTTCATAACTGGTTATACTATTTCACACTCCCATTAGCAATGGATGAGTTTCAGTTGCTCTACATCTTCACCAATGCTTGGATGATTTTGAAGTTCTGTTCTAGTCTTTTGCTCATTTTTTCTTTGGTTGCATATCTTTTTATTAACAATTTATACATGATTAAATATGCATTTAGTACAAGTCCACTGTTTGATAAGTGAATTACAAATATTTTCTCCCAGCTTATGGCTTGCCAATTTATTTTTTGAAGGTTGGCTTTTGATGAGCTTTCATTTTTAATTTTAAGTTAAATTTATCAATGTTTTATTCATAGTTATAGCTGCTTGTGTCTTTTCTTTCAAATACTTCCTACCTCAAGGCAATAAAGGCATTTTCCTATGGCTTCTTTGACAGCTTTAAAGTTTTAGCTATCTTATTGAGGTCTATAAGCCATCTTGACTCATTTTTCAGTATGGTATGAGGGAAGGGTCAAGGCTCTTTTTCTGATATCCAGCTATTCCAGCACTGCTGGCTGAAAATACTTTTTTTTTTTTTTTTTTTGCAAATAGGCTAATTTTGTACCATGATAAAAAATGGTCAGGGTAGGTGGTTTATATCTGTAATCTCAGCACTTTTGGAGGCCAGGTTGGGGGAAATCACTTGAGGCCTGGACTTCCAGACCAGCCTAGGCAACATGGCAAACCCCTGTCTCTATTAAAAATACAAAAATCAGCTGGGTGTAGTGGCCTATATCTATATTCCCAACTTTTCAGGAGGCTCAGGCAGGAGAATTGCTTGAACCGAAGAGGTAGAGGTTGCACTGAGCCAAGATCACACTATTGCATTCCAACCTGTATGACAGAGCAAGATTTTGTCTTGAAAAAAAAAAAAAATTAAGCCACGGTCACATGCAAAAGACTGAAGCTGGATTCCTTTTGTAAACCATACAACAAATAAAGTAGGTCATACAACTAAATGAAAAGATAGATAAACTATAAAAATGTTCGTAAAAAAACAGGAGTAAATCTTAGTGACCATGAGTTAGACAAAGCCTTCTTATCGTTCGAGTGACCAAAGAAAAAATAAATTGAATTTCATCAAAATAAAAAGCTTTTGTGTTGCATATGATACCATTAAGAAAGTCAAAAGACAAATTACAGAATGGGAGAAAATTTTGCAAATGATATATCAGATTAAAAAAAATTGTACCTAGAATATATAAAGAACTCTTACAACTGAATAAGCAAAAGAAAAATAACACAATTTTTTTTATTGCATTTTAGGTTTTGGGATACATGTGAGGAACATGCAAGATTGTTGCATAGGTACACACATGGCAGTGTGATTTGCTGCCTTCCTCCCCTTCACCTATATCTGGCATTTCTCCCCATGCTATCTCTCCCCAACTCCCCACCCCCCCCATTTCCCCCTGACAGACCCCAGTGTGTAGTGTTCCCCTCCCTGTGTCCATGTGTTCTCACTGTTCAACACTCACCTATGAGTGAGAACATGCGGTGTTTGATTTTATGTTCTTGTGTCAGTTTGCTGAGAATGATGGTTTGCAGGTTCATTCATGTCCCTACAAAGGACATGAACTCATTGTTTTTGATGGCTGCATAATATTCCATGGTGTATATGTGGCATATTTTCCCTGTCCAGTCTATCATTGATGGGCATTTCGGTTGGTTCCAGGTCTTTGCTATTGCAAACAGTGCTGCAATGAACATTCCTGTGCATGTGTCCTTATAGTAGTACGATTTATAATCCTTTGGATATATACCCAGTAATGGATTGCTGAGTCAAATGGAATTTCTATTTCTAGGTCCTTGAGGAATCGCCACACTGTCTTCCACAATGGTTGAACTAATTTACACTCCCACCAACACTGTAAAACGGTTCCTATTTCTCCACATCCTCTCCAGCATCTGTCTCCAGATTTTTTAATGATCGCCATTCTAACTGGCGTGAGATGGTATCTCAATGTAGTTTTGATTTGCATTTCTCTGATGACCAGTGATGATGAGCAATTTTTCATATGTTTGTTGGCCTCATGTATGTCTTCTTTTGTAAAGTGTCTGTTCATATCCTTCACCCACGTTTGAATAGGCTTGTTTGTTTTTTTCTTGTAGATCTGTTTTAGTTCTTTGTGAATTCTGGGTATCAGCCCTTTGTCAGATGGGTAGACTGCAAAAATTTTTTCCCCTTCTGTTGGTTGCCAGTTCACTCTAATGACTGTTTCTTTTGCCGTGCAGAAGCTGTGGAGTTTGATTAGGTCCCATTTGTCAATTTTACCTTTTGTTGCCAATGCTTTTGGTGTTCTGGTCATGAAGTCCTTGCCTATGCCTATGTCCTGAATGGTTTTGCCTAGATTTTCTTCTAGGGTTTTTATGGTGTTAGGTCTTATGTTTAAGTCTTTAATCTATCTGGAGTTAATTTGAATGTAAGTTGTCAGGAAGGGGTCCAGTTTCTGCTTTCTGCACATGGCTAGCCAGTTTTCCCGACATCATTTATTAAACAGGGAATCCTTTCCCCATTACTTATTTTTGTCAGGTTTGTGAATTTAAAAATGAACAAAGAATCACAATAGGCATTTATTTGAAGAATATATACAATGCTGGGTGCAGTGGCTCATACTTGTAATCCCAGCACTTTGGGAGGCTGAGGCAGGTGGATCACGATGTCAGGAGTTTGAGAACAGCCTGGCCAACATAGTGAAACCCTGTCTCTACTAAAAATACAAAAAATGAGCCAGACATGGTGGTGGGCGCCTGTAATCCTATCTACTTGGGAGGCTGAGGCAGGATAATCAATTGAACCCAGGAGGTGGAAGCTGCAGTGAGCTGAGATTGTGCCACTGCACACCAGCCTGGGCAACAGATGAGACTCAGTCTCAAAATAAATAAATAAATAAATAGATAAATAAATAAATAAATAATAAAATTAAAAGGCATGTGAAAAGACAAAAAACAAAAAACACAACTGAAGAGACAGAGCAAGTATCAGAGCCAGACTCACAATTGACAGGGATAATGGAATTATCAGACCAGAAATTTAAAACAACTATAATTAATACGTTAAGGGTACTAATAGATAAAGCAGACATCAGGCCAGACAGATGAGCAATATAACCACAGAGATGGGAATTCTAAGAAAGAATGAGAAAGAAATTCCAAAGATCAAAAACACTATAATAGAAATAAAGAATGCCTTTCTTGGGCTTATGAGTAGACTAGACATAACTGGACAAGAAACTCAGAAGAGACAAAGAAGGACATTATATAATGATAAAAGAGAATGATAACATGAAAGTTTCACACTTCCAGATTTCAACATTACAAAGCTGCAGTAATTAAGACAGTGTACAATTGGTGTAAAGACAGACATATAGAACAATGAAACAGAATAGTGGGGTCTAGAAGTAAACCCTACAGATATGGTCTAGTGATTCTTGATAAAGGTACTAAGATCACTGAATGAAGAAAGGATAATCTTTTCAATTAAATAGCTCAGAAACAACTGAATATCCACATGCAAAAAGAATGAATTTGGACCCTTACTTTATACCATATACAAATATTAGCTCCAAATGGATCAAAGACCTAAACATAAGAGCTAATAACTCTGAAACTCTTAGAAGAAAATACATGGAAACAATTTCATAACATTGCATTTGTCAATGATTTCTTGAAAATGATACTGAAAGTGCAGACAGCTAAAGATTGAACTATATAAAAATTAAAAACTTGTGCACAAAAGGATATGGCCAAGAGAGTGATAAGACAATCCATGAAATGGGAGAAAATATTTGTAAATCATGTATCAAATAAGGAGTTTATATCCAGAGTATATAATGAATGCAACAACAATAAGCCCAGCTTAAAACAGGGCAAAAAAACTTGAATAGAAAATATTTCTCCAAATAGGAACACTTTTACACTGTTGGTGGGAGTGTAAATTAGTTCAACCATTGTGGAAGACAGCGTGGCGATTCCTCAAGGACCTAGAAATAGAAATTTCATTTGACCCAGCAATACCATTACTGGGCATATATCCAAAGGATTATAAATCCTTCTACTATAAGGACACTGGCACACGAATGTTCATTGCAGCACTGTTTACAATAGCAAAGACCTGGAACTAACCTAAATGCCCATCAATGATAGACTGGACAGGGGAAATGTGGCACATGTACACCATGGAATATTATGCAGCCATCAAAAACGATGAGTTTGTGTCCTTTGTAGGGACATGGATGAACCTGGAAACCATCATTCTCAGCAAACTGACACAAGAACATAAAATCAAACACCGCATGTTCTCACTCATAGGCGGGTGTTGAACGATGAGAACACATGGACACAGGGAGGGGAGCACTACACACTGGGGTCAGTTGGGGGGAAATAGGGAAGGGACGGTGGGGGGTGGGGAGTTGGGGAGAGATAGGAAGGGGAGAGATGCCAGATGTAGGTGATGGGGAGGAAGGCAGCAAATCACACTGCCATGTGTGTACCTATGCAACAATCTTGCATGTTCTTCACATGTACCCCAAAACCTAAAATGCAATAAAATAAATGGGAAAAAAAAAGAAAATATTTCTCCAATGAAGATATATAAATTACTTCATTATTCACAATGGCCAAATTAGAAGCAACCAAATTGTCCATTAGCAGATGAATTGACAAACAAAATGTGGTATATATAAATAATAGAATATTACTCACCCTAAAAAGGAAATTCTGATATACACTACAACATAAATCAACATTGTGAACATCATTCTATGTGAAATAAGCCAGTCACAAAAGGACAAACACTGTATGATTCCACTTATATGAGGTACCTTCATAGACAAAAAAAGTAAAATGGCCATTGTCAGGGGCCAGGAGGAGAGTAGAATGAGGAGTTACTGTTTAATGGGTACAGAATTTAAGTCTTACAAGATGAAACAGTTTTGGATATGGATGGATGGTGATGTGAACACTACTGAACTGTAAAAATAGTAAAGACAGTAAATTTTATGTTATGTATATTTACCACAATTTTTAAAAAGACAAAAAAATAAAAACCCCAAGATACTACCTCACATCCACTAGGTTGGCTATAATAAAAAGAATGATAGTAACAGGTGTTAGCAAGAATGTATACAAATTAGACCCCTCATAAACTGTTGGTGGAAATGTAAAATGGTAAAGGTACTTTCAAAACAGTTTGGTAGTTCATGAAAATATTAAATATAGAGTTACCACATGATCTAGCAATTCCACTTCAAGATATATACTCAAGAGAAATGAAAAATATGCTCTCGAAAGACCTATACATTAATGTTCATAGCAGCCTAATCGTCACAAAATGGAAACAACTCAAATGTCCATCAGCTGATAAATGAATAAACAAAATATGGCATATTCAAAAATTATTTGGCAATTTAAAAATGATTAATTTTGCAATAAAAGTACTAATACACACTACCACTAATACATATTATCAGACGGAGAAATGTTGAAAAAACTTACATTAAATGGGCCAGGAGCAGTGGCTCATGCCTGTAATTCCAGCACTTTGGGAGGCCGAGGCAGGTGCATCACGAGGTCAGGAGTTAGAGACTAGCCTGACCAACATGGTGAAACCGTGTCTCTACTACAAATACAAAAATTCGCTGGGCATCAGGAGGCTGAGGCAGAAGAACTGCTTGAAACTGGTAAGTAGGGACTGCAGTGAGCTGAGATCGCTCCATTGCACTTCAGCCTGGGCAAGAGAGCTAGACTCTGTCTCAAAATAAATAAATAAATAAATAAAGATACAAAGTGAAAAAAGCCTGTCACAAAAGACCACATGCTCTATGATTACATATATGTAAAATCCAGAATAGACAAATATATAGACAGACAGATTATTGGTTGCTTAGGGCTAGTGGGAATAAATTTGAGGAAAATGAATGCAGTGTCTATTAATGGGTAAAGGGGTTGTTTTGAGGTTGATAAAAATGTTCTAAAATTGTAGCGGTGACTACACAACTGTGAATACACTGAAAAACATTATATTGTACACTTTAAGTGTATGAATGCTATATTAATATATTAATCTCAATAAAGCTGTTAACAATGTAAAAAATAATTATATATGAGTGAATCCATTTCTACTCTCGATACAGTTCCATTGATTTGTGTATGGATAAGCTACAGTCTTGACCATCACTCATAGTTTTAAGGTCTTAAAATCAGGTAGCATAAGTCTTCCAATTTCATTCTTTTTAAGACTGTCTAACAGTCGAGGTCTCATATTTCCATCAAATTTAAAATATTGAATTGTCAATATTTTTATTTCAAATGTATCTTAACCTAGATGAATAAATTCTTTGGAAACACAATTTACCAAAACTTGCACAAGAAACAGAAAATCTAAATAGATTTAGAAAATTTATTTACAACAAATTTGTCCATTTCATCTGAGTTACCAAATGCATTAGCATGAAGCTGTATATATTATTCAGTTATTATCTTTTTTCTAAATTTCCCTTTTTACTCTACATTGGCCCTTGAATTATTTAAAAGGTGCTGCTTAATTTCCTAAATACTTTTTCTAGTTAATTTCTCATTCAGCTACCTTGTAGACAATATATATGCCTATAAATTCAATCTTCAAATTTATTGTGACCTATTTTAAGAGTCCAGCATATATTATTATCTTTTTTATTGTTCCATGTGAACTTGAGAAGAATCTATTTCCATAGTTGTCAACAGCTGATTGCAAAGTCAAGCCTTCTATAATGGTAATGAATTTTGTTCAAATAGTCTGTCAATTACAGAAAGAACAGCAGTGATATCTCCAAATATGATTGCTAAATAGTATATTTCTTCCCTTAGTTCTCTCAGTTTCTTCTCCTTGCACTTTGAAGATCTCCTATTATGTATACAAACATTTAGGATTGTTATGCATTTCTGATATGTCCCTCTTTATTGCTGGTAATACTCCTTGCCTTTAAGCCTACTTAGTCTGATATTAATATAGCCATAGCAACTTCCTTATGTTTATAGCTTACATATTACATATTTCCACATTTTACTTTCAACTTTTCTGAGTCTTGTCTCAAGCATGTTTCTTAGAGACAGTATATATAATTGGGTCCTGACTTTTCACTACCTTTAATATGTCACAATATGTCTTTAATTGGAGTACAGCTGGTCCTTGAACAATACAAATTTGAACACTTAAACCTAATTATACACAGATTTTTTTCAATAGGTATATAAAAAATTATTGGAGATCTGCAACAATTTGAAAAAACAGATGAACTGTGTAATGTAAAAATATCAAAAAAGTTAAGAAAAAGTTAGGTATATCATGAATGCATTAAAATGTGCATAGTATTCTATTAATATAATTTACTACCATAAAATGTATGCAAATTTATTGGAAAAAGTTAAAATTTATCAAACTATACATACATGAACAGATTGTACATGGAACCATTTGCCATCAAGATAATGTAAACAAATGTAAAGATTTATTAATGGCAAAAACCACAACTACTTTTGCACTGACATAACAGTATTAAAACATAGCTGCATAAAATTATCTGTAGCAATACTGTACTACTATAATTTCATAGCCACCTGCTATTGCCACTGCAGTGAGCTAAAGTACTGCAAGTATCTCCTTAAAACACCCTGGGATGCTAATCATCTCCAGAGCAGTTCATCTCTCCAGTAAACTGTATATCATAGCAAAAGTGATCTCTTGCAGTTCTCACGTATTTTTCATCCACTGCAATACTGTAAATCTTCAATAATATCATGGGACCATACGAAGCGCCACTGGTGTGCTGATAGCACTCCAAAGAAGCAGAGAAAAGTCATGACATTACCAAAAGAAGTTGAATTGCCTGATATGTACAGTAGATTGTCAAATAAAATTGCTGTTGCTGCCATTTCCGACAATTCATCCTATCAACAGATGATGTAAACTTATGGTATTGATAAATATAGTTCAGTATTGTAAATGTATTTTCTCTTCCTTACAATATTCTTCATAATATTTTCTTTTCTCTAGCTTACTTTAAGAATACAGCATATAGTATAGTTTGAGATGAGGTAGCATGATGCCTCCAGCTTTGTTGTTTTTGCTTAGGATTGTCTTCGCTATGCGGGCTCTCTTTTGGTTCCATGTGAAGTTTAAGGTGGTTTTTTCCAGTTCTGTGAAGGTCAATGGTAGCTTGATGGGGATAGCATTGAATCTATAAATTACTTTGAGCAGTATGGCCATTTTCATGATACTGATTCTTCCTTTTTTTTCCTTCTCTTATTGCATTTTAGGTTTTGGGGTACATGTGAAGAACATGCAAAATTGTTGCATAGGTACACACATGGCAGTGTGATTTGCTGCCTTCCTCCCCATCACCTGTATCTGGCATTTCTCCGCATGCTCTCTCTCCCCAACTCCCCACCCCCTGCTGTCGCTCCCCTATTTCCCCCCGACAGACCCCAGTGTGTAGTGCTCCCCTCCCTGTGTCCATGTGTTCTCATTGTTCAACACCCGCCTATGAGTGAGAACATGCGGTGTTTGATTTTATGTTCTTGTGTCAGTTTGCTGAGAATGATGGTTTCCAGGTTCATCCATGTCCCTACAAAGGACATGAACTCATTGTTTTTTATGGCTGCATAATATTCCATGGTGTATATGTGTCACATTTTCCCTGTCCAGTCTATCATCAACGGGCATTTGGGTTGGTTCCAGGTCTTTGCTACTGTAAACAGTGCTGCAATGAACATTTGTGTGCATGTGTCCTTATAGTAGAACGATTTATAATCCTTTGGCTATATATATATATACACACACATATATATATATACCCAGTATTGCTGGGTCAAATGGAATTTCTATTTTTAGGTCCTTGAGGAATCGCCACACTGTCTTCCACAATGGTTGAACTAATTTACACTCCCACCAACAGTGTAAAAGTGTTCCTATTTCTCCACATCCTCTCCAGCATCTGTTGTCTCCAGATTTTTTAATAATCGCCATTCTAACTGGCATAAGGTGGTATCTCAATGTAGTTTTGATTTGCATTTCTCTAATGACCAGTGATGATAAGCATTTTTACATATGTTTGTTGGCCTCATGTATGTCTTCTTTGAGTACGGAATGTTTTTCCATCTGTTTGTGTCCTCTCTTATTTCCTTGAGCAGTGGTTTGTAGTTCTCCTTGAAGAGGTCTTTCATGTCCTTTGTTAGTTGTATTCCTGGGTATTTTATTCTCTTTGTAGCAATTGTTCACTCATGAATGGGAGTTCACTCATGATTTGGCTCTCTGTTTGTTGGTTATTGGTGTATATGAATGCTTGTGATTTTTGTACATTGATTTTGTATCCAGAGACTTTGGTGAAGTTGCTTATCAGTTTAAGGAGGTTGTGGGTTGAGACAATGGGGACTTCTAAATATATACAATCACGTCATCTGCAAATAGAGACGATTTGACTTCCTCTTTTCCTAATTGAATACACTTTATTTCCCTTTCTTGCCCAATTTCTCTAGCTACAACTTCCAATATTTGTTGAATAGGAATGATGAGAGAGGGCACTGTTGTCTAGTGCCAGTTTTCAAGGGGAATGCTTCCAGTTTTTGCCCATTCAGTATGATACTGGCTGTGGGTTTGTTGTAGATAAATTTTATCATTTTGAGAAAAATTTCATCGATACGTAGTTTATTGAGAGTTTTTAACATAAAGCGCTGTTGAATTTTGTCGAAGGCCTTCTTTGCGTCTATTGAGATAATCATGCGATTTTTATCTTTGGTTCTGTTTATGTGATGAATTGCATTTGTAGATTTGCCTATGTTAAACCAGCCTTGCATCCCTAGGATGAAGCCTACTTGATCGTGATGGATAACCTTTTTGATGTGCTGTTGCATTTGGTTTGCCCATATTTTATTGAAGATTTTTGCATCCATATTCATCATGAATATTCATTTAATATTCTTTCATCATGAATACCTGAAATATGCTTTTTTAGTTGTGTCTCTGCCAGATTTTGGTATCAGGATGATGTTGGTCTCAAAAAATGAGTCAGAGTGTATTCCCTCTTTTTGTATTGTTTGGAATAGTTTCAGAAGACTAAAAACAGCATGGTACTGGTACCAAAACAGAGATATAGACCAATGGAACAGAAGAGAGGCCTTGGAAGTAATGCCACACACTTACAACCATCTGACCTTTAACAACCAGAAAAAAACAAACAATGGGGAAAGGATTCCCTGTTTAATAAATGGTGTTGGTAAAACTGGCTAACCATATGCAGAAAGCTGAAACTGGACCCATTACTTACACCTTATACAAAAATTAACTCTAGATGGATTAAAGATTTAAACATAAGACCTCACACCATAGAAATCCTACAAGAAAACCTGGGCAATACCACCCAGAACATAGGCATATGCAAGAACTTCATGACTAAAACAACAAAAGCAATGGCAACAAAAGCCAAAATAGACAAACGGGATCTAATTAAACTTAAGAGTTTCTGCACAGCAAAAGAAGCAATCATTACAGTGAACTGGCAACTAACAGAATGGGAAAATATTTTTGCAAGCTACCCATCTGACAAAGGTCTAATATCCAGAATCTACAAAGAACTAAAACAAATTTACAAGAAAAAAAAACGAACACCCCATCAAAAAGTGAGTGAAGGATATTAACAGGCACTTTTCAAAAGAAGACATTTATGTGGCCAACAAACATGAAAAAATGCTCGTCATCACTGGTCATTAGAAAAATGCAAATCAAAACCACATTAAGATTCCATCTCACGCCAGTTAGAATGGCGATTATTAAAAAATCAGGAGACAACAGATGCTGGAGAGGATATGGAGAAACACGAACACTTTTACACTGTTGGTGGGAGTGTAAATTAATTAAACCATTGTGGAAGACAGTGCGGCGATTCTTCCAGAATCTAGAGCTAGAAATACCATTTGACACAGCAATACCAGCAATCTGGTAATACCAGCAATACAGAATTATAAGTCACTATATTATAAAGACACATGCATAGGTATGTTTATCGCTGCACTGTTTACAATAGGAAAGACTTGGAACCAACCCACATGTCCATCAAGGATAGACTGGATACAGAAAATGTGGCACATATACACCACGGAATACTATATAGCCATAAAAAGGATGAGTTCATGTCCTTTGCAGGATGTGGATGAATCTGGAAACCATCATTCTCAGCAAACTGGCACAAGAACAGAAAACCAAACACAGCATGTTCTCACTCATAAGTGGGTGCTGAATAATGAGAACACATGGACACAGGGAGGGGAACAACACATACTGGGGTTTGTTGGGGGATGCGCAGCTGGGGAGCAATAATGGGAGTGGGGAGGTTGGGGAGGGATAGCATTAGGAGAAATACATAATGTAGGTGAAGGGGAGATGGAGGAAGCAAGCCACCGTGGCATGTGTATACCTATGTAACAATCCTGTAAGATCTGCACATGTACCCCAGTTCTTAAACTATAATAAAATTAAAAAATATAAACAAAGAATACAGTATATAATACTGTATTCTTATAACAGTATAACATACAAAAGATGTGTTAGCCAATTATGCGTTGTTAAAGGTAAGAATTCTAGTTAATAGTAGGCTATTACTAGTTAGGCTTTAGGGGAGTCAAGAGTTATAGGCATTTTGATTAAACATAATCAAGTGAGATTAATCCCAGGGATGCAAGGATGGTTCCACATATGCAAATCAGTAAACGTGATATATTGCATCAAGAGAATGAAGGACAAAATAATAGAATCATTTCAATAGATGTCAAAAAAAGCATTTGATAAAATTCAGCATGCCTCCATGATAAAAACTATCAACAAACTGAGTATGGAAGGAACGTATCTCAACATGACAAAGGCCATAAATGACAAACCTACAGCTAGTATCATATAGAATAGGAAAAAAGAACGTGTGTATGCGTGTGTTTTGAGAGGAGTCTAGCTCTGTCACCCAGGCTGGAGTACAGTGGCATGACCTTGGCTCACTGCAACATATGCCTCCCAGGTCCAAGCAATTCTTCTGCCCCAGCCTCCCAAGTAGCTGGGATTACAGGCTCCTGCCACCACGCCCAGCTAATTTTTGTATTTTTAGTAGAGACAGAGTTTCACCATCCTGGACAGGCTGGTCTTGAACTCCTGACCTCGTGATCCATCTGCCTCGGCCTCCCAAAGTGCTGGGATTACAGGCATGAGCCACTGTGCCTGGTCTAAAAGTGCTTTCTATAAGATCTGGAACAAGACAAAGACACTCACTTTCGCCTCTTTTATTCAACATATTACTGAAAGTCCTGGACAGATCAATTTGACAAGAGAAAGATATAAAGGGCACTCAAATTGGAAAGGAAGAATTGAAACGATCCTTTTATGCAAATGGCATGATATTATACTTAGGGAAACCTAAAGACTACACACACACACACACACACACACACACACACACACACACACACACAATTAGAAGTGATAAATGAATTCAGTAAAGTTGCAGAATATAAAATCAACATAAACAATTGGTAGCATTTCTATATGCCAACAGTGAACAATTGAAGAAAAAAAAAACCAAGAAAGTAATCCCATTTACAATAGATAAAAATAAAGTAAAATACCTAGTAATAAACTTAACCAAAGAAGTAAAAAATGTCTACAATGAACACTATAAAATATTGATGGAAGAAACTGAAGAGGAAGGCACACACACAAAAACTGGAAAGATTCCATGTTCATGGACTGAAATAATCAATATTGTTAAAATGTCCATACTACTCAAAGCAACCTATAGACTCAATGCAATCCCTATCAAAACACCAATGACATTCTTCACAGATACATTTAAAAAATCCTAAAATTTATATGGAGTCACAAGATTCCAAGAATAAAGCAATCCTGAATAAAAGAATAAAGCTTCAGACATCATATGACCTGACTTCAAATTATGCTACAAAGCTATAGTAATCAAAACAGCATGGTAACTGGCATAAAAACAGACACATATGGGACCACAGGATAGACTAAAAAAAAAGCAAAATAAAACCAGACACATACAGCAATGGAACAAAATAGAAAACCCAGAAATATGTCCATACATTTATAGCCAACTCATTGTTGACACAAGTAACTAAAAAAGATAAAAATACAATATATCCCAGATGTCTGCTTCATCTTAGCCCTTTAAATACAACAAATACTACCGTGAACACAAAAGTCAACAAAACCACTTTATCACTTTCCTGTTTAACCCATTCCTCGCTGATCTCTCCTGCTGGCATCCTAATTTTCTGGCTGTGTACTCTGTATATTCTAGCGGTTAAAGAAGAAAAGGGTAGAATGGTAAGTCTGAGGAAGTAATCTAAACAGGTTGAAAAAAAAATGATGATGACACAAAACACAAGCTACACAGTCCCTTAATTTTAGAAGTATCTGATGTTCTCAGAACAGCTCTTTTATCACACCCACAGCTCCTCAAGATCTCAATCTGCTGGGATAGCCATTGGGTTTAAGAAGAGAAAATGGCAATCCAAACATAGAGGCTATTATATTCTCACATTTAACACATGAACTGTTAATTATATTGAGGATTATTATATGGAATCATAACTATACTTAATACATTACAGTTAAATTAGAATTATGTTTGTAAAAAATTTAAGAACACTATGTTGATATTTTCCTAGCTTCCAGGTGTTTAGGATATTACCTAAAACCTCTTTGGAGACTAAATGGATTTGAGATTACAATTATAGTACCTGAATTAAAAGTTATAATTCACTAACAACACTTCATCTTCAAATTCAATAATAAAAGTAAAAATTCTAGAACCATTCTGGATTTATTGTTTTAATAAGAATTATGGCCAGGCATGGTGACTCAAGTCTGTAATCCCAGCACTTTGGGAGGCTGAGGTGGGCAGATCACCTGAGGTCAGGAGTTCCAGACCAGCCTGACCAATATGGTAAAACCCTGTCTCTACTAAAAATACAAAAATTAGCCGGGCATGGTGGAGGACGCCTACAGTCCTAGCTACTCAGGAAGCTGAGACAAGAGAATTGCTTGAACCCAGGAGGCGGGAGGTTGCAGTGAGCGGAGATCACGCCATTGCACTCCAGTCTGGGCAACAAAAGCGAGACTCATCTCAAAAAAAAAAAAAAAAAAAAAAAGAATTATATCAGAAAAGTACTGTCTTTCTATAGTTTAATATGAATAACCAGAATGTAATTAAAATGTAGAACAATATTTTATTACTAAAATGATTAAAATAACTATAAAATTACCACATAAAAGGTCTGATTTGGCTTATTCATTTTTTATAATCTCCAGTGCTGCAAAGGCATTTATTTCTAAGATGATTTTACTTCTCTGGCTAATACAACTACTAGGATGTGGTATTTTGATCCCTTTTGTACAGTTATAACCTTGTAATGCTGAACTCTGCAGTTAGCTAATGGTCAGGAAAACAAAATTCAGTAAATAATACCATTGTAATGAGTTGGCTCTTAAGTAAACTTCAATGGATTTTCTCAAAATCCATAAATAAACAACAGTATGACCTAAATGTTAAGTTGGAAGTTATTGCATAAAAGGACAGAGATGTTTAAAACAAAAAGCAGAGTTCAGGAAATAGTATTAGTGTTTACTGGATGACAGCCACAGTTTAATAGTTTATTAAGCTCCTTCTCAGTTATTATATTCCTGGAATCACAGGTGCTTCCTCTTGGTTTGCAAACTTTATTTGCCATTATAAATGTCGTAATCTTAACAGAGCTGTCAATTACTTAAGTGCTCATTCGTAATTTTCTTGTATAATGTGTGTTGCCCAAACACTGTTAAATCTAACAGAAGCAACTCTAACTTCTAACACGACAACAAGGCTAAAACTAAAAGTTTGTATGACAAATCAAAGTATCGACAAGTTGAATATTATATAAAGGTCATTCTTATTGAGATATCAAACTCAAATTATTTCTGAACATATAAGTATGATAACTAGTGTTCTCTACAGGAGGCAAGTAAATATTTGTGTACTTATCAACCAGCTACTGTAGCAAAAGCTTTGGAGACCTCAGACAGTTCTCAAGACACTTTCTAGTTTTTAATGAAGTCAATCATTTACTTGCATTCTCTCTCTTTTTTTTTTTTTTAATGTTCTTAAAGTTGTTTTATGGATATGTATATGTAAGGCTAGGAACATCATTCAAACCATTGAGTGTTGATTAACTTAAGAGCAATCTCAGTGAAAACAGTCTATCATTCATTCAACTCCCTAAAGTCAACTAGTATTTTATAACTATAATTTTCCTATGACTTATCTCTTTCCCTTACCTGCCCTCTTTGTACTTTCATCATCTCTAGCCTTTGGAAGTAATTTTTTTACTGTCAAGATCATTCTATATGTTCATAAGCCTAATCCCTTTATTTCCTCAGCTCAATACAAAACTGCCTCACTCTGTAGCTGAGCACTATTACTTCAGATGCAGAAAAAAAGAACTTGGATTTTCCTGGTTCCCAACTACCATTTCCAGTCCACTAATCCTTCATTAAATAACGCTTTCATTTTTGAAGTTTCTGCTATCTCATTTAGAGCAGTGCTCTTCCAAGTGTGATCCAGGGACAAGCCCTACTCCAACTGTCTGTTACTGACATGAAGCTAGTGTTAGAATTCAGAGTAAGCAATCAAACATTTTATGGGAATCTGACAGAGAAATTTTATGACTGTTAAACTCAATAATTTTAAAATGGTATGTTTGAATTTTGTATATCTATTGAATTTTGTATATTTTTTATATTTCATTTTTTGGCAATTCACTTTTATTCTATGTTACAAAAGCAGTAACACAAAATAAAACATCAAAAAAGCTTTGAAAAAACTTGAAAAAAATGGTCCTTCACCACAGCTAGTTTGAGAAGCACTGATTTTGATTACTAGATTCTCATCTGTGACACTGTGAACTACTGACCACCAAGGTTACTTTCCCATATTTCAATAGAAAATTTTCTGGGCCAGGCACAGTGGTTCATGCCTATAATCTATGTACTCTGTATCAGAGTCTATTATACAATGCTTTTTTACCCATAGCCAGGATTCATGGGTTCAATAATTAAGGGATAAAAATAGTAATAACTCCATTCACTTTTACCCCTAGTGATCCACTAGCAAAATATTTGCTTCCTATCTCTGCAAATTAAGATTCTGTTAATTCAAGCATCTTAGTTCCAAATGGAGAAAATCTTTCATGGGAGGGCATAATATGGATACCACTTATCTGGAAGCTGAAATTACCACATGGAATTCCGCATGCCTTTGAATCAACAGTTGAGGAAGAAGGTCGCTATACTGACTGGGATCGCAGATCCTCACTACCAAGAGGAAACTGGGTTGCCACCATCCAATGGGGGTAAGGACGAATATATGTGGAATACAGGAGATCCCCTAGGGCATCCCTTATATTCATATATTATATATCTATTCATATCTAGTGAAAATATTTTAAAATGGGAGTAAAATGAAGACATTCATATAAATGACAACTGGATTCAACAACAGCAGATACAGTATTAGAAAAAAGAGATTAAGGATAAAAGGAGAAGAAAGAAAAACAAGGAAAAGAAAGGAAGAGGAGGAGAAAAAGGAAAACAGCAAGGAAGAAATGAAAGGAAAGGAGAGAGAAAGAGAGGGAGGAAGAAAGAAAGAAAAGAAATAAAATGCTAAAAGATAGCTATTTAAGTTAAGGAAAATAACAAAATTGAAATTTATTCCTACACGAAGAAATAAAGTGAATTTAAAATAAATGTGTAGATAAAAGAGTGTATTTTTGCTTCTCAGAATTTCTTTGAAAGCATTTTTTTATTTGAAGCAAAATGGATATAAAATATATGTAAATATATCAAAAAGATGAGGGCAAATGGAATTTTGCTGCTTAGGGAGTCTTACAATTTAAACCATGTAGTGCATTATTAATTTGAAGCAGATTGTGGTAAGTGAAATAAATAGATATATCATGGATTGAAAAACTAAAAATTATTAAGATGTCAGCTTTCCTCTGTTCTGGTGATCTATAGATTCAACACAATGCCAATCATAACCCCGTCAAGTGTTTTGTAGAAATTAAAAATCTGACTCTCACAGGAAAATGCAAAGAACCTAGAATAACCAAAACAACTTTCCAAAACAACAAGTTGGAAGACTTTCAATGCTTGTCTTAGAAATTTACAGTAATTAATGCAGTGTGACATTGGCATAAAGATGGACAAATAGATCATTAGAACAGAGCAGTACATCCATAAACAGACACACACTTATACATGGTCAATTAATTTTTTTCAATGGCACAAAAGCCACTTAATGGGGGAAATCACCTCTCAACAAATAATGCTGAAACAACTGGATATTCACCTGTTTAAAAGAAATAAACTTCAATCTTTATCTCACCACCATACATGACAATTAACTCAAAATAAATCACAGTTAAAAGTAAAAACTAAAACATTAAAGCCTGTAGAGGAAAACATAAGCTGTCAGCTTTGCAATCTTGAAAATAGATGTCGACAAAATTTAAAACTTTTTTTTCCATCAAAATATGGTATTAAGAAAATGAATAAGCAAGCAAAAACTGGGAGAAAATATTTTAATACACATATCTGACAACGGACGTTACGCAGAACACATAAAGTACCACAGATCAATAATAAAAAGTCAAATCACCCAAAATAAAAATGGGCCAAACACATGAACAGATGTTTCAATAAAGAAAATATTTGAATGGCCAATAAGTATCTGAACAAGTTCACAATAGCATTAGTCACTGAAAGGTACAAATTAAAATCATAATGATATACCAATACATATCTACTAAAATAGCTACAAATAAATGCACTGACAATAACAAGTGTTGACTAGTATGTGGAGCAATCAGAACTTCAGTAAATTGCTGCTGAGAATGTAAAATAATATAGTCACTTCCACATAAAATGTGCTGATTTCTTTTAAAAATAAATATATCTCTATCTTATAATGCAGCAATTCCACTCTTAGGTATTCGACCAAGAAAATAAAAACGTATTTCCACAAAAAGACCTATATGAGAATTATCATAGCAATCTCCATAATAATAGATAAAAACTAGACAAATCTAAATGTCCACCAACAGGAGAATGAACAACAAATGTAATATTATACAATGAAGTATTACTTATCAATAAAAGGGACAAAATTACTGATACGTAAATATCACAAATATCTTGCTGATACTACACAATACCACTTACATGAAATTCTAGAATAAGCAAAACACATCTGTAATTTTTAAAAAATCAGAGAAGTTGTTTGGATTGGGCAGAGATGATTGATAAAGAAATATGGCTATGAAAATGTGTATATCTTTATAAAGATATGGTTACATGGGTGTATAAATTTGTCAGAACTCATCTAATTGCCAGTTTAATATTTATGTATTTCATTTGTGCATGTAAATTTTATCTAAAATCAAAATTGCGAACAAATAAAAAGTAAACATATTAACAGTTAAAACTTTCTGAATTTTCAACAATTGTTAAAATCAAAATAACAAAAGCACTTATAAAAATCTCTAATATACTTATGATTTTGATAAATATATTTATTGAAAAAGTTTCTACATAAATTATCTTAAAGTATATTTTATTTCATATTTCAACCTGATTATAAGATTATTATAATTTTTACCAGAATGGGCTACACTAATATTACTAATGAGTTAATATAACTTTGGAACTTTTTTCAAGGGACTGTAACACTGAAACAGGCTACTGGTAACAAGAAGAACCATATTCCTCTGAATCTTTTCAGGGTTTTGACATTAAATATTTAAATTAATTCCAGAATGTGGTTTGGGAGTGTGATCTTTTATGATCCTAGAGCTTAGGATTATGACAGATGAGTCAAGTAGCAATTAATCAAACAAACCTGTATGCAAATGCTCAAGCACAGCCACAGAGTCATTTTCAAAACAAGAGTGAAGGCCTTAATATATTATGTTGAGAAAGCAAGTTTTATTTTATATTGTCCTGACAATTTGGACTAAAGACAACTCTCTTGCTTTGAATGATATATTCAGATATCTTTATATTGCTCTTAGATTATTTGTAGAATCATAGCAGATAATTTTCTAGCTACGTGGTTGCATGTATTTGTGTTTTTGAAAATTCAGTGTAAATATAATCCATTAAAGTGTTAATTAAAAGTTTTACTTATTTTTATAATCAGAGATATACTGAAGAAATAAAACCACGGAAATTTGAATTTGTGTGCACAATTTATGTGCACAAAATTTTATGAAGCTATATGTAGCTTCCTAAGAATACTACTAGAAAATTTTTAGTTCCCTTTATAAAATGGATCTTTAGAATAAAGATGGTTTCATGCCAAAAAGTTTATAATATAGGCTCCCCAATATTTAGAGAGTTCCACATTTTACAAAAATCTCTAAATATTGGGGAGCCTATACTATAAACTTATGTTCATAATGTTCATGGCTCATAATGAGTTCATAATGAGTTCATGGCTCAAATTCACATTTCTTGTAATCCTGCCCAACCTGCAACTTGAAGAACATTGCCTATTCTGGAAAGGCAGGATAGGTTTACTATGACACTAAATGACAACATAGAAAAAATGGTCATGATGTACTTAATATGCTCTATTATACTTTTAAGTGGTATTTATAATGCTGGTAAAGACTAATTTTTAAAGAAATATTTCAAATATTTTGACATTTTATGCATCTTAAGATGGTAAGGCTATAGGTAGAGTTTTAGAAGTGTTATGCTGAAATGCAAAATCATCATTCCATAGGAATAACCTATAAGGGTTAGCACAGAAATAATAGACAAACAGAGAGCCAAATCATGAACGAACTCCCATTCACAATTGCTACAAAGAGAATAAACTACCTAGGAATGCAACTAACAAGAGATGTGAAGGACCTCTTCAAGGAGAAATATAAACCACTTCTCAAGAAAATAAGAAGAGACACAAACAAATGGAAAAACATTCCATGCTCATGAACAGGAAGAATCGATATCGTGAAAATGCCTATACTGCCCAAAGTAATCTGTAGATTCAATGCTATTCTTACCAAGCTACCACTGACATTCTTTACAGAATTAGAAAAATCTACTTTAAATTTCATATGGAATCAAAAAAGATCCCATAAAGCCAAGACAATCCTAAGCAAAAAGAAAAAAGCTGGAGGCATTATACTACCTGACTTCAAACTATACTACAAGGCCACAGTAACCAAAACAGCATGGTACTGGTACCAAAACAGATACATATAGAACAATGGAACAGAACAGAAGCCTCAGAAATAACACCACAAATCTACAACCATCTGATATTTGACAAACCTGACAAAAACAAGCAATGGGGAAAGAATTCCCTATTTACTACATGGTGCCGGGATAACTGGCTAACCATATGCAGAAAGCTGAAACTGGATCCCTTCCTTACACCTTATACAAAAATTGACTCTAGATGGATTAAAGATTTAAATGTAAGACCTAACACCATAAAACTCTAGAAGAAAACTTAGGCAATACCATTCAGGACATAGCCATGGGCAAGGATTTCATGACTAAAACACCAAAAGCAATGGCAACAAAGCCAAAATTGACAAATAGGATCTAATTAAACCAAAGAGCTTCTGCACAGCAAAAGAAACTCTCATCAGAGTGAACAACCTACAGAATGGGAGAAAATTTTCTGTGATCTATCCATCTGACAAAGGGCTAATATCCAGAATTTACACAGAACTTAAACAAATTTACAAAAAAAAACCCATCAAAAAGTGGGGGAAGGACATGAAGAGACACTTTTCAAAAGAAGACATTTGTGTGGTCAGCAAACATGTGGAAAAAAAGCTCATCATCACTGGTCATTAGAAACATGCAAATCAAAACCACAGGCAGATACCATCTCATGCCAGTTAGAATAGTGATGACCATCAATTCTGCATTAATACATTAGCCATAAGGAGAAAACAACAATAAATTAGGCTTCATTAAAATTAACAATATTTGGCATCAAAAGACAGGATTCAGAGAATAAAAATGCAAGCTATAGACTGTACAAATATATGTAAATTACATAAATCAAGAAAAACAAACAAATTTAATAATGGGCAAATAGCTTCAAAGAGATATTTCACAAAAGAAGATACAAAAATGTCCAAAAAACATATAAAAAGGTGCTAACATCATTAGTCATTAGGGAAACAAAAAATACAAGATAAATCCACAATGAAATATGACTATACGCCCACCAGAATGATTGACATTAAAATGAGCAATGATACCAACTATTAACTCTTATAACTAGAGAAACTCACTTACATTGCTGCTGTAAACTGGTACAACTTTGCGAAAACATTTGGCATTACCTAATAAAACTAAACCTATGATTCAAGTATGTGCCTGTATATGTATCAAAAGAAATAAATGCTTAAGTCCACGAAAAGATAAGAATCTCTATAATACTTCATTCATAATAGGTTAAAAATGAAAACAATCTAAATTTCTGTCATCTGTCTAATAAGTAAATAAATCATGGCATATTCACACCATAAAACATCACACCACAGTGAAAAACATATTATTAATAATTATTAACAATACAGATCAACATACAGTAGTAACACTGGGTGACAGAAATTAGACACAGTAGTATATAACATATGATTCCTTTTATATGAAGTTTTAAAACATGCAATTTGACCTATGGGGACAGAAGTAAGAAAAGTGAGAAAGAGACAAGAAGGAGCCTCCTGGAATACTAGCAATATTCCATACCTTGATCTGGGTGTTGCTTACATGGGAATACACATATAAAAATTCATCAAATCCTTCACTTGAGATTAGTTCACTTCAGGTTATACCTCTATTTGCAAAAATACAAGCTTCCATAGCTTTCATATGTATTCCTCTCCTCATTTTTCTTTGTTTAGAACCTCATCTCCTCCCTCAATTATGATAGGTTCCTATTATAATTGGTCTCCTCATACTTATAGTGCTCAAGGAACTTTATAAAGTCTTGCCCAGAAATATTCTTCAAGAGTAGCAATTTCTGCATTTTCAGAAACTGAAAAGCTGCAAGTTTCACATTGCCTAGAGAATAAAGTCTACATTTCTTAGCATTTTATCCACTTAAAATCCCCAAATAAAATTTCAAATAATATTTCTAGGTACAAATTTTCTAAGAAGGCTATTGAACTCCCATTCACAATTGCTACAAAAAAATACCTAGGAATAAAACTTACAAGGGATGTGAATGACCTCTTCAAGAAGAACTGTAAACCACTGCTCAAGGAAATAGAAAGGACATAAACAGAAGGAAAAACATTCCATGCTCTTGGTTAGGAAAAATCAGTATCATGAAAATGGCCATACTGCCCAAAGTAATTTACAGATTCAATGCTATGCCCATCAAGCTACCCTTGACTTTTTTCACATAATTTTTTTTAAAAAAGCACCTCAAACTTCATATGGAACCAAAAGAGAGCCCGCATAGCCAAGACAATCCAAAGCAAAAAGAAAAAAGCTGGAGGCATCATACTGCCTGACTTCAAACTATATTACAAAGCTACAGTAATTAAAAACAGCATGGTACTGGTATCAAAACAGAGATGTAGATTAATGGAACAGAACAGAGGCCTCAGAAGTAATGCCACACATCTACAACTATCTGATCTTTGACAAACCTGACAAAAGCAAGCAATGGGGAAAGAATTCCCTATTTAATACATGGTGCTGGGATAACTGGCTAGTCATATACAGAAAGCTGAAACTGGATCCCTTCCTTACACCTTATACAAAAATTAACTCTAGATGGATTAAAGATTTAAACATAAGACATAATACCATAAAACCCTAGAAGAAAACCTAGGCAATGCCATTCAGGACTAAAACACAAAAGCAATGGCAACAAAAGCCAAAATAGACAAATGGGATCTAATTATACTAAAGAGCCTCTGTACAGCAAAAAGAAACTATCACTAGAGTCAACCAGCAACCAACAGAATGGGAAAAAAATTTTTGTGATCTATTCATCTGACAAAGAGCTAATAACCAGAATCTACAAAGAACTTCAACAAATTTACAAGAAAAATCCCCATCAAAAAGTGGGTGAAGGATATGAACAGACAATTTTCAAAAGAAGACATTTATGTAGCCAACAAACATGAAACAATGCTCATCATCACTGGTCATTAAAGAAATGCAAATCAAGACCACAGGCAGATACCATCTCATGCCAGTTAGAATGGCAATCATTAAAAAATCAGGAGACAGATTCCGGGGAGGATGCGGAGAAACAGGAACACTTTTACACTGTTGGTGGGACTGTAAATTAGTTCGACCACTGTGGAAGACAGTGTGGCGATTCCTCAAGGATCTAGAACTAGAAATACAATTTGACCCAGCAATCCCAGCAATCTAGGTATATAACGAAAGGATTATAAAACATTCAATTATAAAGACACATGCACACATATGTTTATTGCGGCACTGTTTACAATAGCAAAGACTTGGAACCAACCCAAAGGCCCATCAGTTATAGACTAGATAAAGAAAATGTGGCAAATATACACCATGCAATACTATGCAGCCATAAAATAGGATGAGTTCATGTCCTTTGCAGGGACATGGATGAATCTGGAAACCATCATTCTCAGCAAATTGACAAAGAACAGAAAACCAAACACAGCATGTTCTCACTCATAAGTGAGTGTTGAATAATGAGAACACATGGACACAAGGAGGGGAACATCGCACACTGGGGCCTGTCGGGGGGGGAAAGTGTGGTAGGGAGGGATAGCAGGGGGTGGAGGTTGGGGAGGGCTAACATTAGGAGAAATACCTAATGTAGATGACAGAGGGATGGAGGAAGCAAACCACCATGGCATGTGTATACCTATGTAACAATCCTGCACGTTCTGCACATGTACCCCAGAACTTAAAATATAATAATAATAAAAAAAGATAACAAAAAAAGAAATATATGTTTATTTTTTAATGTTTGTATTCTTTAGATCATCCTTTTCATTCCTAGGAATTTTCCTTTAGGAAAAAAACATGGATATACATAAAAATTTATTTACAAAAATGTTCCCATTCCCAAAACTGTCAATGGCAGGTAAGTTAAACAAATCTTAACATGCCCAAAGTATCAAAGTATGAGGCTTGGTGCAGTGGCTCGTGTCTGTAATCTCAGCACTTTGGAAGACAGAAGTGGGTAGATCACTTGAACCCAGGAGTTTAAGACCAGCCTGGGCAACATGATGAAACCCTCGTCTCTAAAAAAATACAAAAAAAATCAGCCTGGTGTGGTAGTGTGTGCCCATTGCCCCAGATACTTGGAGGCTTAGGTTGGAGGATCACCTGAGCCTGGGAGGTTGAGGCTGCAGTGAGCTTAACCAAAGCCATGATCACACCACTCCATTCCAGCCTGGGTAACAGAATGAGACTCTGTCTCAAATAAATAAATAAAATAAAGTACAATTATGAGAATATCTAACAAAATGTCAAATCAATGTGAAAAATCAGGCTACAAAGTAGTACATACAATATAACATGCATTGAAAAAAGACAATGTACATATAACTATTTCTAGGAAGTGAGTTTGGGGACAATTTTTTCCTTCTTTTTGCTTATTTGTAATTTCTGAAGTTCTATATACTTTCAAAAAGTTGTAAAAATTTCACAATAAGAAAAAACAAGTAATTACAATAGATGAACTATCAACAATATATTTTAGCAAGATGGACTGAAAAAACATGCATAAGCAAATAATTACATGATAGGAAAGCAAATTAACAAACTGACAAGAGAAAAATTAATGAAAATTTTATAGCCACTAAAATAAAGAATATCAAATATGTTTCCCACCTTTCCTGAAAAATGAAACTTTAAATGTTATACTTTATTTTCCTTTTGAGTATGACCTTTTTGTCAAATTTCTAATATTTTAACTTATCATCACTTTGTATCTATTATATGCTATACACTATGTTAATTATAAGAAACACAAAGTGAAAACGACACTAAAAAGGAGAGATTAAGACACTAGGATATTTGATTATGTCCTCTGCTAAAGTGAAAAGACAACTTTGAAGGTTACATCATTGGGCAGAATTCTAGGTATGTTCATCAAGTGGGTTTGTTAGCGTATGCTGCACTCCCTAATCTCAATCTGCTTTATCAAAGTGACTGCTAGTCATGTAGATGCCAAGTGAGGAATTCATAACCAAGCCAGGAATGTTCTAGCACCCATTTCTGAATATTGAAATATGTGTCATTATATTATCTTTGCAGACCTTAATTTCTGTACTTGTTACAATATGGAGGAAATTCCTTGCAAGTTTTAAATTCATATTTTTCCTTAGATATGCTTCCTCTCTGTAACCACTTCTGAATCTGGCTTACTGTGTGATAAAATATGTATCATTTAGGGTTTATTTTTTCCTATACATCCATATAAAAATTACACAGAAAAACATCTGGAAATCACTAACCTTAATAATTGTAATAAGTCCAAAATCTTTATTTCAAGTGCCTTTTTCTCTTCACTGCAACTTACTATAACGCAATTATTTGACAAACCAAGAATTCCAATACATGGGCTTACCAATTTTTTACTATCCAGGACCTTGCCTTCTGTAATACCACACTCTCCTCAGTTTCTTTCTACGTGCCTCATCACTCCTCTATGTCTTTACATAAGGGAGAGTCCATGGTGAGGGAGAGTGTGTGTTTCATTGCTATAATAACTCTCTGGTCCTCACTCATTAAAATCTCCATTGTAGTTAAAATCAAATATCTACTATACAATACTATACTCAAGATTGGAATACTGCTAAAAGAAATCACACAATTTCACAGATAGGTTTTTAAAAATTTAACTACCATAATTCTTAAATGTGCATTTAGGTCTGCCTGGCAATCGTACATTTCTCTAGTTATGTTCATTTATACACAAACAAGAAAAATGATTTCAAACTGTCTGTACTTTATAAATCTTCACCACCATCCACTAATCCACTGAAAATATAAATTAATCTAACATTTTATTAGGGAATGACACTGCATCCCCAACTTCCCATTATTAAATTTATCAACTTGCCAGCATCTGTATCTATCCAAGATCTTTACAGGCATCTGTTAGAATGAAAGTAGTTTGCCTGTTCCTAACAAAAGCCAATTCCTATACTTATGTTCTAGAACCTATTTCCTATCAATTTACTCATCTACTCCAAGACTTGGTACTGCAATTATCTTTTTTATCCCTTAAAACATCACTTTTCCTTTTTACTGGTTCATTTGTTTTTAAACAGAAGCACGTTGTTAGAAAAAAGTAAAGTAGAAAAGGCAGAGTACAGGGTGCAAATACAGGTAGGCTGGTAGATGAAATGGCTGGGGACATGCAGAAGTTATCTTTTTAACTGGGAGGAGAAGTTGGATAACTACAGAGAAAGAAGAGATAAAATAGTCCTCCAGAGGGAAGAGTGAATAGACAAGCAAATGGCAAGAAGTTGCCAGGCAACACTGAGAATCTACTTGAAGATATTAACAGTTGGTCATGGATTTAAGGTAAGTTCATTTGGTAAATTTGTGTGATTTTTCTCCTGCCTTATAAAGCTGTGAAGAAACAAAGCAGAAAGATTCATTTAACTAGGTTTGACTTGGCTGGGTGAGTAGGACAAAGGAAGAGGGGGCCAAGAAAAATAAGGTTATATTATATGCAAGTTGGTGATAATTATAACGGGCAATGGAATTTAAGCTAGATGTGTATGGCGGACAGAGTAAGGACATAAGGGGTTTGAGGGATAAAAAAGAGTAAGATCAATAGAAATAAGTTAAGGCCAGGCACAGTGCCTCACACCCGTAATCCCAGCACTTTCGGAGGCTGAGGTAGGCGGATCACTTGAGGTCAGGAGTTGAAGACCAGTCTGTCCAACATGGGAAAACCCTGTGTCTACAAAAAATATAGAAAAATTAGCCAGGTGTGGTGGCGCACACCCATAGTCCCAGCTACTTAGGAGGCTGAGGCAGGAGGATCACTTAACCTTGAAGGAGGAGACTGAAGTGAGCCAAGATTGCACCACTGCACTCCAGCCTGGGTCACAGAGCAAGACTCTGCCAAAAAAAAAAAAAAAAGAAAAAGTAAAAGAAATATGTTGAAAAATTGATAGAGTCAGAGTTCTAGAGTGAGTGAGCTAGAAAGACAGCAGCTGCTAGTCAGAAAGTGGGAGGCCTGATATTAAGACTCAGAATGACCAGGAACAGAGTATGACCACAGAGTACATGGCAGATATTGTGTGCAGCACACAAGGACTAAAACAGAGAAATTCTAGGAAATAAGAGACTATAATTTTTGAAAGGATTGTCTACATAGGAATTTACATCACCAAGAATTATGACATGAATAGGCTAAAGAAAGAAACACTGGAATAGATCCAAAAATCTTAACAAAACAAGGGAAGTGACATAGAAGTGTGTACATGACTACAATGATAATAGGTACTGGGTAGTTTAGTCTGATGTATAAGTTTCAAACCTGGAGGTGTTCAGGGAGTGAAAAAGACATTGGTCTGAAAACAATAACAAGGCTGAGTATGGTGGCTCATACCTGCAAACCCAACACTTTGGGAAGTCGAGGCAGGAGGATCACTTGAGGCCAGGAGTTCAAGAGCAGCCTGGGAAACAAGGTGATACCTCATCTCCATTTAAATAAATAAATAAATAAAAACAATAATGAGAAACAAACCTCTAAGCCCAGTGGTATAACTGGTATGAAAGAGAGCACAGCCACTACTTTAAACGACTACACTGAAAGCAGTGGCTTGAGGGAGGTAATCAGGTTTCGGGTAGAACAGGAAGGTGTAAGTGGAATTCAGAAAAAATACATAAATAATTTTAATCTATTAATCATTGTTTACTAAAAGGTACTGAATTAGGCAATGGGAATAAAACAGTAATACAGACATAATTTCAGCCCTCAGAAAACTGCAGCTTAAGTAAGAAGTCCCATATAAAAGTGATTAATTGAAAGAATATAACTAAATTTCTATAACAAGGTAGCATGTTATAAAACAAGTTTAATTTTATGAAGAAATTAGACTGCATTCAATTTTATTTAAAATGAGGTTGCAAATTTTGAACAGTAGTATAATAAAGTATATAATTATTTCAATATAGCTAATCATAGTGGTATTAATTATGTTCTAAAAACTATATGAATTAAGAATATCTGGGCCAAAGTCATTTTTCAATGGTTAAAAAAAACAGAGGAAAATGGTAAGTATATGCTTTTACAGATACATGCAGAGTTACCTTAGACAAGGCAGCATCCCGTTCTTCTATTAGTGCACTCATTTCTTCTGCAGTTATTCTCATTTTACATTCTTTGGTCTTGTAGATTCTATCCACAATTATAGCTCCATTCTTCTGAATAGCTATCCCTGTGTCTGCATTGTTTATTCTGTTCAGTAATTCCTGTAATGTCTACCAACACCATTATATGTTAGTCAGACATGAAGTTTTAATATATTTTATTTAATATAGGGTTTTAATTAATAGGCACATGTGAATTGTAAATTGACTGAGTGAAGTTATTGAATTTTCATATTGCAGCAAAGATGTACATTATTAGTGTGTCAATTCTTCTTTTTCCCACATCTTAGTTCTTGAAACCCACTCAATTGAGCTTAAGCCTCTAAGATATAAGACTGACATCAAGAAATCTCCTCAGAGAATGGCTTACCATGTCATTTTCTTCAGGGTTAATATTTTCTAGCCTAGAAAAAAGGGACACAGAAAGCCTGATCAGTAGCATTTCCTTAGTGCAGCAAAATGAGTTCGCTTTTTAAATCTTTAGAACCTCAAGTAATTTCATTCGACTAGTCTTTAGAGTCAACCATGACACTGAACATATTAAAGTGCCACCTGCTCGACTCCATCTTTCAATAATGCTCCATATCTTCTGCACTGACTTCAGACTGTTAAGTTATTAATGTTTACTGCTATATATGACTACAAGGATCAATTGTTCATATGTGCTTAGATGAAGAAAGTTCCCCAGTGATAAAAGCACTCATTCTCATCATTATATTTATTCCTGGACTTTCCATTTTTATCAGAAACTGTATTTCCTCTCTTTTTGGACACCGTCATAAGTAAAACAAGGCAAGTATTTTTATTACAAAGTTTAACTATGTTCCCTCAAAAGCAATGACAAATAATTACACTAAATTTGAAGTGAAAAATCTCTTGCTGTTACCTATTTATTATTATAACACAAATATATAGGAAGGCTGACCAAAATTGTACCAAGTTTTTAGATGACTAATGAATGTTATTTTCTTCTTCCTAATATATATAGAATTATTCAACATAAAGACAAAAAATACAAATTGGCTCCCCTCAGAAATGCATTTTGTCTTACAAGAGTCATAGTGGTTCCTGAAATGTTTGCTGATGTTGAGAAATTGAAGAAATGCAGTAAAGGTAAAGAAAGCAGTTTTAAATTACATAGAAAATGTCTATAATATAATTTAGGAAACCATTTAAAGTAAGTAAATTAAAAGAAAATTTGTAATATGTGTTAGTGAAAAGGTATAGATTCTAGAAAGGATCTCAATTATTTTAAAATTACACTAAAAAGTTTAGATATCCAAGTTGCTGTTTTCTCAAGTTTTCCCCCATTTCTGTGCTTCTATGATTTAACATTTACCATAAAAGAGGATACCAGCCAAAGATAATAGAAGACACCTAATAAATATGCCACTGAATGGTTCCAAACTTCACAACTGGATAAAATTGCTACACTCATGGAAAAGTAGTATTTTTATAACATAGTATTTCAACAGAAAAAAAATATATACACATATATTAAAAAGCTATTTCTAGACATACATAAATAGTATAAGTTAACAGGAAGGTATAGTAATTTTAAGTTATATATAATTCAATGTGTCTCAAACTACTAACGTCCACTTAGGTTTACATTTAAAGAAGTGCAACTACTTTCATCCTTAATCTTCAAAATAAATGAACAATTTTCAAAGATGCTGCTTAACAAAAGTTTGTTCTACAAGAATTGTGAGTATAAACACTTCTTTTCATCTCAATTGAAAAACACAGCAGAAAACTATATAATAATAGCCTTAACATTTATTATCATAGTGAAAATATTTGTAGAAAATTAGTAGCACTTAACCAGCAGTAATTGGTTGGTTAAATACAATTTCTAAGGAAGTAATATGTGGTGAGAAATATTTATCTTATCTTTTACTGCCATACTTTTCAGGTAAAATCAAAGTAAGACCTAATTATGGCAGCTATCCAATAAAATCTAATTTAAATGCTTACAAACTTCACAATTATCTTATTAAACTTGATAATTTAAAATGTGAACAGATACATGATAATTAAACATTTACATTAGTAAATTCCTCTGGAACCTTTGCAACAACAAAAGACATTTAGTTACCAAGGTTATAAATCTCTATTTTTAGCTTCAAAGAATTATATATGACCAGGAAAGAAACAACAGCAGGTTACCTATTCTATATATTCCAAATAATCAACACACACACAAAACGTGTATGGAATTTCTATCTAATGTTTATAGGTTGTCTTCAGGCATTGCAATGTAAACCATTACTGTAAGGAGAGAAAGATAAAGAGTTCAAATGTTTCAAATTAATATCTTTGAATAGGAAAGGTTTAAGATAATTGTATTTAGTCTAATATTAGAATTCCCTACTAATAATTTAAACATTTGTAAAAAATCAGAATTAAAAGTCCTTATCAAAGGCTATTCCAGATCCCTGGCACATAAATTTAGAATTCAGACTTTAAATAATTTGTGTGATTGCTGCTGAAAGCACATAATAAATAGTGATTTGTCATTTGCTTATAGATTATTTTAAATTATGTTTTTGGGAAGGCTACTGTGCTAGGTCTGACACACAAGACGTAAGTGAGCCAAGTCAGCCACTTAGCATTTGGAACTCAATCTTGCTTTGTTATAATTCTTTATAATTGATGTAAGTATAGTGATAAATGGCCATTAAAAGAAAAATATAAATTTAGTCAAAATGAAAAAAATGATTAATTCGAGATTTGAAAATCTACATAGATGCAAGTAACTTTCTCTACTTGTGTCTCTTTAAAAGTTTCAGGAGATATCACAGATACCAAAAATAGATTATATCATAGTTTATTCTCAACTAGATTATACAGAGCAGGTATCAGTCAAGTTTTTCTGTAAATGACCAAATAGTAATTATTTTAGGCTTTGCTGTATGCTCTCTATCATAGTTACTAAATTCTGCTTCTGTTGTATAAAAGCAGCCATACACAATACTTAAGTGAACAAGTATAGGTGTATCCCAATAAAACTTTATTTACAAAATAGGAAGCAGGCTGGATTTCAACATAAGTTCTTAGTTTGCAAATCCTTGATACAGTGTTGGAAAATGAGACTAGCTCTTTGATGTTTGCGCTGTAAGTGCCAATTTAGAATATTTGACATAATTTTATAAGCTAGATCATCCAATATCTAGTTTAAGAAACAACAAAAATAATTGTCAGAAAACGAAATTCAGGTCTACAATAAGTATATCACATGCTGTGTCACTTAAAACAACACAAAACTTAAGACAACTTGCCTTTTCAGAAAAGAGGTGATTTGAAACAACTATACATGGCTTTCAATTTTCTATTTAAAATTACTTTGGGGAAGGTGCCAAGGTTTACTAGTGTTATGTACAACACGTAACACTTTACTGATCTAAATACTTAAAATAATAGTTGGTGTTATATGAAATATATCTGATGAACTATATATCTCATTAATATAAGGTTTACAATTAGACAAAAGAACTCCAATCTTTTGTAAACTTTAAATTATGCCTACAACAGTCTAACTTGACATAGTAATGATAATTAGTAAGAATTTTGCTGAAGTAAATGTCTATGGGCTCAAGTTTCAATTGATTTCCTATAGCATGCAAATTCTGACTGACAACCTTGCACTCTAAGTGAAAAGATTCATGCGTGAAATGTCGCATTTCTTGATTTATCCCTAAATCAGTCAATATCACCTTTTTCCTTTCTGAAACTAGTCATTCACCTTTTTCAATCCTAAGATGCAAAACGTTGACCTCAAATGATAAAAATATTTCAAATTTTTCTGAAAATTCTAATTTGTTTGCTTTTATTCTAACAAGAAAACTCTGATTTGTTTGCTTTTATTCTCTCTCATTTTCTACATACCACATTTAACATGTTAAAAAAATACCAATGACAGCAAAGAGACTGAAAAAAAGGTATCATGATCTGAAAAGGTAAAATACACAAATGCAAATATGTATAATAGTATGTAAATGTAAGTAATTTTAACTTGAATCCTTTTTATTTGTTTCCCCTAGTTTTGGATAAAAGTGAAAAAAGAAAGAGAAAAAGCATTAAAGATCCAAGGGGTAAAGAAAAGCAGAGACAGAATAAGACAAAGCAGACACTAACAGAGACACAATGTAGATCAGAAGTAGCAAAGCAGATGAGAGAAAAAAGATGACAAAGGATCTGAAGACTATAGAAAGCAAGAAATTAAAAATTTTTTTAAAAGATGTGAAATAATTTATATAATTTTATCCTATACTCAATGCCCCCAAATATACCTTTCAGTCAAGCAAAACATTTATTAATTTGTCCTGTTATGAAGATGTAGTCCAAAACACACTCTTGAAGGTTCAGAACGTATAGATTCAGCAGAAGAGAAGGGAACTTCACAGAACCATCTCAAACTATACTAACTTAATATTCTTTGTTGCTGTTGTTTTTCTTGCTTGGTATGTGCAGCCTTCCCTGACTCTTTCCCCTACCTGAACTCCTAGACTTTGATACAAAAGGAGTCCCTCTTATAAGCTGTTTCTAGAAATCAAAAATTCTTCAAATTAACTGTTAATTGTTTTAAGTATTTATATGATTATTTACTTAACTCAATTTGACCATAATGCTGTGTCCTCCACAACTAGCACTGTACCTGACACAGTATATACTCAATAAATACTTACTGAATGAATTAATTAATTAAAAGAAAAAGCTGGGAATTGAATGTGTTCCTTTTTGCTCACTCCCATTCTTCACTTATTACTAATGTTCGAAAGGACAATATGAAAAGGATTCTGCCTCAATGAATACTAATTTCAATATATTTTAATAAAAACTGTAACAAATATATGTAAAAAGTAGATGTTCAATGAAGGATAAAAATAGGGAAGAAGATAGGCTCAATTTAAACATATTAGTTAAAGAGATAGAATAAACCAAGTAAGAGATCAGTTTAACAGGAGTTCTGAGGAAGAAGTTTTGGCTTGGATATACAGGCAGATGGTTGTAACACTGATCAAGATAGGGGATTAAGGAAGAGAATCAGGTTTCAAGAATGAATTAGTAAGTTTCATTTTAGATATGCTAAGTTTGAGTTGCCTGTGTAAATCTGAGGTAGACATTCTGACAATGTGTAATTGATTGACTTTAAGTCTTTGGCCAAGTAGTCTAGCCCTCTAAGCTTTTTCATCTATAAAACATGAATATACCTACTTCAAAAGAGTTGTGACATTTTATGAAAAACTGATTTGTTGTCTTCTGTAGGTAAATTTGATTGTATGAAAGCACAAAAATATTTTTAGAAGCAAATCGCATTAATAAAATTGGTGATTGATTTAGGTAACAAAATTTATTAACATAAATTGCATGCAAAATAATATACCACTGTTCGGTGACTGATAAATTGAACATCATAGTACCTGCAAATCTCCAAAGAAGAGTTCTAAAGTTTTAATGGCTGTATTACTGAATTTTTATAAAAAGGGTATCCAGAATAGCCAAAACAACTCTTTAATAAAAGAGCAAAGTTGGAGGACCACACCTGATTTCAAGACTCACTGTCAAGATTGTGTGATATTGACAAAGGGATCAACATACAGGTCAATGAAACAGAATAGTAAATTCAGACATTAGCCCACAGATATATAGTCAACTTATTTTTGACAAAGGTGCAAAGGAAATTTAATGTAGTAATGACAGCCTTTTTAACAAATGGTGGTGGAATAAAAGAATATCCAAAGCAAAAGAAAAAAAAAGAATTTTAAAAAAATGTTATCAAAATTTAAAACTTGTATTCTGCCAAACACACTAAGAGACTCAGAAAAATAAGACATAGACTAGAAAATATTTGCAAACCACATACCTGATAAAGGACTTATATCCAGAATATAAACAACTCTTTTAAACAATAAGGGGGAAAAATAATCTAATTTGAAAAACTGTATAAAATATCTGAACATTTGACCAAAGAAGATATGCAGATGAAAAATAAACATTTAAAAAGATGCTCAATATCAGGGAAATTGAGCATCAGGGAAATGCAAATAAAAAATAAAAATATTAAAATACTACTACATACCTGTTAGAATGGCTAACATCCAAAACAAGAAACAAAACAAAACAAAAACAACAGTTCCAAATGCTTGGAAGGAAACACAGCAACAGGATCTCTGATTTGTTGCTAGTATAGCCACTCTGGAAAAGAATTTGGCAGTTTCATGTAAAATTAACATAGATTTAATTTATGATTCAGCAGTAGTGCTACTGGGTTTACACAACTGATTTGAAAAGGTATGTCCAGACAAAAACTTGTATGTGAATACTTAGAGCAACTTTATTCAAAATCACCAAAAATGGAAGTAACCAAGATATCCCTTATACAAAGAAATCAATCAACAAACTGTGGTACTTCCATACAATGGGATACTATTCAACACGAAGAAAGAACATAATATAAATTCATTAATGTGAATGCATTTTGCTAAATAAAAGAAGCCAGTTTGAAATGACTACATATTTTATGATTCTATTCATATGACATTCTAAAAACGGAAAAACTATTAGGGGAAGAAAGCAGGTCAATAGTTGCCACAGAGTTGGGGAGGGAAGAAGATTTGAGTAGAAGAAGCAGTGGAGATTTTTAAAGTAGCAGA
Organism: Sapajus apella; assembly: GCF_009761245.1. Lineage (NCBI taxonomy): Eukaryota > Metazoa > Chordata > Mammalia > Primates > Cebidae > Sapajus > Sapajus apella. The sequence goes on from NW_022436990.1 coordinate 5,689,302, forward strand.
ACTAATTTGGATACATGACACTAAGCATTTGCCAAAGCCCACAGATATTTACAGCACACAGTGAACCTTAATGTATGCACACAAAGAAACCAGCTAGGAGATCAAAGAACACTAGGCTAGAATAAGTAAGTCTAATTACATTAAATAAATAAATAAGTCTACTATAATAAATAAGTCTAATTACATTAAAAGATATGGCCTAACCTCAAAGAAGTGGGGCAGAGGAAGAAGAAAAGTTAAATAATTTTGGAAAATGGTGTCTTGAAACTGTAAGACTAAGGACTAAAAGAACCATACATAGTATATTCTCATTGGTAAAGTTATTTCTCATGGAGGTACAGGTTAATGATTCACAAAGAGTTAAAACGTATACTAGGTTTCAACAAATAAGTAAATAGATGCTGGCTGCTTGAGGCCAGGTTTGTCACCACTGGATGGAATAATTTACAGATAAGCAAGAAGGGAAACCTTGAATGAACCATCTGGTAATAGATTCGAATTAAGAACATCAGTGTGAACTCATGTTTAGCTTGATATAGATACAAATAGACAGATGAATAAATAAGCGATATGTGTGTATACATCAGTTAGCATATATGTGTATTTCCTACTGTGTCTGCAGAAAATGTCTAGGAGTAGTCATACTCCCACAACAAAGGGCACATCCCACACCCACATCTTGGTTTCTAATACTATTTTCCAATAAAAGGAACTAGAATTCTTTGGAGAAATGACTGAATCTACTGGAGGGGCACAGCTCTATACAGCCCTACATAAGGTGACACTGGAGTATTTTGTCATGCCAAAAAGAAAATGTTCAAAAATCAGAAGAGCCCAGGTGTAGTGGCTCATGCCTGTAATTCCAGCAATTTGGAAGGCTGAGGCAGGAGTATCATTTGAGCTCTGGAGCTTGAGGCTGGCCTGGGCAATATAGTGAGACTCTGTCTCTAAAAATATTTCTAAAAATTAGCCAGGCATTAGCCAAATGAGTGCCTGTGGTCCCAGTTACTGGAGAGGCTGAGATGGGAGAATTGCTTGAGCCCAAGAGGTCAAGCCTGCAGTGAGCTGTGACCATGCCACTGCACTCCAGCTTGGACAACAGAGCAAGACCCCATCTCAAAACAAAAACAAATAAATAACGTAAAAGAATGGGGACATGTCAAAGAGATATAGGAGCTAACCTGAAAGCGTTTCCAATTCACAAAGGTAGAACATTTCAAGCAACAACATAAATAACATAGTATTCGATTATAATTCAAAGTATTAAATGAACATCTATGAGTCCATACTGAAACAAATGGCTGAATAAAAAAAAAAAAAAACGGGAAAAGAGACAAATCTCCTGTATTGAAGAATTACATATAATTTAGGTAAATATTCTCCCTTGCAGGAGGTAGAATTTAACAACCTCCCATTCTCATTCTTTAGTATGGACTGTACTTAGTGATTTGCTTCCAAAGAGTAGAGTATAAACAAAGGAATAGAGGTAAGTAATTTTACAGTGGAGAAACTTGGCAAACCATACCTTGGCCAGATGATCAAGGTTAATATTACTGGTAGTAAATCATGTTAGTAGAATATAACCTTGAAATGATGTGAAGAAAATGGTACTCACTTCTGTAGTCTTCACCCTAAAAACTCATAACACTAGCATAACCAACCACAAGAAAAACCCAAATTGGGAAACACTCTGTATAAAATACCTTGATCAATATGCCTCAAAACTATCAAAGGTCTTAAAACACAAGAAAAGTTAGAGAAAATGTCACAGCCCAGGGCAGGCTAGGGAGATATACAAACTAAATACAATATGGAATCCTGGATACAATCCTAGAGCATAAAAAGGACATTCGAGAAAAAGCAGTGAAATCCAAGGAAAGTATAGAGTTTAATTAATAGCCATGTAACAATACTGAATTCTCCCCTGTGACAAAAGTACCATAGTAATGTAAGATGTTAACAATAAGGGAAAATGGGTGAGGGTTATGCAGCAACTCTCTATATGATCTTTGTAACTGTTCTGGAAATATAAAACTAAGCTATAATTTTCTAAAAATCTTATAAAAAATAGAATTCCAAGTAAAGATGGAATAGGGAAATCTGAACACCCAAATCTACCCAAATCTTACCCCATCATATAGCTACATGAACAGAATATACAAATTAACCAAATAGCAAAAAAAGTACGATGTCATGTAGTAATTTTTTAAAATAGGGAGGGGGTGCAGGGTGGAGAGATGATGATTTTGGCTAGATTACCTACAAAACAGGTGTTGGGAAGACAGTGAGCCAACAAAACAGAATTTTTCACTTACACCATACAGCTTAGAAATAATCTGAGAATTAGTTGAGTAGACAGCCCAGAGAAAAGTAACAAAAACCTTTCATGAAGAAAAGCCTGTATTATCTAAGAATCTGTATAGAGGGAACAAGAATCAAGGCTTGCTATGTTTTTTTGTGTGTGTATTTATATTATTTTACTTTTTAAAATCAACTTGGAAGCTCTGGGATACATGCGCAGGATGTACAGGTTTGTTACATGGGTAAATGTGTGCTATGGTGGTTTGCTGCACAGATCAACCCATCACCCAGGTATTAAGCCCAGCACCCATTAGCTGTTCTTCCTAATGTTCACCCACCTACAGACCCCCAACAGGTCCCAGTGTGTGTTGTTCCCCTCATGTGTCCATGTGTTCTCATCATTCAGCTTTTACTTATAAGTGAGATCACGTGGTGTTGGGTTTTATGTTCCTGCTTTAGTTTGCTGAGGATAATGGCTTCCAGACCCATCCATGTTTCCACAAAGGACATGATCTTTCTTATGTTCCTTCTTATGGCTGCATGGTATTCCATGGTGTCTATGTGCAACATTTTCTTTATCCCGTCTACTGTTGATGGGAATTTGGGGTGACTCCATGTCTTGGCTATTGTGAATAGTATTTTTTTTTAATTTTACAACAGTGTATTGCTTAAGGTAAATTTAAAAATATATACGTTTTAAAAATATACTTTGGTAGCCAGGTGTGGTGGCATGCAACTCTAGTTCCAGCTACTCAGGAGGCTGAGGCAGAAGAGCCTGAACCTAGGAGGCAAAGGTTGCAAGTCATGTTTTACTACAATAGTGAAAAAAATAAAAGCTCAAAAGGAATATCTCCATGAAATTAGGATACGTATACAGGGACCAGATAGCATGAACCCTTAATGTGTGGCACCAAACAAAATCCCATAAGCAGAGGACAGAACCTCCAGCAAAAGAAGCATACAGTCCCAGAGAGGTCTTATCAAACTCCATTCCCAACCCATTGCCCTAGGGTTATTTAGAAAGGTACCAAGAGCAATGCCTTGCCAAGAAATGGCAGCTCAAAGAAGGCAAACAGGCTTCAAAACAAAATGTTTATTAGGCCGGGCACAGTGGCTCATGAATGTAATCCCAGCATTATGGGAGGCAGAGGCAGGCGGATCACCAGAGGTCAGGAGTTTGAGACCATCCTGGCCAACATGGCAAAACCCCATCTCTACTAAAAGTACAAAAATTAGTCAGGCATGATAGCACATGCCTTTAATCCCAGCTACTCAGGGGGCTGAGGCAGGAGAATAGCTTGAACCCGGGAGGCGGGGGTTATAGTGAGCGGACATCGCACCATTGCACTCCAGCCTGGGCGACAAAGGCAAGACTTCATCTCAAAACAAAAATGTTTATTAAGGAAAATTCATCTGTACCATTCTGCTCTGCTAAAAGTTTTTGACAGAATTGCCCATTTTAAGCATGAGCAAGATGCAAAGAAATGATATGGTAACTATGAATATACCACAAATACAACACAAAACATATGCAAAAGAAACTAGTTCATAATAATAATAATAGGAAGACATAAACCAAGGTGCTATGATTTGAATGCCTGTCCTCTCCAAAACTCATGCTAAAATTTAATGGTCATTGTAACGGCATTAAGAAGTAAGACCTCTAAGAGGTGATTAGGCCACTAGGCTCCTCTCTTACGGGTTGAATTAATGTCATTATAGAAAGGCAAGTTTAGCTCCTTTTTGCCTCTTTTTAGCCTTCGGCTTTCTACCATGTGATGACTCAGCAAGAAATCCTCCAGAACAGTGACCCAATAAATTTCTGTTCATTATAAATTACCTAGTCTCAGGTATTCTATTACTGTAGCAGCATGAATGAAATAAGACACAAAAGAAAGAAAATTTTCCTACCCATGGTTGGTATTTTATTAAAAAGTAAAAAAAAAAAGAAAAAAGTTTCAATAAAATAAAAGAGAAGGGGCTAAAACAATAAAGTGAAAAAAGAAATATAAAACTTAAGGAAATAAGCTGAGAATAAAAAATAAACAAATAAATAAAAATTACATACATTAACGAGAAAGACCATGGAAAAGAACAACGACAATTGGGATTACCAACATAAAGGAAATGTTTGTAGTTATCACAGTGAATGTAAAAGCAGATTAAAATATTAATAATTATTGAACAGATAACACATAAGGACAAAAATGTTCCATATAAGTATAGCTGGAGTCTCTAAAGTAGAAAACCTAAAAAACAAAACATTTGCAGACCTAAAATTTTCATGAGACAGTTGTGGTGGCTCACAGCTATAATCCTAGCACCTTGGGAGGCCAAGAAGGGAGGACTGCTTGAAGCCAGGAGTTTGAGACCAGCTTGGGCAACATAGCAAGACCCTATCTCTTCAAAAAAACTTCCTTAGAAAGTAAAATTTCCGTGAAATAATAGTACGCAACCATAAAAAAGCACAAGATCATGTCCTTCACAGGGACATGGATAGAGCTGGAGGCCATTATCCTTAGCAAACTAATGCCAGAACAGAAAACCAAATACCACATTATTGCTTATAAGAGGGAGCTAAATTATAAGCACACATGGACAAATACAGTGGAATGACAGACATTGGGGCCTATTGGAAAGTGAGGGTGGGAAGAGGTAGAGGGTAAGGAAAAATAACTAACAGATACTAGGCTTAATACCTGGGTGATGAAATAATCTACACCAAAAAATCCCATGAGTTTACTTATATAATAAACCTACAAATGTACCTCCAAACTTAAAAGTTAAATTTTTTTGAAAAATGTAAAATTTCCATTAAATAAAGGAAGAATGAAATAGTCCTTTAAAAGGCATGCTGTGTACCCCAAAACCTTATTAAAAAATGATGGACACAATTGCCCTGATTCAGCCCTACTTCATGAATAAAGGATGAATCCTCAGCTATCTGACAAAAAAAAAAAAGACAGACAAAAACATATACACACAGAGTCAGGCACGGTGGCTCATCCCTGTAATCCCAGCACTTTGGGAGGCTGAAGCGGGTGGATCACTTGAGGTCAGGAGTTCCAGAACAGCCTGGCCAACATGGTAAAACCCCGCCTCTACTAAAAATACAGAAATTAGTCAGGCGTGGTGGCACTCAACCTGTAGTCCCAGTTACTCGGGATACTGAGGTGGGAGAATAGCTTGAACCAGGGAGGCAGAGGTTGCAGTAAGCTGAGATCATGTCACTGCACTTCAGCTTGGGTGAGACAGCCAGACTGTATCTCAAAAAACAAACAAACCAACCCCCCCCCCCCACACACAAGGGGATGGGGAATCTGATTGATCTCGACATTTTTTCAGGCAAACAATGTCAGAAGACAAGAGAGTAACATTTTTATAATATTTAGAATAAAGAGATACTTGACTCAAGAATTACATTCTTAAAAATTTGAATACAATGATAACACACAGCCAATCTGAGGCATGTTAAATAAGAGAATAAGGTATTTATGTGCTCCTCCTTTGAAAGTGAAATTCAGTTACCTACTGTGATATTGTGAAATATACATTTGGTCATCATTCCACTCCCCCACCCCTTTCCTCACATACATGGAATCTCCAAAGTGATGTCTTTTTTTATGCTAATCATGAACTGATAGCTGGCAGCCCTTAGACAGCTTCTGGATGGAGGCTGGTCATGAGGAAGGCTGCATGATTAAAAGGTGGTAACTTTGAGTTTCAACCCCCAACCTCTGCAGAGGGGCCTAACAGTTAAGTTGATCACCAATGGCCAATGGTTTAATCAATCATGCCTATGTAATGAAGCCTCCATAAAACACCCAAAAGAACAGGGTACCTAAAGCATCCTGAAAGCTGAACATGGGGAGGTTCCTGGAGGGTGGTGTACCCAAGCAGGGCATGGAAGCTCTGCATCTCTCCCCTATACCTTCACCTATGCATCTCTTCATCTGTATCCTTTGTTATAACCTTTATAATAAACTAGTAAATGTAAGTAAGTTTCCCTGAGTTCTGTGAGCTGCACTAACAAATCAATAGGACCCAAAAAGGGGACTATATGAACCCTAACTTGAAGCTGGTTAGTCAGAAGTTACAGAGGCCTGGACTTAAGATTTTTGTCTGAAGCAGGGCCAGTATTGTGAGACTGAGCCCTCAACCTATGGGATCTGAGGCTTTCTCCAGTAGCATATGAATTTAATTGGAGGATACCCAGCTGGTGTCCACTGCAGAACTGATTACTTGTTTGATGTGTGAGGGAAATAACTACACATTTGGTCAAAAGAGGCTTCCATTTTGATTGTTGTGTTGAGCAAGAAAAGAAAAAAGCCCTTTGAGTTTGTGTTTTTGTTTCCACTGACGCACCCAAGGATTCCCCACAATAAAAAACTCAGGGATAAAAATGCCATCTATGATGAAAGTTCCAGCAATGATTATTCAATCCTTTTAAAGTTAAGATTAAACAACAGGGCACACTTTAGCTAGAAAAACTAATATGGCTATAGAAATGAATACAACTTTTACAGATTTTTTAACGTGAAATTCATAATGAAAAAAGCGGAGTTTTAATGTGCTTATTTCTTTCTTTTATATGAGAAAAGAACCTTAATCTGAGGAATGCAAGCCCTTTTAATTATCAGGCCCATAAAGAATGAAAATGAAGACTGCAATCATGTCCTGTTTGCCGCCCTATGAGTTAGTATTCACATTTTTTTTTTTTACTTGAGAGAGGATCTTGCTCTGTCACCCAGGCTGGAGTGCAAAGGCATGATCAATCATAGGTTCACTGCAGCCTCTATCTCTAGGGCTCAAGTGATCCTCCCACCTTAGCCTGTAAAGTAGCGGAGACTACAGGAGTTTATCACACGACGAGGCTAACTTTTTTAAATATATATATTGTTTTGTAGAAATGGGGTCCCACTATGTCTCACAATTGTCTTGAACTCCTGGACTCAAGCAAACCTCCTACCTTGGTCTCCCAAAGTGCTGGGACTACAAGTGTGAGCCATCATATCCGGTTTGTATTCGTCTATTGAAACTGCCTGCTATTGCCACAAGTAGCTATAAATTAACCTAATAATGTTATACCAGACACTATGACTCACACCCTATAGCTTATAGCCAATCACTAATTATAAAATTATAGTTCCTAAAACAAACTTTGTTTCAGCTCATTGCCTATCTCTCTTTTTTTGCATTTAAAAATTCACTCCTGGCCAGGTGTCACACCTAACACCTGTAATTCCAACATTTTGGAAGGTTAAGGTGGGCAAATTGCTGGCATTTAGGAGTTTGGGACCAGCTGGGGCAACACAGCAAGATTCCATCTCTATTTAAAAAAAAAAAAAAGAACTTTAAAACTTAAAAAAAGAAAAAATAAACAAAAGTCCATTTATAACTCCTGCTAATAGAAGTGTATTTCAGAGCAATGTGAATCTACGCTCCCAGGCTGCAATCCTCAAACTTGGCCCCAGTAAACTCTCTACTTATATTAATTTTACTTTAACTTCTTCTTTTAAGGTCAATCCATACCTGAGAGTTACATGGTATCGTTAACTGAAAAAATAATGAGAAAATTTTGACCAGGCCTAGTGGTTCATGCCTGTAGTCCTAACACTTTAGGAGGCTGGGGCGGGCAAATTGCTTGAGTCCAGGAGTTGGAGAACAGCCTGGGCAACATGGCAAAATGTGGTTCTGTTCAATTTTTAAAAATAAATATATATTAAATAAAAGAAAAAAAAATGTTGCTGACTCCAACACCTTAATTTTTTTCAGTCTCATTGCTTAATTTTAAAAGGGTGTTTAGAAAATTAATATAGCTATAGAGAGAAAATACTGCATGAAGTTCAAAATTTTCTTCAGTTTCACTTCAATTGACTATTACTCTTAAATTGAAGTTAACACTTACATAGTACTCACTATGAGCCACATATTTTCAATATTTAGTGATTTGGCTGGGTGCAATGGCTCATGCCTGTAATCTCAGGGCTTTGGGAGGCCAAGGTAAAAGAATCACTTGAGGCCTACAGTTTGACCCCAGTCTGAGCAACACAGTGAGACCCAATCTCTACAAAAAACTTTAAAAATTAGCCGAGCATGGTGGCATGTTTCTACAGTCCCTGTAGCCATAACTCCTTGGGAGGCTGAGGTAGGAAGATCACTTGAGTCCAGTTCAAGTCTGCAATGAGCTCTGATCACACCACTGCATTCCAGCCTGTGTGATATAGCAAGACTGTCTCTGAACAAACCAACAACACGTACATATACATCTTTTAATTTTATATATATTTTACATATATACATATATATACATACATAGTCAATAGGTAATTTAGTCCTCATGACAACCTGTATAGGTCCTCATTAACTGCACTATTATATACATTTTGTAGGTCAAAAAACTGAGCCGTGTAGACTTCGGATAATTTGTCCATGACTATACAGCAAGGAGGCATCAAACCCGATATTCAAGAATAGACTGGATCCAGAATCTGTGCTCTTAACCTCTACACTACACTGCCTCTCAAATACAACATGTAGAGAATTACTTGATTTTTAATCAATTAATTCTTTGACTACCTCTAATCAATGGCAAGCCATCTATCCTTCTAGGTAATGGTTTTTAAGTATATAAGAGAAAATGTTTGAAATAATGTTTCCCTATAGATAAAGATGGTTATTCTGGAATAGGCATTGTAGAATTTAGGTGAAATTTTTGTTTCTGTGTTTTTCCAGTGAGTTTGATGCCGTATAATGAGCCTATCAATCTTCAAAAAAAAAGTCATTAATCTAGACCAAAAACAAATATTACCTAATCACAACTTGAACACATATTATTATTTATGGCTTTTTGTCTCCCCGGTAAACCATGTTTTAATTAGTACTTTACTCTGTTCCTCCAAAGAGCCTAGTACAACACTGGACAAAGTAAACATGCCATAAGTATGCTGATTGATCATCATTAAATATTAGATTACTGCATTCTATCTATCTGTGCAGGTAACATATTTCTAGATGTTCTAGGGTCTTTCCACCCAAAGCCTATTCCTTAGACTAGCATCATGAGTAACATCTTGGAGATTGTTATAAGGACAGAATCTCTGGTCCCAGCCCAAACCTAATGAACCAGAATCTGCATTCTGACAAGATCCCCAAGTGATCGGATTGCACATTAAAATTTGAGCAGTACATATGTCTAGGGCATTGTTTCATTAAGTGCAGTCCATCATTTACCTATCAGAATCACCTGGGTTTCTTGTAAAAAAATGTGTATTCTTAGGCTCCACCGTACTCCAAGTATCACTAAAGTTTAAAAACCAAAGCTAAAAAAACTGCAAGTAAAAAGTAGTAAAAAACAGAAACAGCGATATTAAACAAAGAGCAGTGAAAGATTCAGATAACTGAAATAAATTTAAAAAGTGATAAAGAGGAGGAGATAATAAGAAAAGGAGTCACGTAGGAAGGAACAACAAACTACGAAGAAATAAAGAAAGTAATTTTGTTGAGAGTGATGTGCATTTCTTTTCTTTCTTTTTCTAAATTGATTGCTGTTCCCGACAGGCAAACTAGCATGCTAAAGGTTTTAGAAAAAGAATGGAGATATGCAATTTCCTAGTCACATTTTTGAATATGTAACTACCAGATAAAGCACGCCTTTTATAAATGTTCCTAATATCATAGAGAGTTTTAAATGTGTACAGTACATACACTTTTAGAGACATTTCCATATGCTTGGCTCGCGCAATTGCTTCATCTCTGTCCTCAATGGCTAATTGCAGTCTAGACATAACAGCTTCATCACGTTCCTTCTGTGCAAAATACACTTCTTCAACCAGAGCTACCAAAATATATGACACACAATCAATCATAGAAAATAAGGGAGAAATATATACCTTTAACAAAAGTAAAAGCCATAAGCAACTGTTATTTCAAGGACTGCTCATTCAACTGAATTAGTATCAATTAATCCATTCAGAAATATTATTTTTAATAATAGGTACTGCAAAACTGGGATATCATCTCGAACCACTAAAAAGAGCAAAAATTTAAAGATCTAATAATAGCAAATGTTATAAGCCTGTGAAATAAAGAAAACTCTCATACATGTTCCAGGTAGGCAGATACATTTCTACAACCATCTGAAGAGCAATTTGGCAGTTTATTGAAGTTGAAGACAGGCCTAGCCTAGCAAATTCCCTCTTTGGTATGTAGCCTAGATAAATTCATGCATATATGTAAATGTAAACATGTATAAAATATTGCAGCATTGCTTATAATAGCAAAAGCTTAGACATAACCCAAATGTCCATCAACATTAACAGAAATAAATTACATTTAGAATGAAATATTACCCAGCATTTAAAATGACTTGACTATGGACAGATGGACAAATCTCAAATACAAACTGTTGGCAAAAATAGCAAGTTGCAAAGTAAAACAACTCTACCCGCTATTTATGAATAGACACAATTAATACAAATAATACAGTGAGCATGGAAAGGATAAACACCAAATTCAGAATGGTAATTACCTCAGTGGGAAGCTAGAAGGAGAGAAAAGAAAATGGGTAAAAGAAGAATAAAACAGGACAGAGCTCTGCTGTTATAGTAGTGTACATCTGCACAGAGCACAGGGCACTGTTGATATAGATTTTAATACAAATGGCATCATCTAGATGTCTGCAGCACTGTATCAGGAGCTTTAATGTTATCTGAAATTATTTCTTAAGCATAATTTTACTGCTTGTATGTTTGAAATCTTACATAATTTAAAAAATATTACTGTAATGTTACAGAAAGAGGGCCTCAAATACCTTATTTATACTGTCAAACTACAAAAAAAACTTCAGAAAAATTTTAAAATGCTCTTTTAGTTTGTAAAGCATTGGATCTCTGCCCAAGGATTGTTACAGATTAATATACAGTTAATCAAGATAGTTATTAGGGCCAGCATGGTGGCTCATACCTGTAACCCCAGCATTTTGGCAGGCCGAGGCAGGTGAATCACTTGAGCCCAGGAGTTCGAGACCAGGCTGAGCAACATAGTGAGACTTCATCTCTACAAAAAAATTAAAAATTAGCCCCAGTTGGGTGCAGTGGCTCACACCTGTAATCCCAGCACTTTGGAAGGCCAAGATGGGCAGATCACTTGAGCCCAGAAATTCTAGACCAGTCTGGCCAACATGGTGAAACTCAGCTGGAGTCTGGGAGGTAGAGGCTGCAGTAAGCTGTTATTGTGATTCAGTGTGGATGACAGAGCAATACCCTGTCTCATAATAATAATTCTTTAAAAAATCATTATTATTGCATTATTTAAATTGTAAGTAGTGGAAAACTAGTGGTAGAATATTCAGCATGGATCTATCTAGCCAGTCAGTTCAGTTCATACCCTGGGCAAGATGGCATAAAATTTCATTACAACACTATTCAAAACAATATGCAATTTAAAACTTAGGAACTGTTTATTTCTGAAATCGTTCCCTTAGTATTTTCCAACCATAAGTAACTGAAACCATGGAAGAAGCAGCCACAGATAAGATGGGACTAATGTATCAATTCTTCATGCCGTGGTTTTGTTTGTTTGTTTGTTTGTCTCACTCTGTTGCCCTGGCTGGAGTGCAGTGGTGGAATCTCAGCTCACTGCAACTTCCGGCTCCTGAGTTCAAGCAATTCTCCTGCCTCAGTCTCCCAAGTAGCTGGGATTACAGGCATCTGCCACCATGTCCAGTTAATTTTTTGTATTTTTAGTAGAGATGGGGTTTTGCCATGTTGGTGAAGCTGGTCTTGAACTCCTAACCTCAGGTGTTCCACCTGCCTCGGCCTCCAAAGTGCTGGGATTACAAGCATGAGGCACCATGGTTGGCACTTCATGCTGTTTTGAAAGAAACTTCTGTCGGCTGTAGTACACAAAAATGAATTTTATTTTTCCCTTCTGATTCTATAGGATATCCTTCCAGGAAAAGCAATAATAACAGCTTAGAGAAAGCAACATAGTGGTAAAGTATTTACCGGCATGTATAAATTATGTATCTTGCATAGTATGGAAAACAACATGGTGTATGGAAGAATATGAATTTTGATTCTGATCTAAGGTACTAAAGTTTAGCAACCTTCTTTTGTTAATTTCTTAAATTATTTTAGTTGAAGTTCAGGTATATAAAATTAATAAAATGCCAATATTCATGATGTTATAAAAAATTAAATTAGAAAATATATGAAAGCTCTTGGCCAAATTAATAAAATAAAGTGGATCATCAACAAATGTTAGTTCTACTCTACCACTACAGTAACCATACTCAAACCACAGACTCACAATGTGACTTAATTCCTAGACATATTAATAATGTAGTTTTGATTAATTTGTAATATTCAAAATCTAATCTAAAAAATTCTTCAATTTTTAGCTTTTTCATTGGCAGGCAAAAATTATATAAGGGACTGAAAGAAAAATTATTCAGAACCCATTTTATATTGTATGCTGCATACCATGATTAAATTAATAATAGTTTATCAAAAACAATGGCTGGGTACAGTGGCTTACACCTGTAATCCCAGTACTTTGGGAGGTCAAGGCAGGCAGGATCACTTGAGGTTAGGAGTTTTAGACCAGCTTAGCCAACATGATGAAAACCCATCTCTACTAAAAATACAAAAACTAGCCAGGCATGGTAGCACATGCCTATAATCTCAGCTACTCAAGAGGCTGAGGCAGGGGAATTGCTTGAACCAAGGAGGAGGTTGCAATGAGCTGAGATCGTGCCACTGCACTCCAGTGTGGGAGACAGAGCAAGATATGGTCTCAAAAAAACAAAATTCTGGTATTCTAAGAAGTTTTGAGAGATAAAATGGGGAGAAATGTCAGATATAGTCAAAGGGGGAATAGAGGCAGCAAACCACCTGGTTATGTATGCACCTATGCAACAACCCTGCATGACCTGCACATGTACCCCAGAACCTAAAGTGAAATTGAAAAAACAAAAAAGTTTATCATATACTTCTAAGTTGCCTCCTTAGTGCAGTAGGCAGCATATCAGTCTAATACAGTATATCTAATTTGTAGACCAGATAGAATGAACAAAAATGATGGTAAATAGTGATGTAAGCACAGATTAACATATTACTCTGAAATATTCTGAGATATTAAAAGGTTAAAATACTAAACTTCAAATGCCAAGAGGTTTTCTTTCATTTTTATAAACTGTGGCCAGATCTTTATATAGTGACTTTTAATGCAAATTGTATACCACTTTACATGCAACAGTACCTTATGGAAGAGGTAAGACCAGCATATCAAGGCAAGGGCTTTAATAATAAGTCTAATCATCTCTATGTTTAAAGGTAAGTGCTTTATACAGAGGATTTCTTTGGCTCTGTGTGATCAACAGAAAACATTTTTTTTTAATGTGACTTAAAATCCAAAGATGTATACACGCATTTAAAGGATATTACCATTTAAGTATTCTAAGGTTAAAATTTTAAATACCAGAAAACACACATGCACACACACATAAAATATGTTGCAGAATTTATAAATGATAAGAATGTTTTTCAAAATAAAGGTATTACTCTAAAGATTCAATGCAATCCCTATCAAAATTCTACTGTAATTCACAGAAATGGAAAAACAATCCTAATTCATATGGAATCACAAAAGACCCCAAACAGCCAAAGCAATCTTAAGCAACTACCATTTAAAATATATCACAAAGCCAGAGTAATCAAAACAGTATAGTGGCTGAGTGTGGTGGCTCATGCCTGTAATCCCAGAACTTTGGGAGGCTGAGGTGGGTGGATCACCTGAGGTCAGGAGTTCAAGACCAGCCTGGTTAACATGGTGAAGCCCCATCTCTACTAAAAATACAAAAATTAGCCAGGCATAGTGGCCCATGCTGGAAATCCCAGCTACTCAGGAAGCTGAGGCAGGAGAATCACTTGAACCTGGGAGGCGGAGGCTACAGTGGGCTGAGGTTGTGCCACTGTACTCCAGCCTGGGTGACAGAGCAAGACTCTGTATCAAAAACAAACAAACAAACAAACAAACAAAAAACCCAGCATGGTATTGTCATAAAAACAGACACACTGACCAATGGAACAGGATAGAGCACCCAAAAATAAACTCACACATTTACGGTCAACTGATTTTCAACAAAGGTGCCAAGGACACACAATGGAGAAAGTACAATCTCTTCAATAAATGGTGCAGGGAGAATTGGATATCCACATGCAAAATGAAAATAGGCATCATCTCATCCCTTATTCAAGAAACAGTTTAAAACGCACTGAAGACATAAACACAAAACCTGAAACTGCAAAACTACTAGAAGAAAACACAGGGGGAAAGCTTCCTTAACAGTGGTATAGACAGAGACTTCTTGAATAAGACCATAAATGCAAAGGCAATGAAAGTAAAAGAAGATTAACAGGATTGCATCAAACTAAAAAGCTTCTGTAGTTAAGGAAACAACAGTAAGAGACAACCTACGGTGTAGGAGAAAATATCTGCAAATCACACAGTAATTAAAAAAATAATATCAAAAATATACAAGGAACTCAAACTATTCAATAACATGAAAACAAATAATCCTATTTAAAAATGGGCAAAGCACTTTGGGAGGCTGAGGTGGGCAGATCACTTGAGGCCAGGAGTTCAAGACTAGCCTGGCCAATATGGTGAAACCCCTTCTCTACTAAACTTACAAAAATTAGCCAGGTGTGGTGGTGCGCACCTGCAATCCCAGCTACTCAGGAGGCTGAGGCAAGAGAATCATTTGAACCCAGAAGGCAGAAGTTGCAGTGAGCCAAGATGGTGCCACTGCACTCCAGCCTGGGCAACAGAGCGAGACTCAGTCTCAAAATAAAATAAAATAAAATAAAAATGGGCAAAGAACCTAACAAACATTTCTCAAAAAAAGATATACAGTTAACAGTTATATGAAGAAAGCTTAACATCTCTAATCATCACCAGAGAAAGGCAAACTAAAATCACAATGAGATATCTCCTCAAATCAGTTAAATTGGCTATTATCAAAAAGATGAAAGATAACAAGTGTTGGTGTGGTTGTGGAGAAATGCAAACTGTTATGCACTGTTGATTGTACTGTAAGTTAGTACAGCCATTTCGGAAAACAGTATGAGGTTCCTCAAAAAACTAAAAATAGAGTTACCATATGATCCAGCAGTTCCACTTCCAGGTATATATCCAAAGAAGCTGAAATAAGTATGTTAAAGAGATGCCTACACTCCCATGTTCATTGCAGCATTACTCACAATAGCCAAGATATTATGAGTAATGGGCCAACCAATGGGCCAATCAATGAATAAATTTTTAAAATATGGTACAATGGTATACAAAAGAGCTTTTAAAAAGCTAAGATTCAGTTTTTTCAGCTGGTAAAGCTGAAAAAAGAAGGGATATTCTGTCATTTGCAACAACATAGCTAGACCTAGAGGGCATTATGCTAAATGAAATAAGCCAAGCACAGAGAGACAAATACGTCATGGTCTCACATATATGGAATCTAAAAAAGTGGAACTCACATAAGTAGACAGTAGAACAATAGCTACCAGAAGCTGGGGTGGGGGTGGATGAGGAAAGGAGAAATATTGGTCAAAAAACACAATTTTCAAGTTAGACAGGAGGAATAGGTTCTGGTGATCTATTACATATCATCAAGGTGACTTATAATTAATAATAATGTATATTTCAAAAAGCTAAAAGAATGGATTTTAAATGTTCTCATCACAAAGAAAGAAAGTATTTGAGAAGGTGAATATATGTTAATCATACTGATTTGATCATTTCACAATGTATATACATGTACTGAAACATCACATTGCACTTCATAAATCTGCAAATCATATATCAATTAAGGGAATAATACATATGATTATTAGTCAATTAAAAATAAAACAAAGAAAACCCCTAAAACCAAAATTAACATATTAATGAATGATGTATAACATCTATTAGGTTAGATGTGAAATCTGTTGGTTATAAAAAACCTGATTCTGGAATTCAGTACTTTTGAAGGATCAATATGCAACTCTCAAATATTTTTAGTAAAGAAAATTTAATTGTAAACACCGAGCTTTTCCAAGGTAGATGACTATTACAAAGTTCACTAGAAAATCAATATAGCATTTTAGTTGGAATTTGCTCATTAAACACCCACAGCTCTAATGCAAATTATGATGGAATGAATAAAGCAAATACGCATGCTTCTTTCTTTTTATTAAATGTAAAATCTACTGTTAATTGCATCTCGTATGTCATACAAACTTTTCTCCTTAACTATTAAATAGAAGCTTTAACAAAAGTCATTAGAGATTCTCTTTCTTTGACTTGAATAAATTTCAATATTTGTTCAGTAAAGGTTCACAGCAGTTAAATTACATTAACAAATATTATTAGCTACTATGTAAGCCAACCAAGTAAAATACTTATATTGTAGGTAAAACAAATCATTGGGTGTTTACAATAATATTTGGATATCTCCATTTTTAAACATGGTTATCAAATACCCTGTAATTCTTAGTCAAATGCGAAAGATTCAGAGAGGATCACCCATACCCCCCACAACCAAATACTCAAATTTGTTTAGTAAGCTAATTGTTTTCTAATATGGGCAAGAGTAAATATGAAGAAGCTGAACCATACTAAGTATGAGTTTATTGAGTCAAGGCAGAGTACATATTTTCTTAGTAGACCCAAGTCTATTGACAAATCCATATTCCACACTTTTCAAACTGCTTTTAAAATACAGTACAAGTGAGATAGTACCTTGGATAACATTCTAGTTTAAACAACGCTCATGATTCTCTAAATAACATAATTTGGAGGATAGACATTTCACAGAAAAAAAAAAACCCATCTGTTAACATCTTACGGTAGTTATGTAAATATAAAAGGCTAAATTAAAAAGAAGGAAGAATAAATCTTTAGGATTTTAAACATATCAAATAATAACTGGATAATAATTAATGTTGGAAAATTCTAAGCAACAAATATAATATAGATGATAATTTTGAAAAAGACCAGACTTTACTACATATGAAAGAATCTCAGATTCTATGAATATCTACCATAACAGTATTACATAAGGCATATCCATTTGGAGGAGAATTATAATGATATCAAATTGATTCCTTGCAAATATTAGAACAATTAGCATTTATGAAACAACCACATATATAGTCTAGAATTACAAACACGATATATTTTCATTTCCTTAATAATTGTAATTTTTCCTTCTTTGCATAAACTATTTATTGGAAATTTAAAAATAGATGGTAGACACCCCACACCAGTAGAAAATTAACTAAAACCTACTCTAAGTAGTTCAATGTTTTTGTTTTTGGCAAAACAATGCTGAATGCAACTTTTTACTCCAGAACTTCCTTCATAGACCAGACTATTTGCTTTTTGCACACACATCTTTATGTATATACATACCTAATTACTTCAAAAAATTACTAGAAGTATGATGACTAGATTAAAAGTCAGCTTTCAAAACTCCTAATATATGTTGTCAAACTTTCCTCTGTAAAGTTGTTGTAAATTTATAAACTCAGTATCAGTATAGAAATTGTTCAAGATTAATTTGAAAATTATGCAAAACAGTATGTTTCAGTAGCAAGACAATGAATCAAAAGCATTTTTTTAAAAAACCCTCGATTACTATACACATGTATTTACCACAGAAAACTCAAAGACTATATAAAGTTTTCTGAAAATATGCTCTATGTTACATTCAAAGATTTATTATATGTGATATTGAAGCTACCTTTTCAATGTGAAAGAGAAAAGTTTATCCCTGAAGCATTAAAATCAGTATTGATAATTGTATGCCTTTTGAAATATAACTTAAAGATTTTTGTTTATTTACTAAAGAGATTAAATTATAATAGATATCAATATGAAAATTCTTTGAAATATAACTCCTATCTAAACTTTTTCTAATCTCATTTCCTCTTCAGGATCATTAGACATGTGAAAAAGTCTTTAGATAAACTTCTGAAAAGTTTTATTTTTGTTATTTTTATGTTTTAAATGCCTTAACTACATATATTTCCAAATGCTTGATATTATTCTAAAGTCCACTGTATGTTAAACCCAATAAAATATTTCCAGTTGTTGTTGCCTATTCTTATGTATAATAGATCCTCCATCTACTCAAATTTTATTGTCTTTCCAGAAGAAAAAAAAAAAAAAAAACTTTTCTAGGAAGCAAGGATACAAAATTGGTTATATTCGTTCCTCAAGTATTATTTGACCCAGCACTTGCCAGAATTCATTCTGATTCACATCCATAGAATTTTGTAGCCAAAGACAGTAATATAATCAATAGTCTACTTATCAATACGTTTACCTGCTGTGTTTTACAGAGATGGGCTTTTATGTTCTTATCTGAAATTAATGGTCATATTCATGAAACCCTTTTTCTTTTCAAATTAAAAAAATAAAAATAGATACAAATTTAATGTATTATAATTTAATACGGTTAAGGCATTCAAGTATTAGGTTAAAGCTATCACATTTTATTGATGCCTATTATATACACAGAAAAATGAGATTCCAATGTGTATTATTTCCTAAAAATAAAAATTAGCCATTTTCTATTCTGGTATAGAAAATTAACGTTTGTTTCTCTTAATCATTAGATGTTCAACATCATCTGAAATATGATACATAGTAACAGATAATCTTTTTACAAGAGAATAATGTAAACATTTTCTATTATACATTTTTCCCCATTTTAATCCATTGGGGTGTCTTAATATACTTGCTATAATGGTAGATTACAAATCTATATTTTTACCATTTACATTTAACCTGAATAGAAAAACTTGTCATAAGTTTCAGGGATTCCATGTACTGCTCCTTTCGACAATGAAAATTAAACTCCTCTCCTCCCTACCAAAAGCAAATAAACATTCTCTGTAATAAAAAGATATTGACAATATAGTTTTTATTTAAAATATCAGTATAAATTTGCATATATAGAAAGAAATCTATGTTTAAAGAGAAAAATCAAATTAAATGCTTGTATCATTGGTGCAATAAGCTAAGCAAATTATGTAACCATTGAATTACATGTTAAAATACAGCAAGATAGACTAGATAGAAGATAGATAGATAGATAGATAGATAGATAGATAGATAGAGACTTATAAACACAAGACTTAGGAACTAAGGAGTTCTTTTGGCTAAAACCTAATATTGGCTTTATTTCAGTTTAATTGGAAGAGGATCTCAAATTCATCTTCTCCATGAGATATCAGGAACCTGGATTTCTCTTTGTACCAAAGGTTAATAAGAAATGTGTCTGCAAAAGTCAAACAGCATTAAATACCAAAAACTGATTATTATTCTACAGGAGTTGTTCTGTCATTCATAATCTCTCCATGCTCCAACCTTCCACAGCTAATCTTTAATGGATGACATGCAAGAAAGAAAAATAACTAACATATAAAGCAGAGGTTCTAAAGTGAGCTTTTAAGAAATAGAAAAATAAGGCTTTTAAAGATATATAAATATTTTAAATATCACAAAATAGCATATAAAACACTATCTAAATAAATACTTTTAAGTGAAATGTAAGAATCATCTGCATACTATAAAAGCAATAGAATAACAAAAATTAAAAGAGACAAAAAAACACTAGACAATGCCCACCAGGACTGTTTAGGAAAAATGAAAGTTTTAATTGGACAAGCTAATATTAGAAGACATAAAAACACATCATCACTGATATAAGAGCAAATTAATGGATGCAATTCAGGCCACAGCACACTATCTTTCATTGTTAAACTCAATTTAACTAAAACAAATTTTAAAATGCTTATGTGTTAATGACTTTTTATTAGGTGAGAAGAGATACATACCTAAAGAACAAAAATGCAACGTTTCTTCTGTGCTTCTCTAAAATATCCCCTAGTATTTGAAGGTCATACATAACAAATGTCAAATAATATTACCCACGTGTATAATTTAACGAGCTAAAACTCAGTAAAAAGTCTTAAATAGCTACAATGAGGTAAATCATTAATGCATAGGGAGTGAGGTGGTCATTTCAGCTTTTCCTAAGACTAAATAAGACCTATGTGTTATACATTTTAACTTTTTTCTAGAGGTTTTAAAATTTTTTCAGTATTTTCACACTTTTGAAATAAGGTTAAATCTAAAAATTAAGGAAAACTCAAAACTGGGGATCCAATTAAATAATAAATAAAAATCCTCTGTAAACTATTTTAACAAAAGAAATACAAATCAATTCCTTGTTTAACAAAACCATTAAAAATAACTATCCCATACTTATCTATATAATTAATATGGAATAGTAATTTACATAACTACACAACAACTAGGAACACTTTGGGTATGTCCTCTATTAGATGAAGTCTTGATAAAACAAGATGGTTACAACATCATCATCTTATCATCATAATTATTTATTGAGTTTCTTCTATGGGTTAAGCACTTCATAAACATTATGTCACTTAAGCATTGAAGCAACCTATAGCAGATTTTAACTAATGCTTAGTGAAGCTGTCATTACACCCGATAAATGGCAAAAAGATTAGAACAAAGGTCTGAATCCAAAGTCTGCACATTTAACCACTACTTTCAACATGTATGCTGTATTATGATTGAGAAGTGGTAACAGGCAATAAAAAAAATGCCTGAAATCCCAAATCTGTCTTATTTGCTGATGTATATTCAGTGTCCAAAACAGAGCCTAGAACATAATAAGCCCTCAATAAATATTTCTTGTTTGATTTGTAAAGAAGTAAGCATAGTTCCTGTGAAACATTTAAGTGCTTAATAAACAGTGTCAATGATGGTGACAATGACAATAATGATGGTGATGTAAAAAATGAAAAGAAAGGAAAAGGGGTCAACCATCAGAGATTTTAACATGATAGGGGATACAGCTGATTTTCAAACTCTCATAAAAATCACATTAGAATAACAGATTCATGTTATGGAAAAACCAATGGAGAAACAAAGGAAAAAGATTTGAAGCTAAGTAACGGTCTACATGAAAATTTATCATACATACACATTGCATGAAAGCTCAAATTTTTTGCATCCCATTTTATTTTGAATTCACATTTTAGAAAATATATTAGTGATATGACATATCCGTATCTCAACTGCAATGTTATTTATAATCCAATCCTTTGTTTCTTCTTTTGTTTGTCCATTTTTCAGTTTAGTGCCCTTTCAAAATCTATTAACAGTAACCCAGTAATTTTTAATTAAAAGCCAAACAGTTATAAAATGTCTTTTTATAACTTCTGGCAATAATTACACTATTAAAAGTTTAAGAATTTCATGAATGTAAAAGCAATAAAATAATATCAATTTGAGCTACAACTTACTGAGTACTAGTTATGTACCAAGTACTTTTATATATTATCACTTATCTTTAAAATAATCTGGTAAATTGGTTAATATTCACATTTTACATGGGAGAAGATAAGCCCAAAGAGGACAAATAACTTGCCCAAAGGTGGAGAACCAATATCAAGTGCCCAAGCCGTAATTTGAACCTGGATCGTTGTGACTCTAAAGATTTTGGTCTTCCCAATTGCCCTAAACTGCCTACAGAGAACTGGGCATCTTTTATTTTATGTGGTCTTGTCTGTACTAGATTCTTATAAATTATACAATCACCTCAGAAGACAAAATGGACTAATATATATGTTACATAATAAATATAAAGACATAAAAATAAATACAAAGAAAAAGTTGCATGGGTAAAAAGGTACAACTGCATCACTGTCATCATATGGTTTTCGTAAAACCATATGGTCTTTATATCTCAAATTTTAAAATTAGAGTGCAAATAATTTCTTAAAAAAGAAACCACATCTTTTGAAAGCAATGTTTATTTCTTCTAATACTAAATCTATGCTCATTATAGCAAACTGGAACAAGGTAGAAACTGTTCACTGAAAAATTAATAGTTTCACTTAAAGACCACCATTTGCCACTTATTTTATATAATATACATATACATATTTTTTCTTTTTATAAAATCATATTATAAAGACAGTGTTTCCCCTATTTCTTTCACCTAATAGTTATGTTTTTCTCATATCCTCAAATATTCTTAATTACTGCAAAATGTCTCAAATTGTAAATGTATCATAACATTTAATAATTTCCTTATGGTTAGACTGTTTTTTTAACTCTCTTGCTATCACAACTGTTATATGAATATTTTTATATATAAATCTCTACATTTTATATACTCTAAGAAAATGCCTACTATTTCCTTAGGGTACCTCATATTTTAATTACCATCTTATTTTTAAAATGTACAGATTTTTAAAATTCTATTTGCTATTTCTAATGTTTAGTTTAGATGTTTTCATAAGCATTTCTTTTATTGTCAAATGGTTTGATCTTTTTAAACATATATATTCTGCTTAAGGACATTATAATAATTTAATGCATACATAATTCAAACTGTTCAAATGGGAACCTTTAAATATATACCAATAAATAAAATATTTGAAGTATCTGCTTAGCTACATTATAAAAAATTTAAGGAGTAAATATCATTGCTTAATTAGGTTTTGCCTGCAAGAGATAAATGGGCTAGGCAGACACATTAATTCACAACTTTTATTAGGTTATGAAAACCCAAATCTCATCGAATTATTTCTGTAAGACATATGCAAAGTTAACATTATGCAAATGTACTTATTGTAATGGTATCCTAACAATTAGTATCTTTATATATTTCATTGTAAAAAGCCAAGAGATTTCCAAATTGTTCTGTTTATATTTGAAACATTTATTTTTAACAAACTATTAATTTTTCTTAAAATGTTACTCTCATATTTTCACACACACAAAAATAAAAACGTTATAGTAGTTTAACATTAACAGAAAAGCAACCATCTAGTATTCAGCTGGTGTACTTATTTATGATCATCTTTGTTATATTTTCATAGCAATGTTTAGTTCTATTTTCCACGGTAATATTTTGAAGACAGGCTCTACTAGTTAATCATATTTCTGATCTAAAACAATTCTTTCACATATGTAATCCTATTAAGTAACTTGTAAAGCAGTATTATAACCTCAGACTAATCATAAAATTCAATTGTTTCTTAAAAGCATTCCAAATGATATAAAAATGTTAAAATAAGTGATGTCTAAAACGGCTCTGAATGCTAATGTCTATTCCTTTACGAAATTTATCTTTCCTTAACATACTAAAACAATGTGAGAGGGACATTCACAGAGGCATGCACAGATGGAGATCATAGACTATTGAGAATCATTTCATTATATCTATAACATATCAAAAATACATTTAAAAATTTCTCCTTGCAAAGACTCGTGAGTAAAGATAGACTCCAGAATATATTTAAGGTAATCATTTATAATCTGAAAGTTTGGCAACCTTTCACTTTAATCTCAGGGAAAATATTATCTCTATTAGCTTCTACATCATCAGATGAAAACTTATTAATTGTGCAAAACAGATTTTGTAATCAAATGTAGGTTTCCATTGGCAATGAATATGTGACTATCTTCATACAAAGGTGAAGTATTTCCTCGCAAGGAGCTAAAACAATAAGTGGTATTTGAACTGCTGGTTGAAAGGTAGAGGCACTGGTAATCATTATTTCCCCTTGTTTGTTCAGCCCCTTCCAACAAAACAAACAACCTTTTTGTGATTGGATTGACATGGTGTTAACAATGCATTTAATGCCCAAATCAGTATGAATACAGGTAAAGCTCTCACTAATACCAGTACCAGGATGTTAAAGCCACCTATTTTCTAAGCTGCCAAAAAAAAAAAAAAAAAAAAAAGGGACAGAGCTTCCCCTCCTTTGGCAAATAAGCCAGTATGCTAGTATTCACCAAGACACACCACATAATAACCTTATGTGTGATTCTTAAGGCCATATGTTAATATTCATCTACTATACCTGCTGTCTTTTCAGCAATTTTAGCTTCTGTTTCTTTCTCTTGGAGTTCCAGCTTAAACTTTAGTTTTCTCTGTTCTTTATCTTCTTTGGCCAGTTTCTCTTGAAGCTAAAGCACATTAAAAAAAAAAAAAATCATAGATTTTTATCTGACAAATATTTGCAAAAATGTAACTAATTTCAAAGTAAAGTTTTTGTTTTTTCTTAATTCTTATATAACTGCCTAGATATGTAACTCCAGAAAAAAATTAAGAATTTAAGTTATTTATAAAGTAATAATTACCTGTAATAATATAGAAATTGTAAAAACATCATAATATACACTTAATTTATTTAGTTATATGTGCATGAATAAGCAAATGAAATTCACAGAACCAACATTATTTTTAAAAATAACTACTGCAGGTCACGTACAGTGGCTCATGCCTGTAGTCCCAGCACTTTGGGAGGCCAAGGTTGGCAGAACACCTGAGGTCAGGAATTCAAGACCAGCCTGGCTAACATGGTGAAACCCTGTCTCTACAAAAAAATACAAAAAGTTAGCTGGGCATGGTGGTGGACACCTGCAATCCCAGCTACTCAGGAGGCTGAGGCAGAAGATCACTTGAACCGGGGAGGTGGAGATTGCAGTGGGCTGAGATTGTGTTGTTGCACTCCAGCCTGGGAAACAACAGGAAAACTCAATCTCAAAACAATAATAATAAAAATAACTACTGCAAAAGCAGTCTCATCCATTCTTTTTTCTTAACACAAAATATTTGGAAGGGATTCACCTAATAAAATAATGGATAGCAACGCTTTAAAGTTTATCTTGGTAAGTCCAATATTTTGAGACAAAATTAAGATAATAATCTTAATATCTGATACAAATCTCCCTTTGAGAAACTATCCCATCCTATTCCATTTAAATTGGCACTGATACCTGACTCACAATTGGCATTTAATAAATAACCACTAAATGAAAGTACAGAAACATTTCATGCTTTCATACAGAATCCCTCCAAATGCTTTTTAAATTCTTTCCTAGGCTTCTGTCATTTTAGTTGTTTTCCTTCAGACATGATCAACATTCCTAACATCATGCCTCAGTTTGATTACGTCAAATGACTAGAATATTAAAATTAGAGATATAGAGGTTAAAAAAAAAAGTATAGAAAATGTACATTATTTAATAAAATTATTTAATGATCACATGAATACAACTAGAATAAGAGTCAGAACAGAAGATAAAACATAACAAGACAAATTGTATTGGATAAAATGCAGCAGTATAAGATAAACACAAGGTAAATTACAATATTGCCAAGCCTTGCTACTGAAATGTTTAATTACATATATTATTGAGGTCAAATATAGGGCACAGATACTAATAAAGAAAAAAAATTAAGAAAGTAACATGAAACCAGTGCATTCTATTTCTCATTCTCTATAACACTCAAATAAAGGTTTACTAAAATTTGAATGAATTTTTTTTTTTAAAGATACCTATACAAGGAACCAGGGGTTAGTTCATGAAAAAGGAAGTGCTAATACAGGCCAGCAAGGTAGGAAACAAACAAACAAAAAAAATGTTTTCATAGTCAACCCCTTAACTCAACCATAACCTGATGGCAAGGTATGGCAAAAACATAAAGCTACTGTTAAATGATTAAAGTGCAAAATAAAGCTGAAATATGATGGGCAATAAAGGAAATTTAGAAGATCCACAGCTAAAAGCATACTATACAATTATCAGACGTTCCACATTATACCTTTTTATTGCTTGTTCTCAGAATATTCAATTCTTTTAGAAGAAATGCTATTGTATTCTCTTTATCTGAGTCTGAAGTAACTTGACAAGGAGTCATACATTCATAATGCATATCATTATGTCTATGTTCCGTAATGCTGTAATAAAGAAACTGGTTAACGTTCAGAGTAAGACAAACTAATTTTTTTGACATTTTGTATGCTACTTGAGAACCGTACCAACATAAGCAAGTAGTATAAAGGAAGGGAAAGGCAAAGAGATGGGCTATTTTTTTATAGGCCTTATATTAAATTTGCAAGCATAGGTAAATCTTGGAGTCACTAAGAAGAAATTTAGTAAGGGCTGGGACAGTCGGTGCAGCTCTATTTACCATGTATATGTTCTGTTGTAATTATATTAGATATCTCATAATCTGACTTTAGCCCAATCTCTACTATTTACTTTACCCATGTGGTTATAAAATGTTTATCCCTACTTCATTCTGTGTTTCTAACCCCCAGTATGTACTCCAATCTATAACCTAGTAAGAATCTGATAAAGGGTTAAAAAGTTATATTACATGTTACTATCCATTAACACATCTACTGAATAATTTGAAAGTAGAAATAAAAGCTCCTAGGCAAAACTCTGTTAAAAATAGTATACTGTAAAGTATTGTTTTGTCTAGACTGAAAATACACTAGTCACTGAAACTTCTTTTTAAATCTAGTAATATTTTTACAGTACATGACTAATTATCAAAGTTCCTTAATCTCATAGTTAAAAGTATACGGTATCACAAATTCAAATCCTTTCATGAGCTAGATAGGCAAGGTGAATGGGTAAAAGCTGAGAATGTAAAATAACAAGGAAGGCAAATGGTAGAGCACAAGGCCCTTTTAACAGCGTTCAAATTCATTTAAACGAAAAATAGTGCTAACCCAAACCAAAATGCATGTTTGGGTTTACCTTACCCTGGAGCTGCCAGTTTTTTACTTTCATGAATGATATCTCATGTATATCAATTTAACAGTTATTTCCAAATACATAATAAAAGGTCGCAGAAAATAATATTGAACAAGATAGAATTAAATCTCACTGCCTTTCTTCAGATGCACGTTGTGCTTTTTCACTTAGTTAACTAGACATATTATATCCATATCACAGAAACAGCAGAAAACTCTGGTAGATTCCCCAAATTCTAACGAGTTTAGAATTAGCCAACTCCAAAAAGAAAGAAAGAAGGAAAGAGGAAAAAAGGGAAGAAGGGAGAAAGGAAGACAAAGTTCTTCCACTTTCCACTCTCTCTTTTTTTTTTTTTTCTTGAGACAATCTTGCTCTGTCACCCAGGCTGGAGTGCAGTGGCATAATCTCAGCTCTCCGCCTCCTGGGTTCAAGCGATTCTGATGACTCAGCCTCCATTCCAGGAAGTGCCATCACACCTGGCTGATACTTGTATTTTTAGTAGAGACAGGGTTTCACCATGTTGGCCAGGCTGGTCTCAAACTCCTGACCTCAAGTGACCCGCCCGCCTCGGCCTCCGAAACTGCTGGAATTACAGGTGAGAGGCACCATGCCCAGCCCCAATTCCTACTTTCTGAATCTAAGGCTGTGAGCACTTACTTGGATTTTTCAGCAGTACAGTAAACAGACTCATCATCTGGATAAGAACTGATGATCTGAAAATTCCTTGATCTCAGCCCTGGCCATTTTGTGTTCTCATAACTTATTTCATTAACTAATTCAGTGGATTTCTGATGCATATTTTCCTCAGAATTCATAGTCAGTTGCTCATCTGGCTGTGTACTTTCATTTATTCTTGTGGTTTCTTGTTCAAGATAACTGTGGGTTATATCTGTATTTAAACAAACAAAATAACACATGATATATCAAACACTGTAACTACATATTAAATCATTCAACCAAATAAATATTTTTGGAAATACTCTCATAGCTTTAAAAATATAATTTCTAGTCTTATTTCTACTGTAATCAGATAAGCATATACAGCGTGGTTTTTACCATCAAGACATCCATTTCCACAGTCAATAGATATTTAGGATAGTGGTTCACAACTCTGACTGCATGTTAGAATAACCTAAGATTTTAAAAAATCCTCAGAGCTTAAAAATCTCTGGGAGTTAGACCTAGTCTATATTTCTGAAGATCCCCAAATGATTCCAGCATATGCTCAAGGCTGAGAATCACTGATTTGGAGATATTATTTTCTAGATTAACTTTTCTAGATTTCTGAAAATAGTATATAATAAGTTAATGATTATAGTGAAGAGTTAATACATGTGGAACTCTGGTATTAGACTGCCTGGGTTAGAATTCCAGCTTTGCCAAGTGTATCACTTTGGGCAAGTTACTCAACTCATCGTGCCTCAGTTTCTTTTTTGTAAAATGGGTATATAATATTTGTTGTTAAGGACTGAGTTAACATATGCAAAAGACTTGGCCTAGTGCCTGACACATCAATACATGTTAGTTATTATTTTTGTAATCATCATCATAATATTAAAATTGACACAATACAAGGAGAATGATTTCTAACCTTCATCTCCAGGATGTATTATAAATCAGAGAAGATAATTTGCAATGCCTATCTCACAAAAATTATCTTAAGCTACAGCTAGTAAATAATGGCTATTTCAAAGGGACAATGTATATTTAATGACAAAGTTAAGTTTTGGGGAGAAAATGACACACAAATACATACACAAAGCAAACTCATTCACTAGTAAATCAGTTCAACAGGCCCCAATACTGGTTATAACTAGTACTTTCTTATTTAGGGCAGAAATATTTCTTGAACTTTATAAGGCAGATGAATCTCACCTGATTTTTGGTGGTGCCTTTTTTAATCTGCCAAACTTACAATCGTTGGAGGCACATACGAGTAGTTTTATTTTATTTGACTCTATTTTTTTTTTTTGAGATGGGGTCTTGCTCTGTTAGCCAGGCTGGAGTGTGGTGGTATGATTATGGCTCACTGTAGCCTCGACCTCCTGAGCTCAAGCAATCCTCTTGCCTTGGTCTTCCAAATGCCTGGAACTAGAGGAGCATGCCACCTTGCCCGGCTCATTTTTTATGTTCTGTAAAGATGGGTCTTGCTATTTTGCTCAGGCTAAGAGTTGTTTTAGAATTTAAACAAGCGGGGGCACTTATAAACAAAATACCTCTCATAAAAATATTCACTTTTTAAGAAAAAATTATTTGCTTGTATATTTGCTGAAATTATGCATAGCCAGTTATGAACTCTAGGTCTTGAACATTATTCTACTGGTAGCTAGAAGCTAGATGAGTATCATTTGGTTTTGGTAAATTACTCTCTATTTCACTCTCAAGAAATGAATTAGAAGAGAGAATGTCCTATCATAATTATACACTATAAGACAGCTGTGAAACTTCAATATTATATTAACTTAAATTTGACAGTTTTAGGAACAGATACATCTGAAGATTACTTGTTCATATTTGACATCTCAAAATTCTTACTTGGTTTGCATTAGATGGTCACCACACAACTTTTCTGTAATAGGCTGCCATTAGTATAATGGAACTCTCAAAATCTGAATGAGAAAAGTTTATAAATGGGCACTAAGGAAAGCCTCTGACACACCATGCTTCCTAACACATATAACATATAACATATAACACTGTAAGTAACTCAAATGAAAAAACAATCAGAAATAATTACTGAAAGCATTATCAAAATAACAGAATCGCCCCTAGGGACATATTCTTAAAAACTATTAGGCCCCACACTCTTCTTCAATTTATGAAGTACCATGTTTTTTCAAAAGGAAAAAGAATGGTCCATGGATCACTGTCAACTATAAAAGCCCGGAGGTCCCCAGGACAGCCGCACAACTGCTTCAGACTCTTGCCCAACACTTTTTGACCTGTTCGAGACCAAATTTACCATTATCTACAACTTGTCCCAGGTTTTAACCACCATATTTCTAGATCTAATTCAGTATATTTTTTCCTTTCTTTTTTTTTATTCCTAACCTCCTGGTGTTTACTTGACCTTACCTCTGCTATTTAAACTCGCTATTTGTTTACTAGTATTATAGTTCTCTTCCTTCGGCTATAACCTAATGTCAAATTTTGTGATCTCCTGAACTCTTGATAAATAACTACTATTTCACTTGTGACCATACTATCTTCTTCAAACTTAGAGCAGACATGGAAGCTTCCCAATAAGAGAACTCTTTGTTGATCCTTCCTGGGTCTTAGTAATCATAACTCCTTGAAGTTTTATTACAATGCATCAATTTCTGACACACTCTAGACTTTCATCCTAAAATTTAATTTTAAATGTTTAATATTTTTAAAGAACCCATACTGTGTGACTTGGCTCTATTTCTGGATAGTTCTCATTTTGTTCAGTAGTGAAAACTTTTAGATTTCTAATTCAAAAGGCTCATCAGAAATTTGGAGCTTGCTCTGCAAATCAGACTATCCATACCCTTCTACTGAAAATTTATTTTTAAAAGATTAAAAAAATGTTTTTAGAGTCAGGATCTTGCGATGTTGCCCAGGCTGGCATCAAATTCCTGGGCTTAAGCAATCCTCCCTCCTCAGACTTCCAGTCTGAGAATTTAATTTTACTTTAGAATAAACATAGCTGATTTATAAAAATTCTCCTGTCTTTTTCTTTTTTGACCAACTATTTTGGCAATATGATTCCAGCAAATCAATGTTAAATCCTCTGAAGGCTCTCAATACTGTTCCTCTCTGCCATCCTGCATTATACTATATTAGTATTCAAACACTTGTATTAATTTATTTAATCATTAATTTACTGATCATTCATGGAACACTTACAGTGTGATATGCCTTGTGGTAGGTACTGGGAAAACAAAGATGAATAAGAAACAAACACTCCACTCAAAGACTCTCTAGTACAGTGAGGATGGCAAACTCATCTAATGATCTGAATACAATATAAAAAAGACTATGCTTGGGCTATGGAGGCCAAATACATACAATATGCTAACCATACTAATACTCACCTGTAAGACTCTAGGAAGAATTCACATAGGCATTTTCTCCAGAAAAAGGACAAGTAGGGTTATGAGAAGTAGCAAACTACCAAAGGATAGCCAGGGTTACATGAAATAAAAAGTTAACAGATTATAAAAATAAGAAGAGAATAGGAAGAATAAGAATAGATACAGAGAAGGAATCAATTTAGGAAAAACAAAGAGATAATTTCTTGTATTGAAATGACAAGATGTCATAGTCACAGTCAGGAAGAAAATTTCTAAAATGAGTAAACAGTTAAGGACAAGGTCCAAGGTATGGCTCATCTGGAAATGGGTTGATGAAACAACTTAAAAGTGAACATACTTGGAGAGGAGAAAATCAAGAGGTTAAAGTGCTGAAAGTATCAACTTTGAAAGCACTGAAGTCATCCAGAGAAATGGTAGAAAATGAAGAGAAGAAATGAGAGCCAAATGTAAAAGATTTCAATGACTGCAGAAGCAAGCTAAATAAGAAGGCTGACAAAAACTGACAGTAGATAATCCTTCAGTGTTACCTTTTTATTTTGAAATAATATCTTATTAAAAAGTTACAAAACAATACAAAGAATTAATATATACACATTACCTAGACTCCCCAAATATTAACATTTTATCATACTTGCTTTATTAAACATTGTTTCTATATGTATCTACACAAATACCTTTTTTTTTTTTTTTTTTTTTTTTAAAAGAGGGTCTCGCTCTGTCCTCCAGATTGTAGTGTAGTAGCATAATCATGGCTCACTACAGCCTTGACCTTCCGGGCTCAAGCAGTTTTCCCATCTCGGCCCCACAATTAGTTGAGACTACAGTTGTGTGCTGCCATGCCTCACTTTTTTTTTTTTTTTTTTAAAAAAAAATTCACTGAAAAAGAACTATGAAACTGGTAAAGAAATAGCAAGTTTAAATAGCAGAATAAGGTCAAGTAAACACTAGGAAGTTAAGAATAAAAAACTGAAAGGAAACATATATTGAATTAGACCTAGAAATTTGGGATAAGTTGTAGATAATGGTAAATTTGGTCTTGAATAGGCCAAAAAGAGTTGCCATGTTGCCCAGGCTGGTCTCAAACTCCTGGGCTCAAGTAATCCTCCTGCCTCTCCCTCCCAAAGTATTGGGATTACAGGCATAAACCACCATGCCTGACCTCACGAATTTTTTTTTTCTGAAACAAAAAAAGTTACAGGCATGATGCACTTTGACTTTTCAAGACAAATACTGTTCTAGCATCTTACATTTTGCCTAAATTTCTTTACCTTATTCATAGCCCAACTTTGTGAATTAGTACCTTTTCTAACCAAGAGAAGATGAGAGCAGTTAATAACTCTCTCAAGTCACTAACTTCTCAAGAAGTTCAGTCTGCAATTATTTTCCCTAAGCTCTCCAGCCCAGAAGGATCTTTATGAAGTGATAATGAAATGAAGCTACTAAAGCTTTAGCTGAGCTTATTTGTATTGCTCATCACTTTAAAAAGAACTGCATACAGAAATATAAACACAAGCCAATAAAATGCCATGAAAGTGAAGCTATTGGTCTGTTTTGCATATTAGTCAATTTATAAGATAAATGTTAAACAGAAAGATATTCACTTTTGATTCAAACTCTTATCTCTAGGCAGATGAAAATTTAAACCTAAAACTATCCTGTTGATTCTTCTATCTCTTTCATATGATTTGAAAAGGAAACTCTCTTTAGTAATCCACTTTAGTGTTTAATCAATGTCATTGTTAACTGTTCTATTATTATGACTAACTAAATACTATTCAACTTCATTTCTCCATATGGACTTAAAGAATAAACTGTCAATCTCTTCTTCATCATTCAAAAGTTATGAAGTCAGATTTTCTTTTCTCAGAGTTAAACAACAGGAAAAATTTTTATCATTACTATCAATCTCTTCATTTGCTTTTCTGTGGGCATGTTGTTTTATTTAGACATAAGAATTCAACCACTTCAAACCAAATATAATTCCCAACTCTGGCAATTACTATCTAATACTATCACTAACACATAAACTTATCCTGCTACCATTTGAAAATGACATTCTGGATTACTACTAGGTATTACCCTAAAATGCCACCTACTGCTATTGCTAGAGGCAGTTTATTCATCTAGGCATAGAATCTCAGTACTTAATACATGTGCATAGACCAGCTACATTATTTGCTTTGAAGACCTTGTATCTCTCTAGTGACTTTCATACTGTTTCAATGAACCATTTTCATGATCTAATGAATTCTTGCTAGCTCCTGGAGATGTCAGTATTGTTAAGTGTCTCAATGCTAATGCTGTTGTTAAACCCTCAATTCCTTAGTCTGGAAAATTAACAGTACTACAATACCATTGCCTATCCTAGGAAAGAAAGCTTTGAGGTTCCCTTTGAGTTCAATTCTTCAGACAATTACACATTTTTTAATGTATACTATACTCAGTTAGATTGATGCTACCCAATAAATCATGACTCATTGCCAAAAATAACTATTATTTATTGACCACTACACAGATGTAAGGCACAGGCTACAATCAAATAGGGATTCTTAGAGGCTGGGAAATTCTGTTCTGCCTGGCTTTGTAAATAGTTTGTGACAACTGGTATCTGTGTAAACGGATTTGATGGTCTCCTGGGGGGTCAGTACTGTTTACAGAGCTGTTTCTTCAGAGTGGTTGAGCTAGAATTGTCTCTAGGGATCCTACAAGGGTTACTCAGAACAGCAACATCCCAGCTACCTGAGAGTTCAGGGACAGGAAAGAGAAAGGCAAGATAAAAGTACTAGGGGCAAATATATTCAAATAAATAGACTGCCTGCCTCCTAAGATGAAGATGCTACTTGGTGCATTTATATCTGAAGTAAACACAGTAAAGGCAATTTGTTAATGTGCTCTCTGATACTGGAGAACACAACTTCACCATTCTATAAATTCTGTCTTTTGGGGGGTAAGAAAAAAAGGTTATTACTTACACCTTCCATCTGATTTTATAAATATAAAAAGAACCATATCTCATGCTTAATGCTTCTTTCCTTCCTATATAGTCCATCACCATATTATATAAAAACATCGAAATATAAGCCTTTTTTTTTGCTATTAGAGTGCAAATTTGATGTGACAATAGAATTTCTATAGTAGTTCCACATTTTAAACAAAAGATGTCTTTTTACAATGGTTAAGAACTTTTTAAAATTGAACATTAGTTTTGAAATAATCAGAACAGTATCAACTAGTGATGGCTTCCAATGACTTCTAACAATTCTTTAAACACAGTATATATTCTCTTTCTCTCAGTGTATATAAATACTATCTATTCCCATTATTAAATATGTCATTTTCTGTGGAATACAGCGTTAGCTTCCCACACAAATGCATATTATATGTGCTCCCCCCAACATCTATGCAACACAGATGCATATTATCTGTGTTTTTCCCCACACGTAACATTATCAAAAACTTCTGTCACATTATAGTAGATCCGCCTACTATGTGTGTACAAGATAAAAATTTAGACCATCCAAGTGGTCGAACCATACCACCACTAATATATTTAGACCCTCCAAGCAGAACCACAGTCAGTGCACGGGTTCTGAAGATAAACTACACGGTTTGAATTCTGGCTCCACAACATAGCTGTATAACCTTCAGCAAAACATTTCATCTTTCATCAACTTCCATAGCAGTAAAGGGTATAAAATAATAGCATCTTCCTCAAAAAAATTAAGAGAAATAAACTAAGTTACATAAATCTTTTAGAAAAGTGTTGGCACAAAATACACAATAAATATTAGCTATTATTATCTTTAGAATCTGCTTTGCTAAAAGCTAATTTCTCTATTTTGA
The DNA here is from genome assembly GCF_009761245.1 of Sapajus apella. NCBI lineage: Eukaryota > Metazoa > Chordata > Mammalia > Primates > Cebidae > Sapajus > Sapajus apella. The sequence continues at coordinate 5,724,149 of NW_022436990.1, forward strand.
TTTATCTTACCTTTCTGTGAGATAACATCACCATCTTGGGACCATATTCAAACTTACAATTCAAGTTTATATGTTTAATTTCTCTCAGATATTAAGAAAAGCAAGAAAGGTATCTATCATCCTAGTTATTATTCTAGTTTTCATGTTTTAAATTTTCTCAATTTCCTAAACAAATTTATTTGATGATCAATAGTCAGTATATAGTTGCACAGCTAAAATCGGTACAGTTGATTCTAGTCAACCAAGCTGTTATCTAGTCAACCAAGCTGTTATCTAGTCAACGAAGCTGTTATCTAAGCATTTTTCTTTTATGAAATGTTAGCAACTATGTGGAAAAATCTCTTAGAAATACTAATATATATAATATTTTCTCTTTTTCTTATTTTTTTCTTTTTTTCTTTTTTGGGGATTCCAAATAACCTTACCCTGTTAACAATTGTATATAATTCTTTGAAAATATCAGAAAACATGTAAATGAAAAATAAATAGAATGTCACCTAATTCAATGAAAAACATAAACACAAAAAGAAAATACTTAAGATGGTTAAAACTTATAATTAATACATAATGGTTTAATAAAGTTTGTATCAGATTATAAAACTAATAAATTACAGAAGTAATACTACTTTGAAATTTAGAAATCTTGACACTAAGGAAAGATCCTGAAAGATAATTCACTGTCAAAGAAAGAAAATTAACAGTAAATTCAATCTCATGGCAGGAAAACAAGAAATTTAAATAACATACTTCTATAACATAATTTGATCATTTATTATATTGGCATATGACATAAATTACAATCAGGATCACAGCTGGTAGATCATAGGCTCTTATCTTCCTGAGAATCTAGTTTAGGAGTCACAGGAAATTAGGTAACTTAGCTTAAAAAATGGAAACTTTTTACATGAATTCTGTATACCAGCTCTCTCAGGGCTTTTTAAGTTTGTTTTTTGGCTTCAACAATCATAAAATAAAGCTATAATTTTACTTTCATTGGTCTACATAATTAGCACCCTCTGTGCTTTAAACAAACTTGCCAACATACTTTTAGATTGTTTCAACACACAGTATAAATGAAAGTGTAAGAGACTCTTTCTGTTTCATCTATTTTTCAATATCATCACCAAGTTAATTACCAACCACAACTAGGTAACTATTCTTCTATAATGTGTTCAATCACTAGGTAACTATTCTTCTATAATGTGATTGAACACATTATAGAAGAACAGTTACCTAGTTGTGGTTTCTACAGTTCATGGCCTCTTCATCTATGTGTGTCTCTCTTTCTGGGTTGTAAGCTCCCTAATATACTCATCTTCCTAAAGCACATAAGGCAAAAACAGTGGATATATTAGGTCTTTCATTCAATGAAATGAAATGAATCAACAAAGGAAAATACTAAATTAGGTTTCTTTTTCTTTTTCTTTTTTTTTTTTGAGATGGGATCTCACTATGTTGCCCAGACTGGTCTCGAACTCCTGAGTTCAAACGATCCTCCCACCTCGGCCTCCCAAAATGTTGAGATTACAGGTGTGAGGCAATGCATCTGGCCAGAAATACTGAATAATAAAATCAGCTATAGGATATATGGAGAGTAAACAAGCACTGAAAATGAGTACTTTATTCAACACTTATTAAGTACCAACACAGTGCCAGTTGCTGTGTAGGATGTAAAGGTAAATTAAAAAGTCTATCTGCTCTCAGGGGAACTGACAAAGACTAGGGAGGCAAATGATATGAATAACCCTTGCAAACAAGTAAAGGAAAGGTTGGTGGTAGAATGGGGGTAGTCCCAGTGATGTTCAATCACACAGATCAGCACTATCCAAAAGATATATGGTTCAAATTGCTTATACAATTTTTAATTTTCTAGTAAGCTCATTAAACAATAAGTAATATTAATTTCTCAAATATGACCAGTTCAACACATAATATTAAAAAATTGCTTTGAGAAATTTTATATTCCTTTTTGTACTATAATTACAGCAAATCTCAATCTGGACTAGCCAGATTTTAAGTGCTCAATAGTCACATGGTGTCCATAGCTACCATATTGGAAAGCACAGATAGTGATTTCTTATGTTCTTTTTTTTTTTTTTTTAAGACAGGGTTTCACTCTGTCACCCAGACTACAGTGAGGTGGCACCATCACAGCTCACTACAGCCTCAACCTCCCAGACTCAGGCTATCCTCTAGCCTTAGCCTCCAGAGTAGCTAGGATCATAGGCAAGTGCCATCACACTTGACATATTTGTTTTTATTATCTGTAGAGACAAGGTCTCCCTAAGTTGCCCAGGCTGGTCTCGAACTCCTGGGCTCAAGTGATCTCAAGTCCATCCCATCTCAGCTTCCAAAGTCCTGGGATTACAGGTGTGAACCGCTGTCCCCGGTGCATACATAATTCTAAACAAGGCATAATGTACACACACTGGGAAGTCAAAAACATACTGAATGGTGAAGGCTATGTGTAGCTATAAGATATTGAAATAAGCTTTTATTAAGGTTGAAAACCCAGAAAATCACTAAATCTATCAATATCACATAACTTATTCATTTGGACTTAGAGTTAGATATACAAAATAAACTGCATCCTTTATACTCCTACACGTGGTTATATTTAGAAAAACACACATACCAAAAAGAAGTGGTGAGATTATTTTACCTTAGATACAGCAATTCAATGACTTGATGCAACATGTTTCAAACTATCTATCAGCTATCCATAAAAATTATTTTACTGAAATTTTATTCTTTTCTTTTATAAAAAAAAAGCTATTTAAAGCAGTGATACTACACCAATTTTTTTTCAAGTTTTTGTTTGTTTCACCAAGTCTGAAATAGTCATGAATGAATCAATATTCACTCGATCGACGAAAAGTTCTGATTTCCATGTACGAACTATATAAAGTGCACAGGTATTTTGTGTAATTCTATCATACTGTAAGATTTTAAATTTCAACATCCTTGACCATATGCAGGCAATGAGCAAAATATAATAGTGTAATAGCCTGCAGCCTAGGCTATATAATTAACTTATAAATCACATAAATTAAGGGTTTGTACAACTTCTATAACAAATATCAAAAGCACTGCAAATATTTAGGCTGAAATGACTGTGAAAACTATCCTAAAATTTGATTAACTAACATAACTATTTTTGTTGTAGTTATTCTCCAGTGATATCAGCTATTTGGCTACTTGTAATATATTTGTAACCTTTTCAGCTTTTCTCAAATTTTCTTATTATTAGAATAATTTATAAAAGTTAATTAAAAACATGAGTGAACTGGGAAAGTCTTCAATTTCTACAACTGCAATAAAATAGGTTTAATAATTATGTATTTTTTGTTTGTTAAGAATAAAGACATACTAATTGTGAATTCAACAATTTCATAATTTATAAAACATAAATTTTCCAATCATAAAGAGGAAAAAAACAAACAAACTTTCTTTATATGTGCCACTCATTTTGTTTAAGAATATATTTAGATTTGGAAAACAAAACAGAAGAATCACCAGTCAGATACTAAGGGGGAATCCCTGAAACGCAATGTTAGTTCTAATGGATGAATGATTGTGTTTGGTCCTTTGAAACTTTGAAGTATAGGTAAGTCTTGATCACACAAATTAATAAATCCTAAAGCTGGAGTTAACAATAACCATTACACCCAAATTCTGCAGCTTAGCCTAGCCAATTTTTCAAAAGGTCAGGTTGTGAACTGGAGAAGATCAGGGAGGTCCACCGCATAGCTTTGTTGCCAGGCATCTCTCGTCTGGATTGTTGCAGGCATTTATTAGTATTCGTCAGCAGACTCAACAAAGCAAACAAGAAATTCAAGCACGAATAATAAAATGAAATGCTGCTATATAACCCTTTGTCATTCAGCAAATATGGGACTTTTTAGCTACATTGTTCCTAAACCTGGGTTACTACTTTAATTTTTCTCCACAGCGCTGACTGAATGAGTATGCATGTGTGTTAAATGCAGAGCTCCCCTAACAACTGCAGGACTGCCATTTAATCTGTTGGTAGATGGACCATTTCCTGTGGGAACCCTAGCTATGATTTCCAGATCCACCAAATAAATCTCAGATTAAGATTCCAAATGAAACCTGCCTTTGGCAGATAAAAAATGTCAAGATGGATATAAACAGTAAAATTATAAATTATCTAGGTGTTGCATGACAAACCAACGCTCAATTTTTTGTTGTTGATATGTGCCCAGATATCAAAACTATATGAGACATTCATCAAATGTCACACTTTCATAATATTGGAGGCATCATTAAAACTGTTTGACTAAGGACCTCAAAGTGTTTAAGCAGTAGCTCAAAAGTATATTTGTGCAAAGTAGAAGAATAAATTTACATATCAGCAGCAGCTCATAAGGGATGGGTAAATATTCTGTTTATCTCTCATTGTAATTCAGGTTACTTTAAATACAAGGTTTTAGGAAATCATTATACTCTATATGGCATCATTACATAACTTTCTGTGCAAATGATATATTTTATTCCCCCATTTGTTTCTCAAAAAAAAAAAAAAAACCCACACAAAACAAAACCAAAACACCCAAAAAACAAAAAGAAAAACATGAAAAGAAAAGGTAGGACAGCTATTTAATTAATTGACTGTTACCCCTAAACTAGTGCCTTGTTAGTTACATCCCTAACATCATCAGCTCCTTGTTAGAGTTAGCATTTTAAACTTTTCAAAAAGGCATTAAGGTACTTGAAACAAAAAAAATAAAGTCTCAGAAAAGTAAATTTGTTTTTTGGTAATGTATTCATTTCAAATAACTTGGGGGAGGGGTAGAGACTTTAAAAAATAATAATAAAGGGTCAATGTAGAACATTATGGAAAGCAAAAGTCCTATTAAAAATGCAGAGGAAGTCTCTGATGCTAGTTTCTACAGCATTCTCAAGAGATCAAGAAGTGCTTTTTAAATAATTTTGTTTTTGTCTTTGTTCTTCTTACCTAAACTAGTGCAGCCTTGTCCTAATCTTAAACTCCATACTAGTTGATTATAAAATACAAGCAATTAAGTTTTCCGAACAGAAACAGGTTTGCCGAACTATAATCATTACTTTTTTTTAACTTTAAACTTTTAAAAGCAATTGAGTAAAACAGCTTCAGTGACTCCAAATTTTGTAACATTTGGTTTTTTGATAAACAATTACACATTATCTAATCTACTTAAAATAGAAATTCTTTCAAATTATGACGTCTTTCTACTTTTACAATAATTAATGGAAAGGATAGAGAATACTCCCTACTCCATATTCCAAATCTTAAGGTTTGTACATAGGCCTGAAACCTTAAGGCCTACATATTTGTTCTGTCTTCCCTTATCATAATTCTTTCCTCCAAAACTTGTTGTTGGTTCAAGGAAACTAATGCTAAATGAACCATACCTACCCTAATCTGCTAGGGATTAATATTAATCCGAAAATTTGGAATTTTCAGGAGTGAGGAGAACATTAATTAAAGAAAGAAATATTGGTATCTTGTGCTTAAAAGTAATTATATTTCTATCCTAAAACTGTTTAAATCAAGGAACATTTTTTGGTTTGTTAACTGTGTTAATTTTACAGTGTATCAAATTATCTAGGTACAGGTGGCAAAACTGTATTTTAAAGGTGCATTTTATTGTTAATTTTAAAAATATCAAGTGGCAAAAACATTGTTTCTATACAAGTAAAATTTTATCAGTACAAATCCATCAGTTTGTACTGTTCATCCATCAGCATCCTAGTAATACTAAATGGTTACATGTAAAAATTAGAATCTGTCAAAAAATAAACATAAAAGTCCAAATACAATTTTAAAAAATAATTACTTTTTACCTTACATCTTTTCAATTCAAATATGGCAAAGCATTATCAATTTCAACCAAAAGCTACAGATAAGAATATTTTTAATTCAATCATTTACATTATAATCTACTTAATTTTGAAATTTTAAAGTCTGCTTTCCTCTAAGATTGCTTTTTCATATTTCCTAAAATAAGCAGAACAAAAATAAAAACTGTATCTGAAATTCTCCCAAAAACATAATAACATCCTACATGATAGGTTGTTTTGATTCAAATAAAACCAAGTCACTAAAAGTTGAAGTATTTGGTGAACTCCTCCAAAAGATTTTTATTCTACTACTACAAATTTACTTCTAACCAAAGAGTAGTGAGTAAACGCACACTAAAATATATAATTTTATCATTTAAGAAACTTTTTAAAAATGTATTTAAATTACCTTTAAATCCAGGAAGTCACATCAGTCCTACTCTATAGTCAACCTGGACCAACACTCTAAAGGGCCTTCAAGTCAGTCTACATACCAATGTATATTGATCCAGGTCTCCTAAATCAACAAAATGCCAATGCGCACTCAGATCTTTATATTAATCATACTACAGAGGCCACACAGTCATCTGAAATATGACAAACTGAAATTCTCATGTCTAGAAAATTAAAGGTTCAGTAATATTACATTAAGATGTATGTTGTAAATATGTGTTACAGGAGGTGTTCTGGCATGAAAGGCCATAACTAGAAATGAATGATGATTTTTAGCAAAGAGCTCAGAATCTTAAGGATGGAAAATTTAAAACAAAGCAAAAATCTTTTGACAAAATCAAGTCATTTATTGTATTTCAAAAAAAATTATTGTTTTCATGATCACAAATAAATTTGAAAGAATTTGCATTTTAAAAGTAGAGCGTGTATTTCCTTTAACCAAAGAAATAGAGTCACAAGTTCTACAAAGAGAATCATACCAACAGAATAAAAATAGGGAAGAAAAGGTCCTATTTAAAAGAGAAATTTACCACTTTTCATGCTCATTTTTCCTAGAAAGGATCATTTCTATAAAATGGAGGGACCAAAGATGTAAGAATTCCGCATGAAGAATTAAATTAAAAAATTTAAATTTAAATCAGTTCCACACAGCGTGAACTGATTTAAAACACTATAAATTTAGTAAAACAAAAGAAGAGAGAAAGAAATAAAGAGAAAGAAGAAATCCTATTAGCTCACAAACTTTTCACCTATTAAGAATTTATGAATTAGTTCACCGATTGTAACAAATGTGCAGCTGTGGTGGAGAACTGACAGAGAGGGAGGTTCGGTATATGTTGGGGTAGGAGATCTACCAGAACACTCTGTACTTTCCTCTCAGTATTACTGAAAATCTAAAACCGTTCTGAAAGATAGGTCTATTTTTCAAACTGCCAACATATAATTTAAAAAAAATTTGTGGCATAAACTCACCAACATGAAGTATTCATATGAGAAATTATGTATCTTGAAAGAGTTCACAACAAATGTTATAACCACCTAGAAAGCTATGTTGCCCTTGTAATCTTTTGTTTTTTCATTCCATTTTTCTACTCAGTCCAAGAGTATTAACAGAGTCATTCATATCAAGCTTAAAAAATAAAGAATCCCAGAATCATATTTTAGTAAACTTATTTATATTAAAAGAAATATTTTAAAATAAAAGACTATAACCTCAATCATTCTTCTAAGAGTAGCCTCAGCATCTCCTCAGGAAATGAATCAATCCTTGTTGGCCAGCTGCCAGTATTCCTAAAACCACTCTCTCAAATATTCTAGATAGTCATGTGTGAGAAGCTACTAGTACTCTATTAAGCTAGGTCCTATGGAGATAAATAGTAAATTTAATCAGACCTCAGACATGTTCTTTTTTTAACCCCCAATGGCATGTGGAAAATTTTTAAAATGCAATATTAAATCCACATTTGCCAAAAGGAAAAGGCACGTAAAAGTACTCTGTGATGCCACTAACCTGGAGACCTTTATTGCAACTGGAATTTCAATACAGACAAAAATAGATTATATCCTAAATGAATGTTATTAATTATATACTATATTCTATCAATTATACTAATTATAAGCATACCACTTTGAAAAATTAAAGTTCCAGTGATATTCTGAACATTGTATTAGAAGAAAATCGAATTCTTATAAAGCTATTATAACCACTTAAAATACAGTTAGTAAGGATTCTTAATACTTTTGAAACTCAGTATATCTAACTTCCACAGCTAAAAGGAATAAGAAAGACAATCACCATGATTTACTTAAAAGTACTGTAAAATACGACAACCATCTTTTCTTTTTCCTTTGTTTTTGTTTTAAGCATCTATATAACCACTACCACCATCACAATTGTGGAAATAATTACTCTGGTATGTGAAATACAGATTAAATAAATTCATTTCCTGTTTCAGGCATTGTAGTAGGGACTTTACATATAGCATTCCTAATTAATCTTCACAATGGTCCTAAATAGATTACTACTCTATTTCATATAAAAGAAAATTTAGGCTTACAAAGATTTATGAAACTTGTACTCGAATCCAAGTAGATAGTAAGTTAAAGATTTAAAAATTAAAACTTAAGTTTAGCTCCAAAGCCTGTGTCCTTTCCACCATAACATTTTACTGACATTATTAAATGTATTTGTTTTCCAATGCAATTTCCCTTCTGCTTTAAAATACAGGCAATAAGCTAAAACCACTAATTATACACTATTACTTACAAAAAATATACCATTACTTACTAGAAAGCCAATTATTAAATAAAATTTAAGTCCTGTAATTTAATACAAAATTATTAGTGATCCAGACATTTTTAAACCTTTAATTTCAAGAAGTATATAATCATAATGTCTAGGAAATATTTTTTTTCTACCAGCTTATCTTGCTGGTAGAAATGAATGTCCACTCTAAGCAATTTGCCATTTTCTTCTTCTCTGCCTTAAACATAAAATAGTTTATTAAAATGATATGAGATTCTACAATCACATTTTAGTCAGATGATCACCAACATTTAAAAGTATCAGTGATGTTTTCCTACAGTGGTTCTTCAGTGTCTACACCTACACATTGTTTGCAAATCATGCAATAGTTTTAGTTATAATTCAATTACAAAATAGCAGACGGACAAAGGTAAAAAAGAATATGTACTTTGTGAACAGAGAGAAAGATAAATGAATCAATAATAAAAGAAGTTGATAGTGGCACACAGGTTCAAAATGCCATGCACAAATACACATTATTCTCACTCAATAAGAGCTACCAAACCACTTGCAAGTTACCTTTTGTTAAGTTCCATTTATTTTAAAATTTTTTTGTGTTAGTGTTTTGTAGAAAAACCATAAGAATCATGGATACAAACAATACTTGCTAGTCCAATTCTAAAATAAAGAAGAGGACAACTGCTTTTTACTTAAATTCAGTAAGATAAATTTTTAAAAAATATTTACTAGCCTTGAATAAACTGAAACATATAGAAATTCTATTCACATACGAGTTCTAGAAGCATTTTTTCAACTCATTTCAAATAAGTACAATGATTCCTGATTTAGAATCATGCTCATTTTTTAAGCTTAAAGACAAATTAGTTAAAAATATGTAATATGTATCTAAATTTAGATAATACAGAAATAAAAATAACTACTTTGTGTATAAAATGTATATTACATATGATGATCCCCCAAAATAATAAACCTAAAAACAATATTGAACAAAATCATTAAATTGAAATGTTTTGGTTGAAAGCTTCTTCAAGACATAATTCTCATCTTTTCTTACCTTTAACTGGTAAAAAAAAACTTTAAATATAGCAGATTTAATATTTAATTTTGGTAGGCACAGTAACCTTTTTTAACCTTTCTTAGGGAACACTGACCCCTAAAGGTTCTAAATTTAATTTTCAACAATTTTCTAAATTTAACTGGTATCCACACCTCATTTTTACCTATATAATTGCAAGTATATATACTTAGTGCAGACATATTTACCTGCAAATAATATGCAAATTATTTGCAAAGGATTGTTACGTGGTATAAAACAACTAGACCATGTTTCTGCTAATAAAAATCACCAACATTAACTTAAGAAATGGTCGTGACTTTATAACAGTATTCCAAATAATTCTTCATATGAGATTTATTTTATGATCTTGATGTCTTTTTTCTTATACAGTTAAGTATATAAGAAGTAAGTACAAAAAAGGGCTAAACAACAATTAATATAACTCATTCTTTCAGAGGGTTAACTTTACTAAGTATAAACTCCTTTGATTATGACCCTTCATTTTTTTCATTTTTTTTTTTCAAAAGAGAACTCTTAAATAGAAGTTTTCAAAAAAAGACAAACATCACTTCCTTCTTAAGAGGCCTGAAGATGGTAACACATTTATTGCTGGCAACATATGTTTATTCACACACACATTGTTTCTATCAACTTACAAACTACATCAATTCAGGGTTGTTTTTTAACTACTTAAAGAAACTTGCGGGCTAGGTGCAGTTGTTTTTGCCTGTCATTCCAGTGCTTTCCGAGCCTGAAGCAGGAGAAGTGCTGGAGGCCAAGAGTTTGGGACCAGCCTGGACAACACAGTGAGACCCCCTACCTCTACAAAACAATGTTTAAAAAAAATTAGCTAGGTGCAGTGACTCATGCCTGTAGTCTAAGCTACTCAGGAGGCTGAGGAAGGAGGATTGCTTGAGCACAGGAATTTGAGGTTACAGTGAGCCATGTTCATACCACTGCATTCCAGAAAGGATGACAGAGTGAGACTCTGTCTTTAAAAGAAAAAAAAAAAAAAAAAAAAAAAAAAAAAAAAAAACTTGAGTACCTTTTGTAGATGTCGTCACCCACCCTATCTATCAACCTCAGCTTTCCACTTTCCAAAATGTCTATAATGACAAAAACAAACAAAAACATAAATGGTTATATCTGTTACATTATCAATCTTATCAACTCTTTGACTTAAAATATTTCAGCAGTGTTTCTACAATAAAGCTAGGAAAAGAATGGCCACTTCAGCACTCTTTATAATGAAATCTGTAAGATGACATAAAGGCATACCTGTGTAATACAAGTTTTAATTAACTTAATTTCTTTTAAAATTAGTAAAATTAAACTAAATAAAATAACGATTCAAAGGAACAAACTAGAACATTCATATAAGATAGAACTTTGAAGCAATTTGTAATTTAAGATAAATACCATGAACCCTGCCATCAGGGGGATGATGATGTGAGATTTTACTGTTTAAATATATCTGTTACCACAAGACTCAAAAGTTAAAATATTTATGTTTAATTTTATTTCCTTTTATTTATTTATTTATTTATTTATTTGAGATAGAGTCTCCCTCTGTTGCCCAGGCTGGAGTGCGATGGCGTTATCTCAGCTCACTACAACCTCCGCCACCAGGATTCAAGTGATTCTCCTGCCTCAGTCTTCTGAGTAGCTGGGATTACAGGTGTGAGCCACCACACCAGTTAATATTTGTATTTTTAGTAGAGGCAGGATTTTGCCATGTTGATCAGGCTGGTCTCGAGCTCCTGACCTCAAGTGACCTGCCTACCTCAGCCTCCCAAAGTGCTGGGATTACAGGGATGAGCTACTGAGCCTGAACTATCTCTTAATAATGTTTAATAACAGGTGCTTATAAAAAGGAATGTCTTATTCTATTTCCAATGTCAAAAAGATGCATGTACAAATGCAGATTTTCTTAATGCTGTCTCAGTCATGTCTGCTGTAGTCTGTGCCGACTATAAACTGTCTATGTATCTATGTTTTCAACCATAAACCTCTTTTCTTCATAAGTATCCTAGAGCTTCATCAGATCCTTCCTTGACATGTTTCCTGATAATTGTACATTTATAAGTAGCACTTCTTCCACAGTCTATCTCTTTAGATATATTAAAAATAACCCCTTTGACTCCTTAAAGATCATTTGGTCTCTAATTTGAACATGACTTTTATAGCAATATGATGTGTGAATGAGAAACACAACAGATGCACCATTATTAGCTTCTTTTTTCTTATATTGTACATAAATTGAGTAAAATGCTTTTTGAGCTCTTTAAAAGAATATCTGATTTCTTACTTGAATAAATGAATAAACACACCTATAACAAATTAGTACCTAATTTCATACCAATACAACCATATCACAACTTGAAAATAGAGAGCACACCAAATTGTCACACACTGTATGCACTATTAACTTTGCATAGAAAACCTTTAACTATCTTACCCAGCTATTATGTATTATTGCTTTATGTAGAATTAAATGTTATCTGGATTCTAAACTCATAATAAGCATCCCAGAGTCACAAATAAAAAGGGAAATTACTAATAGTGGGCACAAACAGCAAGAAAATTTGTAACAGTTTAAAAATGAAAAACAAAATGCAGAAATCCGAAAAAGGTACTCAGATCTTTCTATACCTTAAAAGAATGTACAGTTGTTAACTTATTGAGTACAATGATTAGAGAATGATCCTCAAAAATGGACTTTAACCTTCTAAAAAGGATAAAAATGTGGTTAGAATGTGCTGGACAAAAGCGCTGTTAGAAGGGGAACCAAGAGATGCATACAGTGTTTTAGTAAGAATCCGATTTTTTAAATTATAAGAGAAATTTTAAAATGATGTACATAAAGTTTTAAGCTTTCAAATATATGTAGAATCATATTCAGAAAGAATCATTTCTCAAGGATTCGAAATTTTCAACATTTTACTTAAATCTCTCTTGTCCCCTCCCCTATGTGTGCTGCTCTTATCTGTCTGTCCATGCATCCATCCATCCATCTGTTTTTCAATGGACCATCTCTCACTCTGTCTCTGTCTTCAGGCAGTCTTTCAAATTGTATCTGTCTCTAACTGTTCTTTGCCTCTCAGGCTGTGTCCCTCCACATGTGTATATCTATGAATATTTTCTTCTCTGTCTCATATATGTGTCTTAGTCTGTTTTTCTGTGTATGTATCTTCTGATCTGTGTATTTCTCCTCTGTCTCCATGTATATATGTATCTCTTTCATTCTCTTTACTCTCTCTCCTTACTTTATGTGTGTCTGTGCCTCTATGTGTTTCCCTCTTCAAGTATCTTCCTTCCTATGTCTCTTTCTCTAAGTAGCTCTTTCTCTGTGTCTTTCTTTCTCTGAATGTGGCTCTGTTCATCTCTATCACAGCCAATCTCTCAGTCTCCTCTGTCTCTTTGTATGTACGCATGTTTCTCTTTCTCAATGGATCTGTTTGCTTCTCCCTCTCTCAATGCCTTTTCTATGTGTCTTCTTTTCTGTGTGCATGTGTGTGTCCCTTTTTCTCTGTGTATGTCTCTTTCTCTGTGTGTCTTTCTTTGTATCTCTTTCATAATCCCTGGGTCTCTGTGTGTGTGTCTCCTGCGTGTGTGTGTCTCCTGCGTGTGTGTGCGTGCACTGGTCTACCTCTAATATATTGGTTAGAACAAACACACTTCATTCAGTGTCTTGAACTACCCCAACACCTGGGGCTTGGTATTAATACCTTAAAAGTCCTTACCTTTTGACCAGTCCTCCATTTGTACTTCTTTTCTTGTTTGCTCTGGCAATGTCTCTGGTTTTTGCTCCAAGATTTCCTGCTAAAATAAAGCCAACTCTAGATAAACAAACTAAAAACAATATATCAAAACATACCTAAACCTTATCTTTGTTTAACAGAGAATTTACAGGATAAATGCTTTTCTAAAACATTTATAATGGGACAATTAACTGAGAATTTCACCAGGTGAAATTAAATCTTTTTCTCAGAAAAAGGTTATTTTCTTAACACTTATATTTTAGTATGTACAGTTCAGGTTAAGCTTTTTAGAGATTGATGCTGATTTGGGTAGAGAACCATTTTATTTATTTAGCTGAAATCTTCTCCAACTATAATTTTAAGCATTTAAGAAAAATACATTTTTTACTTTATTTGTCATAAATTTTATATCAAAAATTTCAAATTTACTGATTTGAATTTACTATGTGTGTGTGTGTGTGTGTATTTGTATAGATTATTTTTTATAAATTTTACTTATAAAAGTAATTTAAGAATACTACTCTAATTTTAAAAAACATGAAAACCATCACTAACTTGTGGAATTACTGATATTCTTCTCTCTTGTTTTCGTAGTAAACATGATAAAACATTATTCAAGTGTTTTTTAATGCTTTTAAGAAGAATAAAATTAGATTTACCTCACAGATAGAACCCTGCGTTCTTTAAAAAGTCCTCAAATAAAGCTGTAGTAAGCTTCTCCTTTTCCAATTTTCTCTAAATATGTTGATTTGGAGTTGGCAATCTTTTTCTAAGTTTCTCATTTACTTTTGGATTAGCTGAAAATATAGGAAGTTATTAATATCAAAGAAATATGTTCCAGTCAATGAAGCCATTTCCCTACATATTGCCCAAAAAGGTTAATAATAATTGCAGTATTTTAATAAGAGATTCATATACCAAGACATGTAGAAAATATAGTCTTTAATAACCCCTGGAGTATTTTAAAACATGTCTTACAGGCCTTAATGTGCTTAGTAATATACTATTTAAAACCATAATTTTATCCCTCTGCAATATACAGTCACTATTCCTCATCATTTACCCAGCTAATGAATGCCAGCAATTAGTAAAATGTAATCCCATTGCACAATCATTTTAATGCTTTTAGCACTCAGAAAAGTAAACACCAAATTAATACTGCTCAAGCCATATCAGATCCTAGTTGGAAGCAAGCAATTATAGTTCAGCTCCTCAGGTGTAATTAAATGATTGGAATGATTTAGTTCCATAAATGCAAGTTAATTCATAAGCAAGCAACAAATATACTGGGAGTAATTACAAGAAACATTGACAGTCTAAGCAGGGCAAATTCTTTTATAAGCCTGATGTAGTAAAATGGTGCCCTCTCCTGGGCATTTAAGGGAATAGCTCAGAGCCAAACAACAACAAAAAAATTACACAAAACCTAACTTTTAGAAAGCCTCTAGACAAAATAACCAATATATCAATTTGATTCTATGACTTATACCAAAAAATCTAAATTAATACTTATATTATGATAATTTATGGACATCTGGATTATTAATGATTTGTCCAATAAAGCTCTGAGTCCCAAAATACATCTATTTTATATAGGCAATTTCTATACTTTTAATGAAATCAAATAATGCTTGTGACAGACTGCAAGTGAAACTTCTAGTACCCAGCGAGACTGCCAGTCAACACCTCTGTTCTCTCAATGGCAAAGCCTAACTTAACTGTTATAGATAATAACTAAACTATGCTTTTATATGTAGTAAAATATGCATAGAAAATCTAAAACAAAATATTCAATATTGCTGTGACTTCAAATAATGGCCTAAAATTATTTTTTAAATAAACTTCAATAATCAAAACAAAAACCTGAGTACTAGTGTAACTGTCATTACAAGCATATTTCAAAATGTAAAGCGTAACAAGTAGTACACAAAAATGCATCCTGGTTTAGGCCATTCCCAACATTTTACCTTCTTAGGCTAAAATTCAGGACAAATGTACTTGTATACTAATTACTCAAGTGGTCCTTAATTTTTCACACTAAATTTTCAGAAGCTTATTTATTATACCCTTAGTTATGCTATAACCAATAAGACTGGGTTAAAAATATGTATTAGTAGCCTAATAGTATCATCTCATTGCCTTTCTGTAGATTTGAACATGTTCTCTGATAAAATATTTAATTAGCACAATAAATGTTTACTTCTTCAAAAAATGCAAATGGTCCTTGCAGAAGATAATGCTTAATACTACACCAGTATTTTTGGAGAAGGAGAAAGCATTAAATTAATGTCTTTTAAATTTACTTTTAAGTGCATTAAAATAATCACATTCTAAGTCATAACCAGCACAAACTATAAAAATAAATCAAAATATTAAAAAGTACTGTCACTAAGTTTAAAATGTACAGCACATTTGCTTTGCCCTTCATGTCACAGTCTTATTTTTCGATTCATATCTTGTACACTGTAAGTTAATTGCTTTTGGAAAGTACTTATTATTCATGTAAAAATTAATGTGCCAATGTGTTTAAATCCTCTTAAATGACCATTCATGCATCTTTCTTCTTTAAGTACCAATGAAATCTGTCAAAAGACATCAATGCAAAATGGTCTTTAAGGAAAGTTCTAATAGAGATTTTTTTTCTGCTAACACAAGATTTTCATATTCACCAACTTTACTTAAATTCCATTAATTTTTTAAGCTACTTTTAATAAATTCACCAAGTAAAATTTTTAGGCCCATAGTCTGTCATTTGTGTTCCAGCTGACATTATGAATATTAATAACAGTGTTATCCTGATTAAATAGGCTTCATATGAAATCCCTGTGAATCCTATAGCTCAGACATCTCATTTTTCCAACTCTTTATGAATTTGGATTCAGACATTAAACTGGAAAAATCTTAAAAAACAGATTTAGTGGCACATTTGCATATTCTTCAGCAAAAATTAGACATTTTAATGATTCAAACAATTAAAACACATCTACATATAACAGGAGTAGATTTCTGTAAACATGCAACATATTTATACTTCTGTCCTTTTTAGGAGAAAGGATTAAGACTAATAGAATACTAATTTCTGTCCTTATCTTAAAGATTTGATATTAAGAATTTGTTTTCAAATAGTCTATATTCACATTAAAACTAGCGGGATGATTTTACAGTAGACAATTAGATAAGTTGACTTTCTTAATCCAAATGCTATCTTATTACATTACCGACAAAACATATAAAAATTGCTTTATCATTACTAATCTACACCAGCTTCAAGAAGAAAAATAAAATCAATTTTCAACTAAAGTTTGTTTATAAGTTATGCTGGAAAAAATTACCTGTTTGAAAAAAAAAATCTACTATAACCAACAGAAAATATAAGAGCAGCTATTAAATTAAAATATTCTCCATAGTAAATTCCTAATCTTATTCTTCTAAGCTATTTTTAATTCTTAAAATTTTTCTGTATATAAAAAAGGAAGTGAGTCTTATCATAAAAAAGAAAAATAAATAATAATTAAGCAAACTGCATACCCTTCTCTCTCTCTAGGTACACAGAAATCTTAATATAGCTGATAAAGTTTCCTACATGCACTCATTAAAAAAAGTAGGTTGAAAAAATTTAAACAAACATCCCTATGCTCTCAAATGTGACTTGACTCTCCTATTTACTCAGCATTAAAACACTTCATGAAACAAAATTTGTTCTTTGACCAGTCTGAAATTTCTAATCTGCCTAAAAAATTGTAATTCTGACATTTACCCTTTAAAATTAAATAATGCCTTTTTGACAGAGAAGCATTTTAAAATGGGATTTCATTCCCCAATGTAGCAGTATTCAGGATTTTAAAAGACATTTTAAATAGGAGATGCTCTTCCTACCTTCCTCCACAAAAAACACACTTTAGCAAAGGTTTTCAGCTGACTTTGGTTTATGCCATATTTTTCATATTTCCTTAGCTTAATAACAAATTTGTGTAAACTGAATCTAAGTATCAAACTGGGGATCATTAACAGTACTTCATTTTATCCAACTGTAATTTTGAAAAAACTCTGAATTTTGTATTTCCTGGCTTGAGAAATGTTGATCATTGCTGCATTAAAATAGTTTCATAAAAAGGAAAGCACGGTAGTTCAGAGAGCCAAATATTTTATCATACAACACAACATAATACAAACACATGTCCTACTATTGGAGTTTCATCTTATTATAAAAAAGACTCAAACATTTATAGTCCCTGACACATTGTCTCCCCAAAAGAATTTCTTTCACCCAGAGTGCCTACTCTTTGCCAAGCTCCAGATAACTCAAGTTCCTCAGAGCCATGAAAAGCAAGAAGTAGTTCAGGGAGAAAGGATAAGCGGTAACAGTGGCCCTGTACCACAGCTATACAAATTAAAAAGGCATATATTTAAATTATTTCACCCCACAGTTCGACTACTAAAATTATTTACAAAATGTGTAAGATATATTTTTATATACAAACATATCCATTGAAGCAGTTTTTATTTGTAAGAACAAATACTCATGCTGCAGTCATCCTGGTCCTCTTTCCGTTATTTGAACACACCAAGCTTATTCTTGCCTCAAAGCTTTTATCTTGCTATTATACTTTATGCCTAGAATTCTCTCTCCTAGATCTCTAAGCCATTTCTCTCATTATGTAGGCCTTGCTCAAACTCATCTCTTCATAAAGGTTTTGCTTGGCCATCCCATCTAAAGTAGAAACTCTTCTCTCATCACATTATCTGCACTACTGCCTTTGTGAAACTGATTTGTTTAGATTTTATCTCATTGTTTTTGATATATCTCAGCAACTTACATGTAAACAGGGCCCTTAATTTTCTCCTCCATCTCTGTATCTTTAGAAGAGTACCTGGACTCAGCAAACATTTGACACACAGGCAGGTAAATGGACAGGTCGAGGGACATGACTAGCAGGAAACTAGAACTAACATAATGTTCATCAATAGAGAATTGGCATAAATAAAATGTGGTTCAACCATATGGCAAACCTGTATCGTTTATACCACAAATAAAAGAGATCTATATATGCTATGTGTATACTATGAGCCAGACATTATCATAGGAGTTAGATATAAAATGGTGAATAAGGCAAAAAGATTTCCTATATAAATATATCCTTGGTCAAAGCAATACAAGCACAAAATATGGATAAATTAAAAACAGAAAATAACGTAAAATTATACTCACACAAACATACATGCTTGAATAGGCACAGTATTTTTTTCTAGAAGTATACATAAGAAACTATTACCAGTGGTTAGTCTGAAGAAAGAGCCTAAGATTTAGGGTGGGGAGACAAAGAAAACGGGGGAAAGAAACATTTATATTTCATTTTATATTTATATGTGTAATTTAATTTTTTAATTGGGTGCATCTATTAGTTCTAATTTAATAATTAGGTATTTATAAATAATTTTAGAATTTAATAGGAAACCCTGAAGGACATTACATTAACACGGAGAGGCCCAAAATGAATAGAAAGTGATCTTCATGACACCCTTGAAGCTTTGAAAAAATTATTGCCTAATTAATATTTTATAATCATACTTTGTTATAACTGATTGACTGCTTGCTTGCTGGCTTGTTTGCTTGGATTAACTAGACTAAAAAGTTCAAAATAAACTAATACATATGGCAACACTTTCTTGGAATAGAGAAATTCAAAATATAAGAAAGAGTTTCTGAGAATTAAGCAAATGTTTCTAAAAATCACAATTTTTAGCTCAATTAGGGACTATTTACAATTGTCTCAGGATTCAGGAGTCTAAATTCAGGGGTCTAAAGGTTAAAAAAATTATAATGAAAATAAATTGTTTTATATTTTTACATTTTATGTCTGTCACAAATAGTTCCCCTTTGTTTTTATGCTTTAGTGTTCAAAAAATGACCATCAAACGGCCAGGCATGGTGGCTCACACCTGCAATCCCAGCACTCTGGGAGGCCAAGGTGGGTGGATCACAAGGTCAGGAGTTCAAGACCAGCCTGGCCAAGATGGTGAAACCCCGTCTCTACTAAAAATACAAAAATTAGCCGGGTATGGTGGTGCACACCTGTAATCCCAGCTCCTTGGGAGGCTGAGGCAGGAGAATCACTTGAACCTGGGAGGCAGAGGTTGCAGTGAGCCGAGATCATACCATTGCACTCCAGCCCAGGCAACAGAGTGAGACTGTCTCAAAAAAAAAAAAAAAAAAAAAAATGACCACCAAAAAAGACTAATTACTTCCCATCATTGAAGGTCAATGTAAGGTGTCCGCCTGCCCACCACTCCCCTGCTCCCGTAATAGAGATGAGGTCTCACTATCTTGCCCAGGCTGGTCTCAAACTTCTAGACTCAAGTGACCCTCTTCTCACCCTGACTAGGGCATGAACTGGCCAGATATTTGCAAGCATTATTTTGGTGTGTCTGTGAGGTTGTTTCTGGATGAGATTAACATTTGAATCAGTGCACTGGGTAAAGTGGACTGACGTCTGTAATGCAGATGGGCCATTTAATCAGTTGGGGTCCTGAATAGAACAAAAAGACTGACCTCTAGAAAGCAAGAGGGATCTCCTTGTGCCTTACTGCCTTTGGCTGGGACATCAGTCCTTTCCTGCCTTCAGACTATGAAATGTTCACTCTTGGCTCTCCATGTTTGCCAGCTTTCTGACTGCAAATCTTGGGACTTGTTAGCCTCCACAATCACATAAATCAATTCCTTATAATTAATCTGTGTGTGTGTGTGTGTGTGTGTGTGTGTGTGTGTGTGTGTGTGTATGACCTATTGGTAGTTTCTCTAGAAGCTTACCATAAAAGGACATCACATTAAGAGAAAATTAATACTTGGTGCTTCAAATATATGGCTTCCACATTTTTAAAATTTGGAGGGTAAGACAATATACATTGTTGAATACTGCAGTAGTCTTTAGTGCCAGCTGCAAATGACACTTTGAGAATGAAATGGCACTGCCCTTATGTGACTGTGGAGGCTAACTGATAAAAAGCAAAAATCTAAAACTAGTATTATTTTCAGATGGTAATCAAATACCAGATTTTCTAAAATATCCTGACACGTTTTGCCCTAAGCCAAACTAAACCAAACCACTTAATCTAGCAAGGAACAGAATATAAAAACAAAGTCAGGTTATAGAATAGTTTCTCCAGGGAAGAAATAGCCTGTTTTCTTAAGATCCATTTGGGTGCCAAGTTCTCCTTCATACAAAGGTTTACATTTCCATACAACCAACTTAAGTTCCTGGCAAATCAAAGGTGAAAACGTATTAGAGCAAGCTAAATTGATCTATAATGACAACTGTTATAAGCAGCCACTTGAAATCAAACAAAAGAATAGCTATCAGAAAATGTCTTTCAAAAATAAAGTACAAATAATCATTTAGGTCTTTAATTCATTATATATTATAATGCTTACTAACAGATTTTCTCAAAATGAACAAAAGTCATTTTGCAATTTTCCAAAATTTCTGTAGTTTAACAAGAAATACTAACAAAGAAGACCTTGACAAACAGAGGCATATACATAAGAATAAACATATTCTAATAGCAAGTTATACTTTGAGTTTTAAACATGTAATGATAATTTTATAGTTGAGCCATAGTTGCATACCACACCCCAGCCTAGGCAACAGAGTAAGACCTGTCTCAAAGAAACACCAAAAAATACAATATTTATCTATGCAATTTGCTAAAATTACTGTAGCTAATCATTCCCAAAGGACAGTGCTGCATGCAACCTATGTACTTCATTTTTAAAAATTGTAATATTTTTAAAAATTGTAAGCTTGCAGGTTATAGAATACAATTACTAGAAGCGAAGATTTTAAAGATAGTAAAATAAATTAGACTTATAGTTCCAATTTCTTGTTCATTATCAAGAAATGTCATAGCCTCCTCTATGAATTTTTCTGAGAAACTATAAAAGCTCATTTAATTTCTTGAGTCATTCTCAATAAATGCTTTCATTAATGAAAAGTGTGTAGTAAGAATATGATCCCAAAACAAATGTTCCATAATGTGGGATAAAAATGCATTATAAGAAGCTGAACTATATATACAAATTTCCTTGAAGAAACAATTACTTTTATTCTTCCTGTAGCTTAAAATTATAATTTCAACTATAAATTTCAAATTAAAAGTTGAAATTTATAATTTCAGCTATAAATTACATATAAATATGTAAGTATTGTATGCTTTTTTTTTAACCACACTATAGTTTCTTAGAATCCAGAAATATATGTTCAACTACAAATATTTTTCCAAAGATACATTTTTAAAAGCTATCTCAAAATGACAAATCAACTAAGCTAAAATAATACCTATAAAATTAATACTAATAAAGTTGCACAGTATTTGTCAAAGTATTAAGTAAATTAAGCAGCGTATGCTACTTTTAAAAGACTTTCCAAAAGACACTGATTACTTTTCATTTTAAAAAGAATGAGAATATTACTTTCTTTGAGACTGGGTCTCATTCTGTTGCCCAGGCTGCAGGGCAGTGATGTGATCTCGGCTCACTGCAACCTACAGCTCCCCAGCTCCTATCCTCAAGCAATCCTCCAGTGTTGGCCTCCCGAGTAGCTGGGACCACTGATGTGAGCCACCATACCCATCTAATTTTTGTATTTTTTTTGTGTAGAGGTCAGGTTTCACTGTGTTGCCCAGACTGGTCTTGAACTCCTAGGCTCAAGCGATCACTGCCCTCTGCCTGCCAAAGTGTTGGGATTACAGGTGTGAGTTACTACACCCAGCCAAGAATATTACTTCTTTTAAGAAAGTTCCATCCCTATGATGTGATGATTTATATGATATAATCATGATTACCACTTGCAAAATGGCTGTATGAGTAACCTGACATTTTATGTTGTTCATTCTATAAGAAAATCTTTTCTAAAATGCAAATAAAATGAAGGGAAACCAAAATCAGAATATTTATCCTGCCATAAGTATTAAAACTATTACAAAAACACAAATATCATATGCCTCCTGATGGAAGTATGTATCACTAAAAAGTATTATCCTAGGGTGAGAATGGGACATGAGGGAAAAGAGCAGGATTCACAGGACAGGTAGAATATGGGGATATATATGAAATAAGATTAACCAACACAAACCATGAAGGATAATTGTCAAACTTGGGTAATAAATATATAGGCATTAGTGATTCTGTTTTGCTACTTTTGTGTATGTTTGCAATCATTTATAACACTTAAAACACATATTGCAAAATAAAAGAGAATATAGCATTCACTTTCTTGTAAAATTCATTGAATAATTATTTCACAGAAGGGAGAAGATAGTGTGTGCCTGTCTCAGCTGCTTAGGAGGCCACGGAAGGAGGATCACTTGAGTCCAGGAGTTCAAAGTTATGACCATGCTATTGTACTCCAGCCTGTGTGACAGACTAAGGCACTCTAAGAGAAGAAAAAAAATTCAAAATTTAAAAAACAAAAACAAGCTCAAAAGGAAGAAAGGGAAATGTTCACATGCCAAAACAAACCATAACAGTCAGTGAGTAGGTCTTAAGCCAAGCAGTCCAAGAGAATCTTGAGACCAAACTGGCTCAAGGGTTAGGGTTCAACTACAGATTCTCTCCTTCCTTAAATAGCAATCACATATCTCTAAGCCCCTGCACAGTGTCTTAACCAGACACAAATCACCCACCAAGTTGGGTGCAAAAGTTAACTACTTAAGATCAAAACTTTGAGGTGGCATGATCACTTAAGGCCAGAAGTTCAAGACCAGCCTGAGCAACGTAAGACCCAGCTTCTACAAACAACAACCATAAAACTTAAAAAAAAAAAGTCCAAGCAGGGAGATGTTAGCAAATTAGTGGGCTAGAAAAATGTATGCTCTTGTTATCCCAGGGCGAATGTTTTAAAAAGCAAAGCAAAAACTGTCTGAACCAACTTTTCTGAAGCTATAGAAAACAGTCAAGGGTTTATAGGTTACCAAGGGTTGGTTACCAAGAAAACACCAAATCAAGAAAAAGCCATCTCCAAAATGACAGGACAGTATTATGGCTTTATTCACTTGCTCTTCTCCCACCCCCTACCCAATGCAGTAGGAGTCTTGCACTTGAAGCAGTTATCTCCCTCTTACTAGAGAATATAGAGTAGACCTGATACTGTATACAAATTGTTGTGCATGTCTGTGCTGACTTGTCTAGGGGATATAGAAAAACTGATGCAAGGCACTCCTCTCTTTCACCTAGCTCAGAATTCAGGTAAGAAAAGGGGCAGGTAGTGCTTGTACAGGCTGCAAAGTAACAACAGATCCACAGCCACCCAGGCCAAGAAATTACTGGTGGAGACATACGATAGACCATTTATGGCCTGAAAGAGAAGCTGAAGCAAGGCTTTCTGGGAAGTTAACACATGACAAGCTGCCAAGTATACTGCGGAATCTAGAAAGCCAACACACACCCAGGCAAGAAGCATACCCCAAAAAGACCTGAGACCTTAAACTTTCACCTTAGGCTGATCTCATGGATCAGATTAAGCCTAGCTAAGGGATAAAGGAGTGTCCCAGCACATAAGCAATTTCCAAAGACTGAAAGAGGCCCTGAACATTCAAGGAAAACTCTGTAAAAACACTAGCTGAACACGAGCTAAAGGAACAGATGTCATTGATCACACACAATAAGGAATGGCGTGCACAAATAATTTGGAGGCAAGGCGCAATAGCTCATGCCTGTAACCACAGCACTTTGGGAGGCCAAGGCAGCTGGATCACCTGAGGTCAGGAGTTCAAGACCAGCCTGACTAACACAGTGAAACCCCATCTCTACTAAAAATACAAAAACTTAGCCAGGTGTGGTGGCGCATGCCTGTAGTCTCAGCTACTCAGGAGGCTGAGGCAGAAGAATTGCATGAACCCAGAAGGCAGAGGCTACAGTGAGCCGAGACTGTAGCACTGCACTCCAGCCTGGGTGACAGGAGTCTCAACAATAATAGTTACAATAATTTGGAAAAGCCTCAAAAGAAACAGCCTTCAACCAGCCAAATAAAAAAAAATTGTGGGGCTTGATTAGACATTTCTCCAAAGAAGATATACAAAAGGCTAATATACACATGAAAAGATGCCCAACATCATGAGCTATTAGGGAAATCTAAGTCAAAACCATGAGATATACCTCATACCCAGCAAGACAACTATTATCAAAAAATTGAGAATATCAAGCATTGGTAAGTTCATGGAGAAACTGGAACCCCTGTGTATTGCTGGGACGAATGTAAAATGACACAAAAGGACAAATACTTTATAATTCCACTTATATGAGGTCCCTAGAATAGGCAGATTCATAGAGATAGAAAGTAGAACAGAGGTTATCCGGAGCCAGGGGAGGGGGCATATGGAGATAGTGCTTAATGGGTACAGAGTTTATGCTTGGGATGATGAAAAGTTCTGGCAGTTACTAACAGTAATGTTTGTACAACATTGTGAATCTTCTTAATGCCACTGAACTATCCACTTAAAATGGTAAAATTTGGCAGGGCCTGGTGGCTTATGCCTGTAATCCCAACTCTTTGGGAGGCTGAGACAGGTGGATCACAGGTCAAGAGATCAAGACCATCCTTGCCAACATGGTGAAACCCCATCTCTACTGAAAATAAAAAAAACTAGCTGGGCTTAGTGGCACATGTCTGTAGTCCCGGCTATTTGGGAGGCTGAGGCAAGAGAATCACTTGAACCCAGGAGGCGGAGGTTGCAATGAGCTGAGACTGTGCCACTGCACTCCAGCCTGAGCAACAGAGTGAGATTCCATCTCAAACAACAACAACAAACAAGAATGAATTCTACCTGTGATTAACAAATAGTCCTCTAACAGAGGACTATTATTATAACAATTAGAGTCTAACTATACACACATGTACAAAGTCAATAGCAATTCCTTGAAGATAGCCTCAAACCTACGGTTCCTGAACTGTGTGCCAAGGCACTAACACTGCAGTAAATGCAGAGGGATTAAATATTTTAACTTTTCAAGAGAAGCAATGACATCTATTGAACACTATGTGAACTACTAGTTTAAGAAGGTTCACTGTTAGATCATTAGATCACACTACATTCTATTAAATGAATTCATATCTTTACAAATCTGGGTTTACAGCAGTCACTGGGATAAAAAGCAAATACTATGCAAAAATCAGTATAGAACAAGAGAGAACAACAGCTCAGAAGCAGCATAAAAATATTAAGACACTAAGGGCATCATGAAAAAAGTGTGGGAACATCTGCTTTAAGAATTCAGCTAAGTGGGCCACATTAGACCTATATCAGTACTTCAGGGAACAATAAATGAGTAGCAATTAGAATGGAAGTCTACTATATTCTAGACTTTGCTAACACTTTAACAAAGCAACTCTCAAGAATTAAATGAAAGGTTTAGGGCCAGGTGTGGTGGCTCATGCCTATAATTGCCAGCACTCTGGGAGGCTGAGACCGAAGAATTGCTTGAGGCCAGGAGTTCAAGGCCTGCCTGGGTAGCATAGCCAGACCTCATCTTCACCAAAAAAATTAAAAATAAAAAATTAAGGCTGAGCATGGTGGCTCATGCCTGTAATACCAGCATGTTGGGAGGCTGAGGTGGGTGGATTGCTTGAGCCCAGGAGTTTGAGGCCAGTCTGGGCAACATGGCAAGACCTCAACTGTATTTAAAAAAAAAAAAAAAAAAAAAAAAAGGGAGGAAAAGAAAAGAAGGGATCAGATCATGTTGAACATGAAGCCAACAGCAGCAGATAGTTCACATCCATTATCAAGAAAAAAATGTATCGCATCCATGCCCTAACTAAACAGGACCAATGATTAACAGCAGAAACAATAATTAACACCACAGACACCTCAATTGAATCAGCTTACACAATTCTGATTGAAGAATAAAGTTAAGCAAACTTTCTACTCGATGGGTGCCAAAACCACTGCACCCAGATCAGCTGCAGACAACAGCAGAGCTTTCAATGGAGATTTTAAATAAGTAGGATCAAGATCCTGAAGCATTTCTTTGAAGATTGTAACAGAGATGAACATGGTTTTACACCAGTATGATCCTGAAGACCAAGTCCAACCCAAGCAATGGCTACCAAAAAGTGAAAGTGGTCCAGTCAAAGCAAAAGTGAACCAGTCAAGAACAATGGCCATGGCAACAGTTCTTTTGGATGCTCAAGGCATTTTGATTGTTGACTTTCTAGAAGGCCAAAGAATGATAATATTTGCTTATTATGAAAGTGTTTTGATAAAGTTAGCTAAAGCTTTAGCAGAAAAATGCCTAGGAAAGCTTCACCAGAGAGGCCTCCTCCCCCATAGCAGTGCTCCTGCTCATTCCTCTCATTAAGCAAGGGAAATTTTGTGAGAATTTTGATAGAAAATCATTAAGCATTCACCTTATAGGCCTGATTTGGCTCCTTCTGACTTCTTTTTGTTTCCTAATCTTAAAAAATATGTAAAGGGCATTCATTTTTCTTCAGTTAATAATGTAAAAAGGATTGCACTGACATGGTTAAATTCCCAGAACTCTCAGTTCTTTAGGGATAGACTAAATGGCTGCTATCATCACCTACAAAAGTGTCCTGAACTTGAAGACACTTACATTGAGAAATAAAGATTGTATTTTTTATCTTTTAATTCCATTTTTCCAAAAATGTTTTGAAGCCCCCACATACAGACTAAACTTTTTGAAAAAGTTAAAAGCTTTTTGAAAAATATGAAAGTTAAATACAGCCAACTGATTACTTCTTGGGACCAATTTATATTTAAATTGCACTCGTGCCACAAGTACCTGATGCTAACATTTGTGGTGTCTATGTTAACACCGGCCCTAACAATCAAAGAATAACTGGAAATTTTAGGGAGTACTGAATTACTGAATCAAGTCCAAATGCTGTTCTGAGTGGCATTTCATTATGATGAAATACATGTGTTACCCCAAACAATGACACTAGAGGGTACTCTCTTCCAGAAGACTGGTCAAGGCTGGCATCCATTTAGAAAGATGAAGCTATACATGCATGGAGTGGATGCTTCACTAAGCTGATGAAACAGTCAACACCTCAGCTACACTGGAGAAGACTTATATACTCACTTAGGAAGGACTATGGAATATTTTAATCACTATAGAATCTGGCCATGTTAGACTGGCCAGATTTTAATCTTTCTGCCATGGCAGTATGACATAGCAATGGGATTGCAGGTTCATTAACAGAAGTAAACGAAAATCAAATTTACTTGATCTCCAGAATTAGAAAACATGTGGGCAGGCTGATTTAAAGGCCCCAACTGACATGATACTTATGAAAAATTGAGAAAAATATAAGTGAATTTGGTCTTAGAAAAACTATACATGCAAGTAAATGCCTCCATCAACACTATAAAAAGATACAAATATTGCTGAAAGAAGAAAAAAAAGAATAGTAAGAATGGTAAGAGGATATTAAAAAGTACAAGTATGTGCTGACAGAAGAAGAAAAAGAACAGTCAGAATGGTAAGAGGATATTAGATTTGTGAAGAGATATAGTTGCAATTTCCATTTTCCCACTAGATGGCTCAAGTCCTGGTGACCACTGGGATACCAGAATGTTTCTCCTTTTATATAAAATATTGGGAAAAAACCATTGTGAGACAAATTATAAAAAGATGACTGAAAACGTGTAGCAAGAAGATACAGGGACAGAGAGTAGACTGTGAAGGAAAGAGTTAAGCTGATCTATACCTTAACCAAAACTCCTTAAAAACCCTGATCTATAAAACTTATTAGCTGAGTGATAATTCCTTAATTAGCAACTTCAACTTTTATTTTCTAAGTATTATTTGTATTCACAATGTATCTTTATATCATTGCGTACTATAAAACAGCATACATTAGGTAACTACAGAAGTAAAGGATGATTTATATGTCAAACAATATAATATTTTTTAATTTTAATTTTAATTTTTTTTTTTGAGAGAGTGCTTGGCTCTGTCACCCAGGCTGGAGTGCAGTGGTGTGGTCATAGCTCATTGCAGCCTCAAACTCCTGGGCCAACCGATCCTCCCATCTCAGCTTCCTGAGTAGCTAAGACTACAGGCACACACCACTACATCTGGCTACTTTTGTAAAATTTTTTGTAAATACATGATCTCCCTATGTTGCCCAGGCTGTTCTTTAACTTCCAGCCTCAAACAAGGCTCCGACCTCAGCCTCCTAAAGTGCTAGGATTACAGGTGTGAGCCACTGCTCCTGGCCTCCAGGGTTTTTATTCAATTTTCTCACTCATTTCTCATTTGATAGTAATTTTTTTTTTAGTGATTTACCTTTGCTGATTGTTCCAAAACATTCATCTTAGTTTTCATAGAGAGAATGATTTTTATAATGTGATTTCCATTAGCTTATTTTAATATAATTAAATTATATAATTATGATCACAGATAAAATTAGTATAAACAGGTTTGAGAACAAACACACCTGATACTACTTTTAAAGTACAGAAATCAACTAGTAGGAACAGAAGTATCTACAAGACATTAATCTATTAGCCTGAGTATCAAGTGCACCACAGGAATCAGTCAGTATGTTTATACCAGTGGGAATGGAGACCTTCCGTTATTTTGGCAAATCATGGAGTGGAAGCCATTTAAAATAATTTCAACTGTATATTGAAAATATTAGCTAGGCACAGTGGCTCATGCCTGTAATCCTAGCACCTTGGGAGGCCAACACAGGAATCTTGCTTGAGGCCAGGAGTCTGAGACCAGCCTGGGAAACATAGAGTGAACCCATTTCTACAACAAATAAAAACATTATCTGGGCATGGTGGTGAGTGTCTGTAGTCCTAATTACTCCAGAGGCTAAGGTGGAAAGATCACTTGAACCCAGGAATTTGAGGCTGAAGTGAGTTACAATCACACTACTGCACTCCAGCCTGGGTGACAGAGTGATAGCCTGTCTCAAAAAAAATAATAATAATAAAATATTTTATATTTTCTTGGTCATTAGAGTACTGACTGAAAGTATAAGGACAGACCAATAGAAACTCACCAATAACACAAATCAACTGTACATATTCTCCACAGATGACTGGTAAACAACATATAGATAGATAGATATGGAATAAATTTACATTTTACCTATAGTTATACAATGAATATGTAAAGTATTAAACTGTATTATATATTAGTTTACTTAAGTAATATTATCTCCTCAGCTGCATTCCCTTGTTTGCCGTACAATAGCACAATATCATTAGTATACAGCTCCATCTACTGGAGAAATAAGACTCACATTTGCAAAGCTTATGTGTCAGTCCTTTTCATTAATTTTCCAGTAAACCTTACAAAACTGACTTTTAGAAAAGCCAGTTTTTCATCTATTACATGTAATTACCCACATTTTTCCTAACCAAGATTCTGACCAAAATTTTTCATTTGATAAGTAATATTTATTAATACTTGAGATTTCTTCAATATCTTCTAAAATTTTCCCATAGGAAAAAGAAAAGTGGCAGCTGATTTTTCCAAGGAAAAACTTAGTATTCACACTGTCCCTTGAGGAAGATGACAAAATACAAAGTTACTCCACAAGATAGAGATCTGGAGCAACACCCTGCAAGTACCACTACAAAACTCCCTTCAAAGTTCCTCTGGTCACAATAACAAACAGCTAGAGGCATACACAAAAGCACAAGCAGGGTTTCTAAACACTTTTTTTTTCCACCTTTTTCACCTTTTCCTAATAATAAATAACATAGTAAAACAGTTTTGTATTTCTTAAAAATTTGGTGAAAAACTTTAATACTGTTAGTGCAGATTTAGGATTATCAAAATCCACCTCTTAATAGCTATTTTTAAATGCATTATTTATGTATTTGAATTGACAAGTCAAAATTGTACATATTTATGCATATGTTTTGAAATATACATTGTGAAATGGCTACATCAAGCTAATTAATATATGCATTATCTCACATGCTTTTTTGTGGTGAGAACACAAAATCTACTCTTCTATCAATTTTCAAGAATACATTGTTATTAACTGTAGACACTATGTTTTACAATAGCTCTCTTGAACTTATTCCTCCTGTCTGAAATTTTGTCCCCTTTGACCAACATCACCCCAATCACTACCATTCCCAACCTTTAGCCCCTGATAACCATCATCTTCCTATTTCTGAATTCAATGTTTTTAGATTCTACCTAAAAATGAGATCATGCAGTCTTTTTGTAACATATACATTTTAATGTAAAAATATTTTAATCCTTAATGTAACTAAACTTTGATTCAAGCTCTATTTTTTAATCATGATACAAAGTATGTCAATTTAATTCAGTAAAAGCTCCTAAATCAATTACCAGCATAAAGGGGTATACAATCAGTGGTGACAGTAACAGATTTTTCCTTTTAATAGATCTATTTTTATATCTCTGCATAAACTCAATATGGAATTCAAGAATATCTCTCTTCATGTTGATTTAATTTAATGATCTAATTGGTGTGCTACTACGTAATGATAATTCATATAACTAATGGGCCTGGGTTTTTTTATTGGTTGGTTGTATTGAAGGAATTTTTGTGGGTTTTTTTGTTTTTTGGTTAGCTTAATCTTAGTGGCAAGAACAAATAATGGACTTAGCTGGGTACAGTGGCTCACACCTGTAATACCAGCCCTCTGGGAGGCCAAAGGCAGACAGATCGCCTGAGTCCAGGAGTTTGAGACCAGCATGGGCAATATGGCAAAACCTTGTCTCTATAAAAAATACAAATACTAGCTGGATATGGTGGTATATACCCGTAGTCCTAGCTACTTGGGGGTCTGAGGCAAGAGGATCACTTGAGACAGAGAGGAGGTTATGGTGAGCCAAGATCACACCACTGCAGTCTAGCCTGGGCAACAGAGTGAGACCCTGTCTCAAACACATACACACACAAATTAATATTTTAATAATATTTATAAATTTAACAATGCACATCCATATCTCTAGGTGCCTGTTTTGCACAGTACATATAAAATTATATATATGTTTAAATAAACTGTACACTGTAAAGATTTTTGATGACATTGTTGACTTACTTTGGAAACTACCATTTTCTATCTATTAACTTTTATTTATTGGTCAGGATACTTATTTTACCAATTCAAATTTATTTATTTATTTAGAGACAGGATCTTGCATATTTTAGCAACTCAAATGGATATTTATTTATTTAGAGACAGGGTCTCACTATGCTGACAAGGCTGGTCTCAAACTCCTGGCCTCAAGCAATTCTCCTACCTTGGTCTCCCCAAGAGCTGGGATTACAGGCATGAGCCACTGTGCCTGGCCACAAATTGTTTTCAGTATTTCTTCTTTTCAGTGCCTTGCAACACTAATTACACACTAAAAATGTAAAGCAAAGTACTTTTGATAAGTTGATTTTTAAATTATTGTTTCAGACTTTAACCTGACCTGAAGAGAGAGGATAAAGATATCATCAGTGGTTGAAAGAAAGATAATTTGCTTCCCAAAGCAAGAACTACATTTCACAGGTAACCCAATACAAAGTTTTCTGCTATTCCTGGGTCATCATGCCATCATGTCATTACCATCATACCTAGACACTAGCAATAAACTGTTTGTTCTATTTATAAAGACAAGAAACTAAACAGTTTTTTAGTTAAGGTTGGAGTTTTTGTCCTAAAAAAGTTTTAATCAGAAGTTAGGAAGACATCCAGTTCCCCTTAAGACACTGAACAGCAAAAGGCTGCTGGTTCTCTTCTCTCAAAATCAACCTAGAACTGCTAGAGAAAAAAAAGAAGTCACTGACCTGAGGAATCAACCAAAACCTTTAATAAATCTGTGTCAACTGTCTTGAAATAAATAGGGCTGGGGGCCATTTCAGGTAAAAGGCAAACATTGGTAATGCTGAAACAATAGGTGAGAGAAAAATGTGTATGGTTCTTAAATCCCCTATGTTGCCTTAGGTCAATCGTTGTCTGTCACACTAGTACAGAAAGCCACAGCAATAGCCCAAGCAGCAAGTGCCAAATGGTACTGTCAAGGCAGGGTAAAAATCCTGCTGGAGTAATGAAAACAGATGAGATCTAACCATCATTTACTCTTCTACCCTATCCCTTTCCAAATCTCCATCCTGGTTAGATTATAACCACAGCAGTTCCTGTTAAATGTGCAGGAAAATCATATTTCCTAGCCTTGTTTATATATCGGTCACTTGAAATGCAGCCAAAGTAGTATGGGCAGATGTGATATAAGCCAATCTCAGGACTTATCATTAAAGGCATTTTATGAGATTCTTTAGCTTTCTCTTATCCCACAACAACCTCGAGAACCTTGTGATGGTAGCATCACAAGATAGGAGGAAATTTAATCTCTAAGCCAAACTCCATATGAATGAAAAACTTGTGTTGTATTAAACCACCATTTGGAAGTTATAACTGCAAGATAGTCTGTCTTATCCTAGAACACAACTTAAAGAGATTGCCACCCTACTTCCCTCAATTCTGACTAAAGGAGTTCCCTGTTGCTATAACAACAAATGTCAACAGGCAATTCTGTGGCGCCTGAGACTCAATAACCTCCAGCTCACCCAACTTCCACTTCTGAAAATACACACACACACACACACACACACACACACACACACACACACACCACGCACAACAAACACTTCATGTTTTAGACCTTGGATGTGTCTCTGTTCTGTTGCACCACCATTTCCAAACCCCAGATATGGGGAGAGATAGTATACAATGATTCTGTGCAGGTTAAATTAAATAATTAACTATACCAAAAAAAAATTCAAAGTATTGAATACATGAACAGACTATACAGTGTTAATTGATCACGTATTTGGAGAAATGCACCATTTCATTTGAACAGCAAGCAGTCTCTAAGAAGCAGGAAAAGGCAAGAAAGGTTCCCCCTTGAGATGCTAAAAATCCCTAGCCCCAGTGCCATCTTTATTTTAGCTCAGTGGAAATTATTTCACATTACTGACCTCCAGAACCATAAGATAATAAATCTGTGTGTGTGGTTTTTTTTTTTTTTTTTTTTTTGAGATGGAGTCTCGCTCTGTCACCCAGGCTGGAGTGCAGTGGCACGATCTCGGCTCACTGCAATCTCTGCCTCCCAGGTTCACTTGATTCTCCTGCCTCCACTTCCTGAGGAGCTAGGATTACAGACATGCGTCACCATGCCTGGCTGTTTTTTGTATTTTTAGTAGAGACGAGGTTTCACCATGTTGGTCAGGCTGGTCTTAAACTCCTGACGTCATGAATCGCCTGCCTCAGCCTCCCAAAGTGCTGGGATTACAAGTGTAAGCCACCATGCCTGGCCCAAATTTGTGTTGTTTTAAGCCACCCAATTAGTGATGGTGTGTTATAGCTGTTACAGCAGTAGTAGAAAACTAAAACATATGACTTATGAGTTCTCTAGCTCTCACAGCACCTCATATATTCAGAGACATTTTCAGCTCCTTACAGAACAAATTCAAAAGAGGTATCACAGTCAAGAATTAACTGGACACTGAATTCTTGATAATCAGAAAGCTGCCAAAAATCCTGTCTCCAATCTCCCAAGGAGTATTTCTCATACTACCCAGAAAGGAGTCCCAAACCAGCATATTAGCTGAAACGTAAAACACTTTAATTTTTTTTTTTTTGTTTTTGAAAGAGTCTCACTCCACTGCCCTGGCTGGTGTGCAGTAGTGCAGCCATGGCTCACTGCAGCTTTGAACTCCCAGGCTCAAGCAATCCTCTCACCTCAGCCTCCTGAGTTACTGGGACGACAAGCATTCACACACCACACCCAGTGATATGGTTTCACTGTGCCTCCACCCAAATGTCATCTTGAATTGTAGCTCCCATAATTCCCTCATATTGTGGGAGGGACCCAGTGAGAGATAATTGAATAGATGGGGTTGTTTCCCCCATACTGTTCTCATGGTAGTGAATTAAGTCTCATGAGATCTGATGGTCCTATAAGAGGAAACCCCTTTCGCTTGGCTCTCACTGTCTTCTCTTGTCTCCCACCATGTGAGATGTGCCTTTCACCTTCCACCATGATTGTGAGGCCTCTCCATCCACATGGAACTGTGAGTCCATTAAACCTCTTTCTTTTGTAAACTTCCCAGTCTTGGCTATGTCTTTATTAGCAGTATGAAAGCAGATTAATATAGTAGATGCCCAAAAATGTGGAAGCAACTTTGGAAATGGGTAACAGGCAGGGGTTGGAACAGTCTGCAGGGCTCAGAAGAAGATAGGAAAGCGTGGGAAAGTTTGGAACTTCCTAAAGACTTGTTGAATGGCTTTGCCCAAAATTCTGATAGCAATATGAACAATAAAGTCCAGACTGAGGTGGTCTCAGAGGGAGATAAAGAACTTGTTGAGAACTGAAGTAAGAGTGACTCTTGCTATGTTTTAGCAAAGAGACTGGAGGCATTTTGCCCCTGACTAAAGATTTTTGGAACTTTGAACTTAAGAGAGATTATTTAGGGTATCTGGTGGAAAAAATTTCAAGAGGTGACTTGGGTGCTGTTAAAGGCATTCAGTTTTACAAAGGAAGCAGAGCATAAAAGTTCAGAAAATTTGCAGCCTGATCCCACAATAGTAAAGAAAATCCAATTTTCTGAGGAGAAATTCAAGCAGGCTGCAGAAATTTGCATAAGTAATGAAAAGCCAAATATAAATCCCCAAGACAACAAGGAAAAAAACAACAGGGAAAAACACAACAGGGAAAATGTCTCCAGAGGATGTCCGAGGTCTTCAGAGCAGCAGCTCCCATTGCAGACCCAGAGGCCTATGAGGAAAAAGTGGATCAGACCCAGAATACCTGTGCTGTGTGCAGCATAGGGACTTGGTGCCCTGTATCCCAGTTGCTCTAGCCATGGCTGAAAGAGGCCAACATAGAGCTTGGGCTGTGGCTTCAGAGGGTGCCAGTCTCAAGCCTTGGTAGCTTCCATACGGTGTTGAGCCTGCAAGTGCACAGAAGTCAAGAACTGGGATTTGGGAACCTCTGCCTAGATTTCAGAGGATGTATGGAAATGCCTAGATGTCCAGGCAGAAGTTTGCTGCAGGGTGGGGCCCTCATGGAGAAATTCTGCTAGGGCAGTGCAGAAGGAAAATGTGGGGCCGGCTCCCCATACAAAGTCCCTACTGGGGCACCACCTAATAGAGCTGTGAGAAGAGGCCCACCATCCTCCAGACCCCAGAAGGGTAGATGCACTGACAGCTTGCACTCTGTGCCTGGAAAAGCTGCAACCACTCAACACCAGCCTGTGGAAGCACCTGGGAAGGAGGCTGTACCCTGCAAGGACATAGGGGCAGAGCTGCCCAAGACTATGGGAACCCACCTCTTGCATCAGCATGACCTGGCTGTGTGACATAGAGTCAAAAGAGATCATTTTGAAGCCTTGATATTTGACTGCCCCACTGGATTTTGGGCTTGCATGGGGTCTGTAGCTCCTTTGTTTTGGCCAATTTCTCCCATTTGGAACAGCTGTATTTATCCAATGCCTATACCCCCATTGTATCTAGAAAATAAATAACTTGCTTTTGATTTTACAGGCTCATAGGCAGAAAGGACTCTCCTTGTCTCAGTTGAGACTTTGAACTGTGGGCTTTTGGGTTAATGATGAAATGAGCTAAGGCTTTGGGGGAATATTGGGAGTATATGACTGGTTTTGAAATGCGAGAACATGAGATTTGGGAGGGGCCAGGGTGGAGTGATATGGTTTGCATGTGTTTCCACCCAAATGTCATCTTAAATTATAGCTCCCATAATTCCCTCATGTTGTAGGAGGGTCCCAGTGGGAGACAACTGTTGTATGGTAGTGAATAAGTCTTGTGGTAGTGAATAAGTCTCAGAAGATCTGATGATTCTATAAGGAAAACCCTTTCACTTGGCTCTCACTGTCTTCTCCTGTCTGCCACCCTGTGAAATGTGTCTTTCACCTTCTACCATGACTGTGAGGCCTCTCCATCCATCCACATGAAACTATGAGTCTATTAAACCTCCTTCTTTTGTAAATTTCCTAGTCTTGGGTATGTCTTTATCAGGAGTATGAAAGTGGACTAATACAGTTAGCTATTTTTTAAATTTTTGGTAATGTTGCCCAGGCTGGTCTCAAACTCCTGGGTTCCAGCAATCCTTCCAGCTCAGCCTCCCAAAGTGCTGGGATTACAGGCATGAGCCACCACACCTGTCTGATAAAATACTTTCTAAACAGAGTTCTCTTTCACTCAGTCACTTCCTATAACCAGTTGAGAAATGATTCATGTGGAATCATAAAATAAATATTTGGATAGAGGTGCTATCATTTATTAACTCTGTAATGTTTAGGAAGTCGCTTATTTTTCCTGCTTTAGGGAATTAAGGAGATAAATTGTCATCAAAATGCTGGCTTTCACAATCTAGTAAAATCTCCAAAATAAAACTGTTGCCAGGTTTTTATTTCATTTCATATAGGAAGGACTTTAAAAAGAAGGAGCAGTCACCATGTGTAATTACCAGCCTCTCATAAAATAAGGAACATTTTAGTAGTACATAACTTCAAAGAAGACAGCCCTTTAAATTCAGTAAATTTAACTTTTTAAAAAACACCCAGAAGAATCCTGAAAAGATTGTGGTCGAGGCAGCAAAGTTTTTGAAACTCCTCATATGTCTACATAGAATAGCCAGGATAGTAGAACCAAACCTGTAAACAAAGTATTATATTTAAAAAATATTAAATATTAATGTATACCACAAAACTAAGTAAACACCAGGCCAAGCATGGTGGCTCATGCCCGTAATCCCAGAACTTTGGGGGCTGAGGCAGGCAGATCTCTTGTGGTCAGGAGCTCAAGACCAGCCTGGCCAACATGGTGAAACTCTGGTCTGCAAAAAAGACAAAAACTAGCCAGGTGTGGTAATGTATGCTTGTTATCCCAGCTACTTGGGAGGCTGAGGCACGAGAATTGCTTGAACCCAGGTGGGGTGGAGGCTGCAGTGAGTAGAGATCATGCCACTGCACTCCAGCCTGTGCAACAGAGCCATACTCTGTCTCAAGAAAAAAAAAAAAAGAGCGAGTTCAACCCCTCTCTGTCTCACTTTCACCCTTGCTTGTCTTTCCACCTTCTGCCTTCTACCATGGATGAAGACCCTCACCAGATGTCAGTACCTTAACTTCCCAGCCTCCAGAACTGTGAGAAATAAATGTCTTTTCTTTATTAATTACCTAGCCCTGTGGTATTCTGTTATAATAGCACAAAAAAGACAAAAAAAAAATCGGTACTAAGGAGTAGGGCAATCAGGATACTAAAACCAAATCCATAAACATTATATAACAAACATTCAAATGTAGTTTTGGAACTAGGTAATGGGTAGACGCTGGAAAAAATCTGAAGGAACAGGCTAGAAGAAGCTTAGATTGCCATAAAAGGAGAGTTTAGGGTAATTCTGTTGCGGTCTCAGAAGATGAGCTGTAGGCAAAATCTGAAACTTCTTACAAATAACATAAGAGATCATGATCAGAATCTTGGTAGAAATATGTACAGTAAAGGCTATTCTGATAAGGTGTCAGATAGAAATGGAGAACAAGTTACTGAAAACTAGAGTAAAGATAATCCTTGTTATAAAGCTGCAAAGAACTTGGTTGAATTATGTCCATTCCTGAAAGGCTTTATGGAAGGCAAAATAAGCTCAATGAACTAAGATATCTGGCAGAAGAAATTTCTAAGCAAAATATTGAAGGAGCTGCATGGTTACTTTTAACCAGTCTGGGCAACATAGAGAGCTACCTCATCTCAAGTAAAAAACAATTAGCCAGGCATGGTGGGTAGTCCCAGCTACTCAGGAGGCTGAGGTTGGAGGATCACTTCACCCCAGGAGGTAGACGTTGCAGTGATTGTGCCACTGCACTCCAGCCACCTAGGAGACAGAGGGGGACCCCATTATAAAAAAAAAAAAAAAAAAAAAAGTAATGCTGTTTTCGCTGTTAGGTTTTTTACTTAATTGGGACCAGTTACCCTTTTCTTCTTATTTATTTCTCTGTTTTGTAACAATAATGTCTCTCCTGTGCCTTTGCCACTTGTATTTTCAAATCACATGACTTGTTATTTCACAGACTCACAGTGGGAGAGGAATCTGCCTTGGAATGATAGAACATTTAATTTCAACTATATCTGCCTTCTTTCTCCCTCCTTCCCTCCTTCCCTCCCTCCCTCTCTCCCTCTCTCCCTCCTTCCTTCCTTCCTTCCTTTCCTTCCTTTCTTTCTCTCTCTCTCTTTCTCTCTCTTTCTCTGTCTCTCTTTCTTTCTTTTTTTTACATCTGATTTCAATAAGACTCTGGAGTTTGGACTTTTGAGTTTATGCTGGAACAACTTTTAGGGCTGCTGTTTGTAAGAACAACATGAGTTTTGGGGAGTGAGGGGTAAAATGCCATGGTTTGAATGTCTACTCCAAAACTCATATTTAAATTTAATTGCCACATGATATGGTTTCACTCTGTATCCCCACCCAAATCTTATGTGGAATTGTAATCCTCAGTGTTGGAGGAGGGTCCTGGTAGAAGGTGATTAGATAATGGAAGCAGACTTCCCATTTGCTGTTCTCATGAGAGTGAGTGAGTTCTGACGAGATATGGCTGTTTAAAAGTGTATAGCATTTCATCTGTTGCTCTCTCTCTCTCTCCTGCTCCACAATGCGAAGATGTGCCTGCTTCCCCTTTCCCTTCCACCATAATTGTATGTTTCCTGAAGCCTCCCCATCCATGCTTCCTGTATAGTCTTCAGAACTGTGAGTCAATTAAACCTCTTTTCTTCATATATTACCCAGTCTCAGATAGTTATTTTAGCAATGTAGGAACAGACTAATATGCCACATGACAATATTATGAGGTGGGACTGTTAAAAGGTGATTAGGCCATGAGAGTTCCACCCTCATGAATGAATTAATAATATTATTACAAGAGTAATTTTGTTCAATGGGCCCGCTCTTGCTCTTGTCTTTCCACCTGTTGCCATGAGATGACAAGCACAAAGGCCCTTGCCAGATGCCAACACTATGCTCTTGGACTTTCCAGTCTCCAGAACCATAAGTTGAGTAAGTTTCTGTTCATGATCAGTTACCCAATCTGTGATATTTTGTTATAACAACACAAAAAAAACTAAGGCAGGTACATTTACAGGTAGATCATGAGCTTCCAGAACCAACCTATTAGTAATCATGAGACAAAATATTTTCAAATGAGATTATAATTCTAAAAAAAAAAAAAAAAAACAGATTAACAAGCAAAGCATAGGCATCTATATATGTGTTGATATGGCTTAGGCAACACAGCAAGACCCCATCTCTACAAAAAACTTTAAAAAAAACAAATAGCTGGGCATGGTGGGACACACCTGTAGTCCTAGCTACTCAGGAGGCTGAGATGAGAGGACTGCTTCAGCCAAGGAGTTCGAGGCTGCAGTAAACTATGATCACGCCTCTGTACTCCAGCCTTGGGGACAGAGAGAGACTCTCTATTAATAATCACATAAAAAAATAGAGACATGTAGGTAGATTTTAATTTAAAATAAAATGAAAATTAATTACCTACATGAAATAAAGACAATAGAAATTAAGATGCTGAAATCCTAAAACCAGTTTTTTACCTATAAAGAATCAAAAAGAAATTTTGATAGTGCATTTTTGTACATGAGCTTTCTAAGCTGCAGTTCACTTACCCAAATGAATTAGAATCATCTAGCCCACTGTGCCAGCTCATGCCACTGAATAAAATGTTCTACTTTGGGATATCATAAGCTATAACACACAATACCTGCAGCTCCCATGCTGGCAATAAGCTGTTTGACATAAATTAAGGAAGTGGCTTCAATTTACATTAAACTTAAAAAGATAATAAAAGTATTAAAGTACTAATTAGTTTCAAGACATGCTGCTTAAAGAAGTCTGTCATATTTCGAAAAATATTTCATTAAAAAGAAAGAATTTTGATATTTAATTTTTCTTAGATTATATGTATATGGTTGAGACAATGCAAAACAGCATTTCATCATTCAAATGCCAAAAATATCCACAGGAAATTACCATTCAGATTCCTTCCAAGAATGTAATGTAATAATACAAACATTTTTCTAATTATGTGATGAATACTTATATCCTCATACCTTAACATAAAATTAAAGGACCTTAGATCACATTTGATAAAAACAACATATCCTAAAATCAAAATGTTATTTAAAATGGTAAAATGCACACAAAGTAAAAACATTCTACAAAATACTCTTTCCTAATTACATATTATTTAGGATAATAGAGCACAATGAAAAAAGCATGCAAATATGAATCAAAAGAAAGCAGGAGTGGCTTTATTCATATCAGACTACGTAAAATAGAGAATATTACTCAAACTAAACAAGTATATTAAAAGTTTCAACTTATTAACTAAACATAAGCAATCCTAAATATGTAAGCATTTAAACAAAACAGCATCAAAGTACCTGAGATAAAAACTGATAAAAAGAGAAAGACAAATCCCTATTTATAGTTGGAAACTTCATCACACCTCTCTCAGTCATCAGGAGAATATGTGCTCAGAAAATCAGTAGGGATATAGATGACTTAATACTCCAGTGACAAAGACCCTTGCCATGGTCAGATGCAGTGACTCACATCTGTATTTCTACCACTTTGGGAGGCCAAGGCAGGGGGATTGCTTGAACCCAGGAGTTAAAGACCAGTCTGGGCAATATAGTGAGACCTTGTCCCTACAAAACATTAAAAAAATTTTAGGCAGGCATGGTGGCACATACCTGTAGTCCTAGCTACTCCGTAGGCTGAAGTGGGAGGATCACTTGAGCCCGGGCTGAGGCTGCAGTGAACTGTGATCACACCACTGTTCTGTACTCTAGCCTGGGGGAAAGAGAAAAATCCTCTCTCAAAAAAAAAAAAAAAAAAAAGAAAAAAAAAAGGATCTTGCCTTGACCAAACTTTAATAAGCCTCCTTTAAACCCTCTACTACACTAGCCCTCAACCTTTTGGGCTTCTGTTGTCTGTCTCTGCATCATCCAGTTTTAGCAAGAATTCTGCTAAGTCAGTTTATTGAGAATCCTCCATCTTTGATAGCTGATTACCATGGCCTACCTTCAGCAAGAATTCTGTCAAGTTGGTTTAACCACAGTCTTCCCTAACCTTGATGACTCCTCTTAGTAATTTTCTATGCACTCACTTCCTCCTTGCTCTTTAGCTGTAAAGTCTCACTTGCCTATGACCATGAGAACTGAACCCACTTCCATATTGAGGTCTCTT
Organism: Sapajus apella; assembly: GCF_009761245.1. Taxonomy (NCBI): domain Eukaryota; kingdom Metazoa; phylum Chordata; class Mammalia; order Primates; family Cebidae; genus Sapajus; species Sapajus apella. The sequence continues at coordinate 5,765,803 of NW_022436990.1, forward strand.
TTCCCTTATTGCATTAGTTCCGGAAAAAAATCTGCTTTTATCACCTTAACTATTAAAACTACCCAGCTCTGATTTTCTTTTCTTTTTTTGAAACAGGGTCTCACTGTTGCCCAGGCTGGAGTGCAGTGGCACAATTATGGCTGACCACAGCCTCAAATTCCTGGGTTCAAGCAATATTCCCACCTCAGCCTCCTGAGTAGCTGGGACCACCACACCAAGCTAATTTTTCTATTTCTTTTTGTAGAGACAAAGTCTCGCCATGTTGCTCACGCTGGTCTTGAATTCCTGGACTCAAGTGATCTGTCCACCGTGGCCTCTCAAAGTGCTGGAATTATAGGTGTGAGCCATCATAAAATCGGCCAGGTATGGTTATTCACATCTGTAATCCCAGCACCTTGGGAGGCCAAGGCAGGCAGATCACTTGAGGTCAGGAGTTCCAGACCAGCCTGGCCAACATGGTGAAACCCCATCTCTACCAAAAAAGAAAAAAAAATACAAAACTGAGCCATACATGTTGGTGCACTCTTGTAATCCCAGCTACTCAGGAGGCTGAGACATGAGAATTGCTTGAATCTGGGAGGTAGAGGTTGCAGTGAGCTGAGATTGTGCCACTGAGATATTATCTCAAAAATAAAAAAAAAAGAATTAAAAGAAGATGAAATCATGAAAATTATGTTATCTTACCAAAGTAACTAAAAATAGACTAGAATAACAGAAAGGTAATCTAAAAAATCCTTAAACAATTCCAAATAACACATGTTAAAAAAAAAAGAAGCTACAAGGGAAATTTTCAAGTATTCTGAACTAGATAAAAATGGAAACACAACATTTTAAACTAGATTAAAATTTTTCAATATATGAGCTGTAGCTAGATCAATGCTTAAAAGTAAATCTGGCCGGGAACAGCGGCTCATCCCTGTAATCCAGCACTTTGGGAGGCGGAGGCGAGGGGATCACAAGGTCAGGGGATTGAGACCATACTGGCCAACATAGTAAAACCCCGGCTTCACTAAAAATACAAAAATTAGCTGGCTATGGTGGCAAACACTTGTAATCCTAGCTGCTTGGGAGGCTGAGGCAGGAGAATCGCCTGAACCTGGTAGGCAGAGGACGCCACTGTACTCCAGCCTGGGTGACAGAGCAAGACTCTGTATCAAAAAAAAAAGAAAAGAAAAGAAAAAAAGTAAATCCATAGTAATAAGAGCATATTTTAAAAAAGAAAGAAGGCCTTGCATCAATACTTAAGCCTCTACCTTAAAAGAAATTTAAGAGAAAATTAAACCCAACGAAAGCAGGAAATGGTAAAGAGAAAAAGACAATGAAATTGAAAATATAAAATCAACATAAAAAAATCAATGAAACCAAAAGTTGGTTATTTGAAAAGTTGAATGAAAGTTGATAAACCTCTTTCCATACTAATCAAGATAAAAATACATTACCAGTATCAGGAAAAAAATAAGGACATCATAAAGATCCTATGGGAGCTAAGCTATGAGGATGCAAAGGCATAAGAAGGATAGAATGGACTTTGGGTCATAGGGGTGAAAGGGTGGGAGGGGGTGAGGGATAAAAGACTATAAATTGGGTACAATATATATTTCTCAGAGTCTCAGAAATAACCACTAAAGAACTTATTCATGTAACCAGGTACCACCTGTTCCCCAAAAACCTATGGAAAGAAAAAAAGATCCTACACACATTGAAAAGACAAAAAAGAAATTACTACATGCCACAGAAATAAGTCTGGAAAAGGAGGAAAAAAAGAAATTATTACTGTACTAATAGATTCATATGTACAAACTTCATAATGTGGATATAAAGAGTAAATTTTATACTGGGAAAACTGACTCATGCCTGTAATCTCAATGCTTTGGAAGCCAAGACAGGAGAATCACTTGAGCCCAGGAGAATCACTTGAGCCCAGGAGCAGCCTGGCCAACAGTGAGACTCATCTCTACTAAAAATAAAAAAATCAGCCACATATGGTGGTGTGAGCTTATAGTCCCAGCTACTCAGGAGGCTGCGGCAAGAGAGGCTGGTCTCTTGAGCCCAGGAGTTTGAAGTTGCAGTGAGCTATTATTGTGCCACTGCACTCCAACCTAGGCCACAGAGCAAGACTAGACTCTGTTTTGGGGTGGGAGGAGGAATACATTTCTTAAAAGACACAATATACCAATGCTAACTCAGTAAGAGAAAGATAGCTAGAACAGTCCTCTGTCTAATAAAGACATTGAATTTGCAGCTAAAAAAACCAAAACAAACAAACAAACAAAAAACCTTGCCAACAGAGAAAGCTCCAGGCCCAGAGGTTACAAGATCTCTTAAATCACCTTTATTTCTTGGAAACTTCCTTTCTTAGGGGCTTCTCTCTCTAATCTAGACCAATTGCTCTCCAGGCCTGCTATATAGCTGTCCCTTCTACAACATAATTTAACTGTTTTCCTGGAATACACTTACTATTTTCTATATTCCAGGGCTTTCGCTATTTTACTAAAGCATAATTTCAAGAAATATCTGAGGTGGCCAGGCATGATGGCTCCTATCTGTAATTCCAGCACTTTGGGAGGCCAAAGTGGACAGATCATCTGAGGTCAGGAGTTTGAGACCAGCCAGGTAAACATGGCGAAACTCTGTCTCTACAAAAAATACAGAAATTAGCCTGGTGTAGTGGTTCATGCCTGTAGTCCCAGCTACACAGTAGGCTGAGACAGGAGGATCACTTGAAACCAGGAGGTAGTGGCTGCAGTGAGCCGAGATTGCACCACTATATTCTAGCCTAGGTGACAGAGTGAGACTGTGTCATAAAAAACAAAAATAAATAAATAGAATAAATTTAAATATCTGAGGATTTACAGGTCTAAAAAAGGACTTTGATGGTTATTGACTAACCATGGGCTTTGAAGTTGGAAAGTCACATCCCTCAAAACTTTAAAATCATTGCAACACTGTGTTCTAGGAGCCAACACTGTTGTCAAGAACACTGATTACTGCATTAGCAAAAACAACAAACAATCTGTCTCATAAAAAAATAGGGGAGATAAAATACATATTTAAAAAAAAGAAGAGTGATGCTGGCATATTCGATTCTTCCCAATTCTTTTTTCTTCTTAAATACCTGCAATTGTTTTTTCACTCTGATAATGTTCAGGATTTTATTTTTCATCCTTGGTTTATCTAATGCCACAAACAGGTGTCAATGAGTACGTTTTTTATTAAAATATTGAGTACTTAGAATGCTATACATCTGGTTATGAATGAATCTTGTTTTCCTTGAGGTGGCAGAATCTGGGGTAATATTTTTCTCTGATCTTTTTATTTATCTATGTTGCTTCAAAGAGTTTATAATGAACCTGAAAGGAGTTAGCCAGCTTGCTTTAGGCAGACAGTAAGGGAAGGGTCCCCAGAGAATATCCAACCCACCCAGCAAGTGCTTACACCAGACGTTTTAGGTAGTTAAGGGTACTTGCACTGGGGACTCCTCTGAACATGCTGGCAGCTGACTAAGGGCTGACATGTGCACTGAGGGGATGGGTGGAGCCACCAGGAATTCACTCCTCATACAAATAGGGAACCCAGCCCCATTAGCTTTTACACAGAAGCCATTATATTCAGCTGTGAAGAAGGAAAACCAGCAACCTGCTTTCAGGGGACCCCTATTTTTGCTGAGAGCTTTCCTTTTCACTTAATAAATTCTACTCCACTCATTCAACAATGTCGACATGCCTATTCTTCATGGTCATGAGACAAGATCCCAGACCTAGCTAATGTTAGATATAGTGAACCCCAACTTTCTCTTCAAAGAATCAGTATGTCAGTATGTTCAGTTCTCTTATTCTTTAATTCTCTAAAGTTTAACTTCCTTGGAGTGTCAGTAAACAACCATTTCCGCCGGTTCTAATCAGTAGTTCATGTCTGTTCCCCCAGTCTCCTGTCCCATCCTGATTCATTCTGGTCACCTGCTCATGTCACCTGCTGTAGTCACCTGCTTTGACCCCTGCTTACCTGCTCTGGCTTGCCTGACCATCCTTCCTGCCAAACCACACACCCTGCCACCCTGGTTCATACCCAGCTCCCTTTAAAATAGCCAATCGGATTTAGACTAGACTGTGCAGTCTAACCCTAGCCAATAGGTGAATGGCACAGCAGTAGGGGCAACCTCCATCAGGCATTAAGTAGCCCTTCCCCTCCTTGTCCAGGTGTGCACTTGGCATTGTTCCATCTGTGAGCCACACCCTTCTATAGAAGTAAATTGCCTTGCTGTTTATATTCGAGTGATACTTCTTTTGTGACATTGAAAATTCTTCTTATAACATTAAGGAGTAAAAAATCCTGCATTAAATCTTCATCATTTTTCTACAAACTACACCATTAAACAACAAAAAGAATGGCCCACAATGTCAACTAAAGCTTTAAATGTGTAAAATCTTTGATTCCACAATTCTATTTCTCAAAATCTATGCTCTAGGAAAGGGTGAAAACATATGTACAAGAATGTAAATTGCAGTACTGTTTACAGTAAGAAAATATTAGGAACAATGCAAATGTCTGTGGTCTAATTAAACAACTATGGTACATACATATTATAAACATTATGCAAACACACACTGACATAGTGTAATAATGTGAAATATATATCTGGTCTTTAACCCATCCCTATGCAACTGCTAAAATCCTTAGACTCTTCAAAGTATTGTCTTTTTGTATGTTAATATTGACTGATAGCTTTAGGGTAGAGCTGGTCACTGGAAGGACTAAGGCATGATTAGAGGATTGAGACTTTGCAGCCATACCTCTCAGCTCCTGGGAAGAGGAGAGGGACTGAAAGTTAAGCTAATCACCAATGGCTAATATTTTAATTAATCATATCTATGTAACAAAGTATCCATTAAAATTCAAAAAGACAGCGTTTGGTGAGCTTAGGGATTGCTGAACACATGGAGGTTTCTGGAAGATAGAGTGCCCAAGGAGGACATAGGAGCTGTGACCCTCTACCCCCATACCTCAAACTCAGCATTTTTTTTCTTTATACTTTAAGTTCTGGGGTACATCTGTTGAACACGCAAGTTTATTACATAGGTATACACATGCCATGGTGGTTTGCTGCATCCATCACCCTGTCATCTACGTGAGGTATTTTTCCTAATGCTATCCCTCCCCTAGCCCCCTAAAATCCCTACAGGCCCCAGTGTGTGATGTTCCCCTCCCTGTGTCCATGTGTTCTCTTTATTCAACACCCACTTATTAGTGAGAACATGCAGTATTTGCTTTTCTGTTCTTGTGTCAGTTTGCTGAGAATGATGGTTTCTGGCTTCATACATGTCCCTGCAAAGGACATGAACTCATCCTTTTTTATGTCTGCATACTATTCCATGGTGTATATGTGCCACATTTTTTTTTTAATCCCTTGACAGCATTTGGGTTGGTTCAAAGTCTTTGCTATTGTGAACAGGGCCACAATAAACATACCTGTGCATGTGTCTTTATAATACAACGACTTATAATCTTTTGGTATACCCCCAGTAACAGGATTGCTGGGTCAATGGTATTTCTCTTTCTAGATCCTTAAGGAATTGTCACACTGCCTTCCACAATGGTTGAACTAATTTACACTCCGAATAACAGTGCAAATAAGTGTTCCTATTTCTCCACATCCTCTCCAGCATCTGTTGTCTCCTGATTTTTTAATGATTGCCATTCTAACTGGCATAAGATGGTATCTCAATGTGGTTTTGAGTTGCATTTCTCTAATTACCAGTGATAATATGCTTTTTTAACACGTTTGTTGGCCTCGTAAATGTCTTCTTTTGAAAAGTGTCTGTTCATATCCTTCGCCCACTTTTTAATGGAGTTTTTTTTTTCTTGTAAATTTGTTTAAGTTCTTTGTAGATTCTGGATATTAGCCCTTTGTCAGATGGGTAGCTTGCAAAAATTCTTTCCCATTCTGTTGGTTGCCAGTTACTTCTAATGATTGTTTCTTTTGCTGTACAGAAGTTCTTTAAATTAGATCCCACCTGTCTATTTTGGCTTTTGTTACCATTGCTTATGGTGTTTTGTCACAAAGTCCTTGCCCATGTCCATGTCCTGAATGGTATTTTTTAAAAATGTTAATGTTCATGGGTACATAGTAGGTGTATATATTTAAGGGGCACATAAAATGTTTTGCTAGAGGCATACGATATGAAATAACAACATTATAATGAGGCCGGGAGCTGTGGCTCATGCCTGTAATCCCAGCATTTTGGGAGGCCAAGACACATGGATCACCTGAGGTCAAGAGTTCAAGACCAGCCTGACCAACATGGAGAACCCCATCTCTACTAAAAATACAAAATTAGCTGGGTGTGGTGGCTAATGCCTGTAATCCCAGCTACTTGGGAGGCTGAGGCAGGAGAATTGCTTGAACCTGGGGGATTGAGGTTGCAGTGAGCCAAGATTGTGCCATTACACTCCAGACTGGGCAACAAGAGTGAAATTCCCTCTCAAAAAAAAAAAACCGAACATCCTTTGAGTTGCAAACAATCCAATTATAATCTTTAAGTTATTTTGTACAATTATTATAGATTATAGTCACTCTATTGTGCTATCAAATAATAGATCTTATTGATTCTTCCTGTTTTTTTTTTTTGTACCCAATAATCATCCCTACCTCCTCTACCCATCCCAGCCCCAGTAACCACCTGTCTAATCTCAATGTTGGTAAGTTCAATTGTTTTGATTTTTAGATCCCACAAATAAATGAGAAAATGTGGTGTTTGTCTTTCTCTGCCTGTCTTATTTTACTTAACATCCATGTTGTTACAAGTGACTAGATCTCATTTTTTTGGATGGCTAAATAGCACAGCATTGTGTATAAGTACCACATTCTCTTTATCCATTCATGTGTTGATGGGCACTTAGGTTGCTTCCAAATCATAGCTATTATAAACAGTGCTACAACAAACATGGGAGTACAAGTATCTTCTTGATATTCTGATTTCCTTTTTGGGGGTACATACCCACAGTGGGATTCCTGGATCATATGGTAGCTCAATTTTTAGTTTGTTGAGGAAGCTCCAAACTGTTCCTTGTGATGGTTGTACTAATTTACATTCAACGAACAGTGTACAAGGGTTCCCTTTACTCCACATCCTTGCCAGCATTTATTGCTGCCTTTTGGATATAAGCCATTTTAACTGGGGTAAGATCATATCTCATTGTAGTTTTGATTTGCATTTCTTTGATGATCAATTATTTTGAGCATCTTCTCATATGCCCTTTTCCATTTATATGTGCTCTTTTGAAAAATATGTGCTCAAATCTTTTAACTATTTTTTATTGAATTATTTTTTTTCTAAAGAGTCGTTTGAACACCTTATATATTTTGGTTTTTAATTCCTGGTCAGATGTATAGTTTGGAAATAGTTTCTCCCATTCTGTGGGTTGTTTCTTCACTTTGTTGACTGCTTCCTTTGCTATGCAGAAGCTTTTTACCTTGATGTGATCCTATTTGTTCATTTTTGCTTTGGTTGCCTATGCTTGTGGGCATTGCTCAAGAAACTTCGGCCCACACCAACATCCTGGAGATTCCCCAAATGTTTTCTTGTAGTAGTTTCATAGTTTGAGGTCTTAGATTTAAGTATTTAATCTATTTTGGTTTGGTTTTTGTGTATGACAAGAGATAGGGGTCTAGTTTCATTCTTCTGCATATGGATATTCAATTTTCCCAGCACTACTTATTAAAGAGACTATAGTTTCTCCAGTGTATGCTCGTGGAATCCTTGTCTGAAATGAGTTCACTGTAGGTGTGTGGATTCGTTTCTAGGTTCTCTATATTGTTCCATTGGTCTATGTGTCTGTTTTTATGCCAGTACTACGCTATTTTGGTAACAATAGCCCTGTAGTATAATTTAAAGTCAGATAATGTGATTCCTCCAGTTTAGTTCTTTTTGCTCAGTCTACTCTAGGTGTTTCGTCATTCCCTATGAAGTTTAGGATTTTAAAAATCTATTTCTGTGACTGTCATTGGTATTTTGAAATTACGTTGTATTTGTAGGTTGATATGAATAGTATGAACATTTTAACAATATTGAAAAAAATCAATATTGATTCTTCCAATCCATGAACATGGAACATCATTCAATATTTTGAAGTACTCTTCAATTTCTTCCGTCAGCATTTTATTGTCTTCTCTATGGAGATCTTTAGCTTCTTTTGTTAATTCCTAGGTATTTAATTTTATGTGTCACTACTGTAAATTATTTTTAAAATTTCTTCTTCACATTGTTCACTGTTTGCATAAAGAAATGCTACTGACTTTTTAAAAATTCTATTTTAGGTTCTGGGGTACATGTGATCAATCAAGATTGTTACATAGGTACATACATGGCAAGGTGGTTTGCTGCCTCCATCCACTCATCACCTATATCTGGCATTTCTCCCCATATTATCCCTCCCCAACCTCCCCATCCTCCACTGTCCCTGCCAAAGCTCCCCCCCCCCCCACCCAGTGTGTGAGATAATCATGTGGTTTTTGTCTTTGGTTCTGTTCATGTGGTGGATTACATTTATAGACTTGTGTATACTGAACCAGACTTGCATCCCCAGGATGAAGCCTACTTGACAGTGATGGATAAGCTTTTTGATGTGATGTTGCATTCAGTTTGCTGGTATTTTATTGAAGATTTTTGCATCAATGTTCATCATGGATATTCACCTGAAGTTTTCTTTTTTAGTTGTGTGTCTGCCGGGTTTTGGTATCAGAATGATGTTGGTCTCATAAAATGAGCTAGGAAAGATTCCCTCTTTTTGTAGTTTGTAACAGTTTCAGAAGCAATGGCATCAGCTCCTCTTTGTATATCTGGTAGAATTCAGCTGTAAACCTGTCTGGACCTGGACTTCTTTTAGTTGGATGCTATTAGTTGCTACCTCAATTTCAGGTCTTGTTATTGTTTTATTCAGGGATTCAACTTCTTCCTGGTTTAGTCTTGGGAGGGTTTAAGTGTCGAGGAATTTATCCATTTCTTCCAGATTTTCTGGTTTATGTGCATAGAGTTGTTTGTACTAATCTCTAATGGTGGTTTGTATTCCTATGGCTTTAGTGGTAATATCCTCTTTATCAATTTTTATTGCATCTATTTGATTCTTCTCCCTTTTCTCTTTTATTAGTCTGGCTAGAGCACTATTTTGCTGATTTTTTTTTCAAAAAAAAAAAAAAAAAAAAACTAGCTCTTGTTGTATTGATTTTTTTGAAGGGATTTTTTGTGTCTCTATCTCCTTCAGTTCTGCTCTGATCTTAGTTATTTCTTGTCTTCTGCTAGGTTTTGAGTGTTTTTGATCTTGCTCCTCTAGTTCTTTCAATTTTGACAATAGAGTGTCAATTTTAGATCTTTCCTCATTTCCTATGTGGGCATTTACTGCTATAAATTTCCCTCTAGACACTGCTTTAAGTGTGTCCCACAGATTCTGGTACGTTGTTTCTTCATTCTTATTGGTTTCGAAGAACATGTTTATTTCTGCCTTAATTTCATTGTTTATCCAGTCGACATTCAAGAGCCAGTTGCTCAGTTTCCATGTAGTTGTGCGGTTTTGAGTGAGTTTCTTAATCCTGAGATCTAATTTGATTACACTGTGGTCTGATTTCCATTCTTTTGCATTTGCTGAGGAGTGATTTACTTCCAATTATGTGGTCAATTTTAGAGTAAGTGTGATGTGGTGCTGAGAAGAAAGTGTATTCTGTGGATTAGGGGTCAAGAGTTCTGTAGATGTCTACTAGGTCCATTTGGGCCAGCTCTAAGTTCAAGTCCTGAATATGCTTGTTGATTTTCTGTCTCATTGATCTGTCTAATATTGACAGTGGAGTGTTAAAGTCTCCCCCTATTATTGCGTGGGAGTCTAAGTCCCTCTGTAGGTCATTAAGAACTTGCTTTATTTATCTGGGTGCTCCTGTATTGGGTGCATATATATTTAGGACAGTTAGTCCTTCTTGTTGGATTGATACTTTAACCATTATGTAATGCCCTTCTTTCTCTCTTTTGATCTTTGTTGGTTTGAAGTCTGTTTTACCAGAGACTAGGATTACAGCCCTTGCTTTTTTGCTCTCCCTTTGCTTGGTAAATCTTCTTCCATCCCTTTAAGTCTGTGTGTGTCTTTGCACATGCAGTGGGTTTCCTGAATACAGCACACTGAGGAGTCTTTACTTTTTATCCAGTTTGCCAGTCTGTGTCTTTAGATTGAGACATTTAGGCTATTTACATTTAATTTTAATATTGTTATGTGTGAATCTGATCCTGTGATTTTGTTACTGGCTGTTTTTTTTTTTGTCCATTAGTTGATGCGGCTTATTCATTGCATCGTTGGTCCTTACCATTTGGTACATTTTTGTAGTGGCTGGTAGTGGTTGTTCCTTTTCATGTTTAGTGCTTCCTTTAGAAGCTCTTGTAAGGAAGGTCAGGTGGTGATGAAATCTCTCAGTAGTTGCTTGTCCACAAAGGATTTTATTTCTCCTTCACTTATGATGCTTAGCTTGGCTGGATATGAAATTCTGGGTTGAAAGTTCTTTTAAGGATGCTGAATATTGGCCCCCACTCTCTTCTGGATTGTAGGGTTTCTGCCAAGAGATCCTGTGAGTCTGATGGGCTTCCCTTTGTGGGTGACCCGAACTTTGTCTCTGGCTGCACTTAGCATTTTTCCCTTCATTTCAACCCTGGCGAATCTGACGATTATGTGCCTTGGGGTTGCCCTTCTTAAGGAATATCTTTGTGGTCTTCTCTGTATTTCTTGGATTTGAATGCTGTCCTGTCTTGCTAGGTTGGGGAAGTTCTCCTGAGTAATATCCTGGAGAGTTTTCCAGCTTGGATGAAATGTTCTGTAAATATCTGTTAGCTCAATTTGGTCTATAATGCAAATGAAGTTTGATGTTTCCTTGTTGATTTTCTGTCTGAAAAATATGTCCAATACTGAAAGTAGGGTGTTGAAGTCTCCAGCTATTACTGTATTGAGGCTTATCTCTCCATTTAGCTCTAATAATTGATGTATATATCTGAGTGCTCCAGTGTTGGGTGTATATTTTAAATTCTTATATCCTCTTGCTGAATTGACTCCTTTTTCACTATATAGTGACATTCTTTGTCTCTTCTTACAGTTTTTGTATTGAAATCTATTTTGCTTGCTATAAGTATAGCTATTCCTGCTCTTTTCTGGTTTCCATTGGCATAGAATAGCTCCTATCCCTTTTTCTTTTTTCTTCTTTTTGAGATGAAGGTTTGCTCTGCTGCCAAGGCTGGAGTGCAGTGGAACAATCTTGGCTCACTGCAACCTCCGCCTCCTGGGTTCAAGTGATTCTTCTGCCTCAGCCTCCTGGGTAGCTGGGATTCAGGTGCCCACCACCACGCCTGGCTAATGTTTGTATTTTTAGTAGACACAGGGTTTCACCATGTTGGCCAAGCTGGTCTTGAACTTCTGACCTCAGGTGATCCTCCTGCCTCAGCCTCCAAAAGTGCTTGGATTACAGGTGTGAGCCACCACATCTGGCACATCCCTTTATTTTCTGTCTATGTGTGACTTTATAGGTGAAGTATGTTTCTTGTAGGCAACAGATTAACAGGTCTTGTTTTCTCATCCATTCAGCCACTCTATGTCTTTTGACTAGAGAGTTTAGTCCATTTACATTCAATGTTGCTATTGAGTAAAAACTTACTCCACTTATGATATTCTCTTCTTTCTTTACATCTTGTCTTCCTGTAGTGAAGGTGATTTTCTCTGGTGATGTGATATAGTTTATTGCTTTTTATTTTTTGTATATCCATTTTATGTTTTTTGGTTTGAGGTTACCATGAGGCTTGCAAATACTATCTTATAACCCATTATTTTAACCTGAAAACAACTTAACACCATTTGCATTAACCAACAAGCAAAGAGAAAACTAATAAAAATTCTATGCCTTAACTCCATCTGCCAGATTTTTAACTTTTTGTTTTTTCTATTTAAATCTTATTGTGCTGACCATGTCTTGAAAAGTTGCTTAGGTTAGTACTTTTTTATTCGTTTATCATTTATTATTCCTATTGAGAATGAGAATAGTTCATATACCACAGTTACCATGTCATAGTATTCTGTGGTTTTCTGTGTACTATTATAAGTCAGTTTTGTACCTTCAGGTGATTATTTATTACTCATTAATAACTTTTTCATTCTAATTAAACTACTCCCTTTAGCACTTGTAGTAGGACAGGTCTGGCATTGATAAAATGCCTCAGTTTTTGTTTGTCTGGGAAAGCCTTTATTTCTCATTCATGTTTGAATTATATTTTGCCAGATATACTATCCTAGGGTAGAAGTTTTCTTTTTTTTCCCCCCCAGCACTTTAAATATGTCATGACCCTATCTCCTGGCCTGTAACGTTTCCACTGAAAAGTCTACTGCCAGCTACATTAAAGCTCCACTGTATGTTATTTCTTTTCTCTTGCTACTTTTAGGATCCATTCTTTATCACTGACCTTTGGAAGTTTGATTATCAAATGCCTTGAGATAGTCTTCCTTGGGTTATATCTGCTTGATGTTCTATAATCTTCTTGTACTTAAATACTGATATCTCTCTCTAGGTTTGGGAATTTCTCTGCTATTATCCCTTTGAATAAACTTTCCACCACAATCTCTTTCTCCACTTCTTCTTTAAGGCCAATACCCCTTAGATTTGCCCTTTGAGACTATTTTCTGGATCCTATAGGCATGCTTCATTGTTTTTTATTCTTTCTTCTTTTGTCTTGTCTGACTGCGTATTTTCAAATAACCTGTCTTCAAGATCACTGACTCTTTCTTCTACTTGACAACTTCTGCTATTAAAGGACTTGGATGCATTCTTCAGTATGTCAATTGCATTTTCAGCTCTAGAATTTCTGCTTGATTCTCCTTAATTACTTCCATCTCTTTGTTAAATGTATGTGATAGAATTCTGAATTCCTTCTTTGTGTTATCTTGAATTTCTTTGAGTGTCCTCAACACAGCTATTTTGAATTCTCTCAAAGGTCTCATATCTCTGTTTCTCCAGGATTGGTCCCCAGTTCCTTATTTAGTTCACCTGGTGAGGCCACAGCTTCCTGAATAGTATAAATGCATATTTTCTTTGGTATCTGGGCATTGAAGAGTTAGGTATTTATTGTAGTCTTCACTGTCTGGTTTATTGTAGCTGTCCTTCCTGGGAAGGCTTTCTAGATATTTGAAAGGACTAAGGTGGGACCTACGCTATATCTGTTTTAGAGGGAATGCCAAGCCCAGTAATGCTGTAGTTCTTGCAGACTCACAGAGGTACAACCTTGATGGTCTTGGACAAGCTCTGTAAGAATTCTCTGAATTACCAGCAGAGACTCTTTTTCTCTTCCCTTACATTCTCCCAAACATACAGAGTTTCTCGCTTTCTGTTCTATGCCATGTAAATCTGGGGATGAAGGGACATAAGCACCCCTGTGGCCACCACCACTATGAATGTGCAAGGTCTGACCTGAAGTCAGCACAGCACTGGGTCTCACCCAAGGCCTTCTGTAATAACTCCCTGGCTACAGCCTATGTTCGCTAAAGGCCCTTGGACTCTACAATCAGCAGGAGGCAAAGCAAGCCAGGACTATATCCTTCCCTTCAGGATGATGAGGTCCCCAGGCCCCAGGTGGGTCCTGAAGTGACATAAAAGTCAGGGAGTAGAGTCAAAAATGTTGGAGGTCTACCAGGTGTTCTATTGTACTATGGGTGAGCTGGCACTCAAAGAACAAGATTCAGTCCTTCTTTCCCCTTTCCAAAGGCAGAGGCACCTTACTCCTTAGCCACTGCCACCCCAGGCCATGAGAAGTACCACCAAACTACTGTCAATCTTCCCTTACAGCCCAAAGTTTCTTAAGTCAGCTTGTCATGAATCCTGCCTGGGTTGTGACTCACCCTTCAGGGAAGTGGTCTTCCCTCTGGCCCAGGGCAGGTTCAGAAATGCCATCCAAGAGGCAACTTCTGGAATCTGGGACCTGAAAAGCCCACTTGATATGCTACCCATCTGTGGCTGTGCTGGTGTCTAAGGAACAAAACAAAGTCTGTCCTCTTCACTTTTCTACGTATTTTTCTCAAACACAAAAAGTTTTTCCTCATAGCCACCACAGCTGGTAATGTGCTGAGTCTTATCTGTAGCCAGCAAATCTCAAGAGGCTCACTCAATGCCCTCAATGTAGTACCTGGGTATTACTGTACGCAGGGCTCAAGGGCTCTTTGGTTAACAAATGATCAATGCTACCAGAACTGGTTCCTTTCCTTTAAGGCACTGGGTTCCCTTCTGGTCCAGGATATGTTTAGAAATATCATCTGGGAGCTAGGACGTGGGGTGGGCCTCACAATTCTAACTGATGCCCCATACTGCTGTGCCTGCAGTGATATCCTAGATGCAGGATAAAGTCCTCCCCACTTTTCCCCCACCTCAAGCAGGAGGAAAGGGTCTCTTTTGGAGCTGGGAGCTATGCAGCCTGGGTCTAAGTGAGGCACGATGCCAGCACTCCCTTGGCTGCTCCAGCTGGTATCTCAGTATGTCACATGTCCCCCAACCCCAGTCCACTGTCTCTGGGCCTAGTTTAGCACTAGAACTCTCCTAAGAGTTGCAGTCCTTATGGCCTAGACTGCCTTTCAAATTTACAGGGAGATACACAGAGTGCTGCAGACCTCAGTGGCAAGGTTTGTAGGCACTCAAGTTTGGACCACCAGGATCAGCAATTCTCTTCTGGCTAGGGATGGTTTAAATGTTCCCTATGTTGGCAGGCATCAGCTGAGTTTCGCCTGCTTTTCCTTTCTGCTCTAACAGGACAGCACTGAGTTCAATGTCTCACAGTTGTTGTGTTTTCCCTCCCCAAGTTCCCAGATAAATTCTATGCACTGTGCCACTCCTGCTGGGAGTGGGGAAGCAGTGGTGGTGAGTTAGGACTATTTTTTCCATCTCTTCAGTGCCTCTTTCAGCAATATAAGTTAAAACCAGGTACTGTGTGCGCTCACTTGATTTTTGGCTCCCATGAAGGTGTTTTTTTCTGTGTATATTGTTAACTTGATGTCCTTGTTTTGGGGGGGTAATAGGTGGGCAGTGGAGCTTTCTATTCTATCATCTTGCTCTGCCTTCTCATCTCCTATGCTTGTTTCATCTCTACCCTTTGTAACATCTGAAACTTCATTTACAAAGATTATGACAGTGAAGGAAATCAAGCATGGCTGACTCCATCTTGCTTCTAGCCTCTCAGGCTGGCTGTCCTTACCTTTCCTGGGTGTAGGCCAAACTAATCAAGGGAGGAATTTATAGCTTAATTTTGAAGCAAGGATAATAATAGTTCCTGACTTAAATGAAACCCTACTTGTTCAGGTACACCTTTGTAAAACTAATGAAAGGCCAAAAAATTAGGCTTATGGGAGAGACCTAAATTCTGCTAAAATGCAGCTGTAGTTAAATGATAACCAGACATTGTTCTCTCACTTGCCTTTCTATAATTCCTTGCTGTCAGGAGTCAAATGGCCAGAGGTCACAAGGTTTGTGACTTCCCCCACTGCTCCTTTAGATGACTCCACCAGTCCTATGGCCCCTACAGAGAGGCCAACTCAGCGCAAACATTTTCCACACCCTTATGATTTCATTGCATGTCAGCAAAACTCATTCTCTAGCCCCCTGCCCACCAAACTGCCCTTGAAAAACTCTAATCTTCAAGCCTTCAAGGAGACTCATTAGAGTAATCCCTCCAGTCCATCCATTTGGCTAGTTCTTCATTAATAAACCTCTCTACTGCAACAGCACAGCCCCAGTGAATTGGTTTTGACTATGCAGTAAGCAGGAAGTACCCAATGGGCAATTAAACATCCTTTATAAATTGACCACTAAATGAGTTTCCCTGAGTTCTGTGAACCACTCCAGCAGTTTAATCAAAACTAAAGAGAAGGTAATAGGAACCCTAACTTGTGACTGTTGTTAAAAGGGATGGAGCCTAAAAAAAAGTGATGCACCAGTCTTGGGGAATGGGCACCCAATCTGTGGGTTCTGACACTGTCTCCAAGTATATAGTGTCAAAATTGAATTGGAGAATATCCAGTTGGTGTCCACTGCTTGTTGGTGGGGGAAAATTCCCCCACATTTAGTCACAGAAGTTTTCTGTGTTGATTAGTGTGGTGTAAAGGAGAGGGAAATACCATTTGAGTGTTTTTCAAAAACAAATGTATGTACAAGATATTATTAAAGAGGGAAGCTACAAAATAATAGAACATATCCATTTTTATGTTAAGAAAATTAAAAAGCAGGGCAGGGTGCAGTGACTCACACCTGTTATCTCATACTTTGAGAGGCCAAGTGGGAAGGATCGCTCGAGGAGCAGAGTTCAAGACTAACCAGGGCAACACAGGGAGACCTCATATCTACAAAAAAAAAAAAAACCAAAATTAAAAAATAGCTAGGTGTGGTGGCACAGTTGTAGTCCCACCTACTTGGAGAGCTGAGGTAGGAGGACTGCTTGAACCCAGGAGGTCAAGGCTGCAGTGAGCCATGTTTGCACCACTCCACTCCAGCCTGGGCAACAGAATGAGACTGTGTATCAAATAACCAAATAAACCAAAATCATGTGTATATATTATATAATTTCTAAAACAACAAAAGGTTAGGAAAAGGCAATAATAAAAAATATAAAGGTATGAAATGACCCAGTTACCAAATGCTCCAACCGTAAGACGGAGATATCCCACTGGATTTTAAAAATCTAGTTCTATGTACTCATTAATCAAAAGAAGGCTGACATAGCTATATCAAACTAGAAAGAAGTCATAAATAGGGAAAGATACAGGAAACATGACAACTAAATATAACATCAGATCTAGATTGATTCCTAGAATAGGAAAAGAACATTAATAGAAAATCTAGTGATATGTGGATAAAGTTTACAGTTTATTTATTAAATTATAATATTTTGTAAATTTATTCAAATTTATGCAATATTTAGTGAATTACTCAGTGAAACCACAATATTAGTGTTCTGGTTTTTATCATTGTACTGTACTATGATTATGCATAATGATAATGTCAGAAGTAGAATGACAAGGCCAGGTGCAGTTGCTCATGCCTGTAATCTCACCACTCTGGGAAGCTGAAATGGGTGGATAACTTGATACCAGGAGTTTGAGCCCAGCCTGGCCAATCTGGTGAATTCCCATCTCTACTAATACAAAAATTAGCTTGACATAGTGGTGTGCACCTATAATCTCACCTACTCAGGAAGCTGAGGCAGGAGAATGACTTCAACCTGGGAGGCAGAGGTTGCAGTGAGCCAAGATTGTTCCACAACACTTTAGCCTGGGTGACAGAGTGAAACTCTGTCTCAAAAATATTAACAAACCAAAATATTTGGATGGTGGCTACATGGGTGCTCATTTTTCATTCATTCATTAAACTGTCCATGTATGTTTTATATACTTTTCATGTATTACTTACCATGTTTTCTAAAAGTTAGTTGATCTATACTATCTATATTAATTTATCTATGTTTTCTAAATATAATCTAACATACTATCTATATTAATTTATCTATGTTTTCTAAAAGTGAATTTCTCCATATTATTTATTTACATTTTCATTCATTTTTTTCTGTTTTTTGTAACTTGTTACTCAGCAGTGAAATACTCAAAATCATTATGAAGACAGAAAATTAGTATGCTTCAACAGACAATAAAATAATATCCAGCATTAAGGACTCCAGTAAAATGATTTTTATTGTACTCAAGCAGCTTCCAAAACTTATAAAACTGAGCATATTAAAATTTGTTCACATACCAGGGCCTGTCGGGGGCGGGGTGGGGTGGCTAGGAGAGGGATGGCAGGGGGTGGAGGAATAGGGGAGGGATAGCATTAGGAGAAATACGTAATTTAGATGACAGGGTGATGGATGCAGCAAACCACCATGGCACATGTTTACCTATGTAACAGATCTACACGTTCTGCACATGTACTTCAGAACTTTAAAGTATAATTTCAAAAAAAGAAAAATAAAGTCATTCTCCATGTAACATTTATACATAATCAAATCATCCTGACACAGAACTGCAAATTCATAACAAGAATAGATTACCTGACTATATGTATCTAAAACAGTATAAAATCTAAATTAAAAATGCTTTCAGTGAATCAGAGATGCTGTGTCAACAGCCAAACGCAGTTCTACAGTAAATTTCTCCTATTGATCATCTACTATAATAAAACACCAAATCAATCCTTCAAAGTTATCACTGCTTTACTTTGCCAGCTTAAAGATAAAACAAACACCTAGAAATTAAATTATAACCAAAAACAAGTATGGGATTTATAGTTAAAACTGTTAATAATTGGTTTTTCAAGACATAAAAATAACATGCCCTCAGCTGGGCATGGTGGCTCACACCTGTAATCCCAGCCCTTTCGGAGGTTCAGGTAGGTAAATCACCTGAGGTCAGGAGTTTGAGACCAGCCTGGTCAACATGGTGAAACCCGATCTCTACTAAAAATACAAAAATTAGCCAGGCATGGTGGCAAGTGCCTATAATCCCAGCTACTTGGGAGGCTGATGCACAAGAATTGCATGAACCTGGGAGGCAGAGGTTGCAGTGAGCTAAGATCACTCCACTGTGCTCCAGCCTGGGCAACAGAGAGAAACTCCATCGCAAAAGTAATAATAATATCATGTCCTCAAATAAATTTAAACTGATAAAAACAGATTAAAGCTTTTCTGATACTAATGAGTAGTGTAGTTGTCTATATTAGTTGTCTATATTAATTGTCTATAATATATTACCTATATTAGTCTGTTTTCACGCTGCTGATAAAGACATACCTGAGACTGGGCAATTTACAAAAGAAAGAGGTTTGATGGACTCACAGTTCCACGTGGATGGAAAGGCCTCACAATCATCATGTGAGGTAAAAGGAACATTTCACATAGCAGTGTCAGGAGAGAATGAAAGCTAAGCGAAAGAGGGTTTCCTTTATAAAACTATCAGATCTCATAAAACTTATTCACTACCACAAGAACAGTATGGGGAAAGCCGCCCCCATGATTCAAGTATCTCCCACTGGTTCCATTCAGCAACATAAGGGAGTTATGGGAGCTACAGTTCAAGATGAGATTTGGGTGGGGACATACCCAAACCATATCATTCTGCCCCTGGTTCCTCCCAAATCTCATGTCCTAACATTTCAAAACCAATCATGCCTTCCAACAATCTCCCGAAGTCTTAACTCATTTCAGCATTAATTCAAAAGTCCAAGATAAGGCAAGTCTCTTCTACCTATGAGCCTGTAATATCAAAAGCAAGTTAGTTATTTCCTAGACACAATGGGGGTACAGGCATTAAGTAAATACAGCCACTTCAAATGGGAGAAATTGGCCAAAATGAAGGGGCTACAGGCTCCATGCAAGTCCAAAATCCAGCAGTTATATCTTAAAGCTCCAAAATGATCGCTTTTGACTTCATGACTCACATCTAGATCACACTGATGAAAGAGGTGGGTTCCCATGATCTTGGGCAGCTCTGCCCCTGTGGCTTTGTAGGGTACAACCTCCCTCCCAGCTACTTTCACAAGTTGGTATTGAGTGTCTGAGGCTTTTCCAGCCACACAGTGCAAACTATCAGTGGGTCTACCATTCTGGGGTCTGGAGGATGGTGGCCCTCTTCTCACACTCCGCTAGGTGATACCCCAGTAAGGACTTTGTGAGGGGAATCCAATTCCACATTTCCCTTCTTTACTGCCCTAGCAGAAGTTCTCCATGAGGGTCCCATCTCTGCAGCAAACTTCTGCCTGGACAGCCGGGCATTTCCATATATCCTCTGTAATCTAAGTGAAGATTTCCATACCCCAATTCTTGACTTCAGTGCACCTGCAGGCTTAACATCACATGGAAGCTTCCACGGCTTGGGGCTTATACCCTCTGAAGCCTTGGTCTGAGCTCAATATTGACCCCTTTCAGCCAAGGCTGGAGTGTCTGGGACACAGGGTACCAAGTCCCTAGGGTACACACAGCATGGGGACCCTAGCCGTGGCCCTGGCCTATGAAACCATTTTTACCTCTAGGCCTCTGGACTTATAATGGGAGGGGCTGCTGTGAAGACCTCTGACATACCCTGGGGACGTTTTCCCCATTCTCTTGGGGATTAACATTTGGTTCCTGGTTACTTATGCAAATTTCTGCAGACAGCTTGAATTTCTCCTCAGAAAATGGGATTTTCTTTTCTATTGCAGGGTCAGGCTGCACATTTTCTGAACTTGCATGTTCTACTTCTCTCACAAAACTGAATGCTTTTAACAGCAGCCATGCCACCTCTTGAATGTTTTGTTGCTTAAAGATTTCTTCCACCAGATATCCTAAATCATCACTCTCAAGTTCAAAGTTCCACAGGTCTCTGGGGCAGGGGCAAAAATACCACCAGTCTCTTTGCTAAAACATAACAAGAGTCACCTTTGATCCAGTTTCCAACAAGTTCCTCACATCTATCTGAGACCACCTCAGCCTGGAGTTTATTTTCCATATCACTATCAGCATTTTGGGCAAAGCCATTCAATAAGTCTTCAGGAAGTTCCAAACTTTCCCACATTTTCCTATCTTCTTCTGAGCCCTCCAAACTATTCAAGCCTCTGCCTGTTACTCAGTCCCAAAGTCACTTCCACATTTTTGGGTATCTTTTCAGTATCATCCCACTCTACTGATACCAACTTATTGTGTTAGTTAGTTTTCACACTGCTGATAAAAGACATACCTGAGACTGGGCAATTTAAAAAAGAAAGAAGTTTAATGGACTCACAGTTCCATATGGCTGGGGAGGCCTCACAATCATTGTAGAAGGTAAAAGGCATGTCTCACATGGCAGCAGAAAGAGATAATGAAAGTCAAGTGAAAGGGGTTTTCCCTTATAAAACCATCACATCTCATGGACTTATTCACTACCATGAGAACAGTATGTGGGAAACCTCCCCCATGATCCAGTTATCTCCCACTGGGTCCCTTGCACAATATGAAGGAATTATGGAAGCTACAATTCAAGATAAGATTTGGGTGGGGACATCGCCAAACCATATCACTACCTAACACACTAAACCCAAATTCGGCAGCTTAAAACAATACACATTTGTAATCTCACAGTTTCTAAAATCAGAAATTGAGTGTTGCTTAGCTAAGTCCTCTAGCCCAGGGTCTCTCACATGGCTGGAATCAAAGTGTCAGCCAGGAGTACAGTCATCTCAACATTCAGCAGGGAGAGGATCTGCTTCCAAACTGCTTCAGTGGTCATTGGCAGGATTAAGATCCCTGAGGGAGCCAGAAGCAGTGGCTCACACCTGTAATCTCAGCACTTTGGGCGGCTGTGGTGAGTGGATCATGAGGTCAGAAGATCGAGACCATCCTGGCTAACACAGTGAAACTCGGTGTCTACTAAAAAAACAAAAAAAAAAAAAAAAAAATAGCTGGACGCAGTGGCATGCACCTGTAGTACCAGCTACTCTGGAGGCTGAGGCAAAAGAATCGCTTGAACCTGGGAGGTAGAGGTTTCAGTGAGCTGAGATCATGCCATTGTACTCCAGCCTGGGCGACAGAGCAAGACTCCATCTCAAAATAAATTAAAAAAAAAAAAAAAAAAAAAAAAAACAATCCCTGAGGGTTTGGAGACCGAGAACCTCAGTTCCTTACTGGCTAGAGGTCCCCTTCCTTGACAGGTGGGCCTTTTCACAGGTCAGTTCACAACATGACAGCTGGCTTCATCAAGGTGAGTGAACAAGAGAATGCCAGCAAAAAGGGAAGTCCTAGATTTTGTACTCTGAAGAAGTGACATCACACCATTTTTGCCATATTCTAGTAGAAGTGAGCCTCTAGGTCTAGTCCACCCACAAGAGGAAGGGACTACACAAGAGTGAATACCAAGATCATTTTAGAAGGCTCCCTATCACAGGTGGTATAATGGAAAAAGCAACTGGAATAAAAGTAAGAAAAAAAATAGCTTCTAATAGCTATGCAACTCAACTGAGAAGGTAGCCTAAATGACCTCTACGGTCTCTTGGCATTCTCAACTCTGTGTCTTTTGAAAAAGATTACTAGAAATTAAAGATACTTCATCAAAATGCCTCATTTCACAAAAGAAAGCTGAGTTCCAGGAAAAGTTAACACAAACAGGTATAGGCCACACTTATTTTGCTCTTATGCCCAGTGCTCTTTCCACTATAATAAACTGTTTTTGCAATTAATGCTCTAAAACAGTTCTATCTTCTCTTTATAATAGTCTCAAGATCTAATAAATTCAACAGACTACAATGCTAACAAGAGCAGCTACAATTGATCAATCTTGTCTATTATCTCTTTTTCTCTCATCAACCCTACAGCCATCTCTAGATGGTACGTGAAGTTGAAAGTGAGTCATCTGCCCATCCCCAGTGTCAGGTAGCTGGACATACTAGTAATAAGATTTGCTGGAAATAAATTGTAAATGCAACATATAAGCAACAGGGAAATACATTCACCTTGAACACACAGTCACCCTCAATACGGTAAACAAGATTAAATGTAACCTAAATAAAATATCTAAAAACTGCAACCAGAAAAGGCAAGGTTTGTTAGTAATGAAATCCTGGAAAACTGTCCCAGAAGTCAATAATGACAATGTAGTGCAGGCAATGTCCAGGAAAGAAGGTACTGTAGGAGGCTAATGACTAGAATTGAACTCATAAATACATCCTTATTAACATGAAAGCATCACCTAAGGTTGATGGTACAAATGAAATATTTGTACCACATAAATTCCCTATTTGCTCACTTATGAAGTCTGAAGCCATGGAGGGAGGGACTCCTTTGTCTGAGAATCCCTTCCACAGGCACATGCCTTTTACTACCCATAATAATTTGTAGTGACTCCAAATTGATTCAAGGAGTGCCATGAAAAACACTGCATATTAATATAATTGCTTTATGTGGGAATTATAAAGCAAGAAGGTATTTACATTAGTCACAATGTGGTGTGTGTGTGTGTGTGTGTGTGTGTGTGTAATGAAATGCAGTATGTACTGGATCCAGAATTTCTATATAAGAAAAGCTTACTTAACAGCAATGAATTGATAAGCAATGATTGGAAGGTGGTGCCTATCTTTAATCTGTCTGCATAACAATCAAGACTGAAAAAAACTCAATTACGCATATCAAAAAAAGGATCACACTGATGCAGATTACCCTAAAGCCCTTCATTAGTATTAGCATATATCTAAATGTGCACTAAATTCACTTCTGTAAAATACCTAAAAACAAGAAAGGGGCTGGTGCAGTGGCTAATGCCTTTGATCTTGGCACTTAAGGAGGCCAAAACAGGAGGACCTGAGGCCAGGGGTTGGAAAACAGACTGGGCAACAAAGGTAGGCTCTGTCTCAACAAAAACAAACAAAAAATAGCTAGATGTAGTGTTGAGCACCTGTAGTCCTAGCTACTTGGGAGATTGCAGCAGGGAGGACAGCTTGAACCCAGGTCAAGGTTACAGTGAGCTAGCATTGCACCGCTGCACTCCAGCCTGAGTGACAGAGCAAGATTCTGTTTCTAAAAACAACCACAAGAACAACAACAAAAACCTAGAAAGTGTTAGCTGAAAATGTTAACATGGATGGTGGGCTGAATGGTATTAAAGTAAAATTTTGGGTAGTATGGAGTATAAGACCGGGGGCCAAGAGTAAAAGAAGATGAACTGGGGCAGCCCAAAGGGACATTTAAGGAAGAAAGGACCTTCTGGGAAGAAGTGTCACAGTTAAACTTCATGGCCCAAGTCATTGGCTACTACTTCCTACATCATGAGTATACACAATCACTAGATTAAAATGTCAATAAAGCCATCCCAAGATGAAACAGCTCAAAGGACAATATGTACCTAAAAATATACAGTAAGTATATATTTTTAGACTTTTTTACTCAAAATGTCCAGAACTGTCTAGACATTCATCCTTTCCTAGCCTTTTAAATAATCTCAAAGAAAGACTGTCTCTCCTTTCTTTTCTCACTTCTTACTTCTGTTTTGCTCTTCAGATTTACAGGGTAAGGAGAAAGTGGGAGAACTAAAACACTACTAAGAAAAGAATCAAACTGGCCTCTAATTAGTCTTGAGGTAAAACTGGTAAACCAAATAAAGCATGTTAAGAGATATGAAATTCAGCACTAAAACACTATAGCACATGCTGCTTAACAGTATTGGCTGGGCACGGTGGCTCATACCAGCACTTAGGGAGGCCGAGGCAGGAGGATCTCTTGAGCTCAGGAGTTCAAGACCAGCCTGGGCAACACAGCAAAACCCATCTCCACAAAAAATACAAAAATTAACCCTGGCATGGTGGTGTGTGCCTGTAATTCCAGCTACTTGGGAAGCTGAGAGCTGAGGTGAAAGGATCACTTCAGTCCAGGAGCAATCCAGAGGCTGCAGTGAACCAAGATCACCCCACTGCACTCCAGTCTGGGTGACAGAGGTAAACCCTGTCTTTAAAAAAAAAAAAAAAAATATATATATATATATATATATATAGTTAGATAGAGAGAGAGATGTATAGACAGATAGATAGATATAGTGTGATATTGTGCCAGAATTGCTAGCCTTTGCTTTAGTTATTTAGTAATAACTAAAATAAGCAGCCCAGGATAACTAAGATCTGTGTGTAAACAAATGCTTATCTTGACTTCTGTAAACCACTGAAGTAACAAACAGAATGACAAAAGTCCCCTGGTCCTTGGAATGTCCGGAGACCCCCGCCCTCGTCTCCACCCAGGAGGTGAATTACAGAATCCCCTGGACCTTGGAATGTCCGGAGACCCCCGCCCTCGTCTCCGCCCAGGAGGTGAATCACAGAATCCCCTAGCCCTTGGAATGTCCAAAACCTTTTCATCCCCATCCCCGCTCCTCACCCCCACTCCCAAGGTGGTTTTTCGGGTATAAAAAGTCTTGGCACCCTCCTTTTGACGCCGCAGGTTGGAGAGACGTGAGTCCTCTGTGGTCGCCGGCATAATAAATGACCCTGCAAACTGGCATACTTTTGTCTTGGTACTAACTTTCTTTTTTTTTTTTTTTTTTTTAGATGGAGTTTCGCTCTTGTTACCCAGGCTGGAGTGCAGTGGCACAATCTCGGCTCACCGCAACCTCCGCCTCCTGGGTTCAGGCAATTCTCCTGCCTCAGCCTCCCGAGTAGCTGGGATTACAGGCACGTGCCACCATGCCCAGCTAATTTTTTGTATTTTTAGTAGAGACGGGGTTTCACCATGTTGACCAGGATGGTCTCGATCTCTTGACCTCGTGATCCACCCGCCTCGGCCTCCCAAAGTGCTGGGATTACAGGCGTGAACCACCGCGCCCAGCCTGGTGCTAACTTTCTACGCTCGGTCCAATACAACAATAGTACCATGGATCTATATTTCTCCAACATAGCCCATCTCAGTTACTGATTTCACATCCAATCAATTGGCAAAAGATTGAACAAATATTTTTCAATAGAGCAAGGGCAAGGGTTAGTACACTATGGCCAACAACACAAATCCAGCCAGTGGACTGTGTTAAAAAAAAAAAAAAAAAAAAAAATCCAACTGGAAAGCCATTAGGTTGAGACAGCTCCAGCACTTTGGGTTCCTATGTAAACAAACCAAAACCCAACTCAATGTAAACAGTAAAACTAACTTGAGTTGAATCAGTCAGAAACCACCAACCAACTTCTAACTAGAGACATTCCACTGTAACCAATCAAATATTTGCTTTGTCTATTTCCATAAACACCTTATAAAAGTTTTCCCCTCATACCCTCTTGGTGGAGTCTTGAACCACTTGTGGTCTGGTGATACCCAATTTATGAAATTGCTGAATGCTCATATAAACTCTAAAATTTTAATGTGCCTAAAGTTATCTTTTAACAACTGTTTTTGTATAACCCATTTGCTAAGAATGGTTTTTACATTTTTAAAGGGTTGAGGTAAAAAGAAAAGAGGAAAAAAAGAGAAAAGAATATGGAACAGAGACTGTACAGCATGTAAAACCTAAAATACAGGTAGTCCAAGCTTCACACATTACTTGGTTAACTGAAACTCTACAAAGCAAGGGCTGCCTACGTTTATTGTCTGGTCCCTTACAGAAATAGAGGATATCCAAATGCCAGTAAGCACATGAATACATGTTCAATACCATTAATCATTAGGGAATTTAGGGGAAAACCCCAATGTTATGTCACCATATGCCTACTAGAATGGCTAAAATGAAAAAGACAATGTGAAATGTTGAAGTATTTG
The DNA here is from genome assembly GCF_009761245.1 of Sapajus apella. Classification (NCBI taxonomy): domain Eukaryota; kingdom Metazoa; phylum Chordata; class Mammalia; order Primates; family Cebidae; genus Sapajus; species Sapajus apella. The sequence continues at coordinate 5,792,070 of NW_022436990.1, forward strand.
GAAAAAACAGAATTTTCAGCCTGCCACTAAAGTGTAAATTGACATAATGTGAAAAACTTTTTGGTAGTGTATACCACAAACACACATCTGCATATCCTGTAACACAGTAATTTTACTAGTAGGCATATACGCAATAAAAATGTATACATAATTTCATCAAAACATTTATAAAAACCTTCATAGCAGCCCTATTGGTAATAGCCAAAACTAGGTGGAATACTATACATACGGCATGAGAATAAACTGAAACATAACTTGAATAAATCTCATAAACATAATATTGAGTAAAAATCAGACACTAAGGACTAAATACCATATTACTCCGTTTATGTAAAGTAAATAATAGATGAAATTCATTGATAATGTTAGAAGTCCAGATAATGATTACCTTTGGAACTATGAAGTGGGGTTTTTGGGATGCAATGATGCTCTTTCCTGATCTAGATACTGGATATGTGAATATATATACTTTGTGAAAATTCACTGAGCTGTACACTTATGATTCATGCTTTTATCTATATGTCTTTATACTTTAAATATTAATGCAACAAAAATATTGCTATAAACTCTAGGCCTTTGAAGGAAAATTGTATATATCTCCCATTCATTTTGCTGACTGCCATCATTACCTCCCATCAATGACATGTCTTGATTCCTATTACCTTATATTAAAAAGTCAGCTTTGTTTTAATTAATTTTATTGGCATATGATTGCATAGAATGATTATGTAATCATTTTAGATTAATTCCGTAACAGATCACAAGGAAAAACTTTGAAAAGCCAATTATTTGTAATAGCATATTCAAATTATCTGGGGAAAAAAAAAAAATAAACACCTCCTTGAAGTGTAGTTTTGTTTGGCCCTTTGTTTTGGCTTATCTCTGTCTACTACTACTGATTTAACCTACATAAAATGCTCAAAGAAGCTTTTCCAAATGTCTGTGCTTGTGGAAAGTTGTATCTTTCTACCATCCTTGACTAACAATGCGCTGTCTTGTACCCTTCAGTTACCTCCATCCATCGAGCTTAAAATGCTTCCCAAACGTTGCACTGGGCCCAGGGACACTGTGAACCAAAAAAAAAAAAAAAAAACCAAAAAACTAACAGTATCTTTTTACAGCGTGGCTCAGCGCGCCTAAAGAAGCACCTCATTCTTCGCTCACACTTCCAAGTGTGAAAACTGAAATATAAAAACGATTAAGTGACTCTCTCAAGGACACAGAGTCGAGCGAGGACTGGAAGCTTCTGACCGCGACTTAAGGGGAAAAAAAGAAACAAAAAACAAAAACAAAAAACATACACCCTTGAATGAATGCTCAGCTCCAGTATTAGGAAACTGGAGACAAAACCGAAATCATACCCAGAAAGAGTTGTCTGCCACCTGAGGACCCCACCACACTGACCCTAGGGGGCCCCTCCTCACTCCCGGCTGCGCGGGGTCAGCATTCACTGAGTACAGACTCTGCGCTGCCCCATTTCCTTCTCCAAGAAAAAGTCTGCGGCTGAAAACTCCAGGCTGATCTATGCCCACCACTATCACTCTCCGTCGCCCAAACCGCCCTGCCCCACCGTTTACCTGAGACGCGCCCGGCGTCGCTTGAGGAGTCGACTCGGCGAGCTCGCCCAGAGTTTCTCAGGCCCAGTGCGCAGCCACCACGACAGCCAATGGCCGCAGGCTCGGAGCCTCCCGGCCCGAGGCCCACCCACAAATGACCGGGCAGGGAGGCGGGGCGGGGCCCGGAACCGTAGGGAGAGTGAGAGCCGGTTGCCGGCGGCGCGCGAGGGCTTACGGTGCGGCGGCGCGCCGCCAGAGACGGCGCAGACGGCGCGCACGGGGCATGCGCATGCCTCGCCGCCTGGCCGCGAGGTGGGTCCTCCAGGCGAAAGAGAGCCTGGGAAGGGCAGGGAAGAGTTTGGATAGAAAGTAGGCGGACTTAAAACGCCGCGGTGGCTGCCCTAACGGGTCGCTTATTGTTGTCCAGATCTGAGACGAGGAGAGCAAAACCTGCTTTCTCTTCCGAAAGAGCAAAACGTTGTCTGGACAAAACCTAATCAGATGAGAAGAGGGAGAACGAAAAACTGAAAACGGCGTCTTGTGGCTTCACACTTGGGCTCGTGGAGTTTTCTTAGGACCTGGCGAAATTGTGGTTTCCTTCTTTGTGTGTGGTTTGGGATGAGAGGTGGGAGGGGCGTGTTTCGAAGCAGCAGTCAAGTGAAAGGGCAAGGGATCGAGCTCCGGTCGAGTGAGCGATAGTACTACCTAGGTCCTGGCCAAAGAACGTTTCATACTAAAACCTTGGAGCTGGTGACTTTTTTTTTTTTTGACTGAAGTGTTGGAAGGAGATCTGGATTCTTATATACGATATGTGAATCCTCTAAGAAAAAATGTTGAACCTTCCAGAATTTAACAAATTCCAAAGTTTGTTCCATAGTTCAGAATTGCTTTTATAAATGTCACTTCAACTCCTGTTACTCATAATTTCTTCAGACACCAAATACTTAGTGAGCACATACTATGCGGCAGGTACTCTTCTAAGTGCTGAATAATTAACAATATTTTTTAATACACCCCAGAGAGTAGGCATAATATGAAGTACTGACGGGTTCCTAAATTGGTGTTTAAGTTAATGAACGGAACTTATCCTTTAGTAAGTGTACAAAAGAGAGTTTAAAAAACTAAAAAAGGCCAGGTGCCGCGGCTCACGCCTGTAGTCCCATAAGACCGAGGCTTGAGCCCAGGAGTTTGAGACCAGCCTGGACAACATAGTGAGATCTTGGCTTTATTAAAAATCAAACAAATTAGCTGGGCATGATGGTGCATACCCGTAGTCCCAAGCTACTAGGGAGGCTGAGTTGGGAAAATCGCTTGAACCCCAGAGGTGGAGACTGCAATGAGCTGCAATGGCTGGTGTCATGGCACTCCAGCCTAGGGGACAGAGCATGACCCTGTGAAAACTAACAAAATGGAAAACTTGGACGTAAATTACTTGGAACAACAGAGGTTATAATAGTCACAAAATTTTGGTTATGTATGCTAAAATGAACAGACAGTGCTCTGAAGAAGTTTGTTACAGATTCAGCTTTGAAATGCTTTTTTTTACTTTACTTCAGTCACGATTTGAATCATATTTGTGAACATAAAATACCATAAAAATCTATGAAGCAAAAACAGAGATTGTACAGTTTGTCAGAGTAAATACTCCAATCAGGAAGTATATGGCTTGTGTGAAAGATTAGGGCCAAATCAAATTATGTATAAAACAAAGGAAAAAGTTGCTTTTCCCGGCTAGGAAATAAGAAATAAAGCAGTACAATGATTACCACACTGAGAACATTCAAACCATGTAATGAATTAGTAGAATAGAGAAAATTATAATATTTTTCATTGAGTAAAGTTCATTTCCCTCTTTTTTTAAAGCCCATTATCTCCGTACTTACAGTCTCCAGGATAAAGAGAAACCTCATGTTTCCTTTCAGTAAGCTGATTTTCCCCCTCTCTCTGTTTTATGCAATGAGTTCAAACATTAGGACTAATTCTCTCTATTCTTGGCTGGGCACGGTGTTGGCTCATGCCTGTAATCCCAGCACTTTGGGAGGCCAAGGCAGGTGGATCACGTGGTCAGGAGATCAAGACCATCTTGGCTAACATGGTGAAACCCTGTCTCTACTGAAAATACAAAAAAAAAAAAAAAAAAAAGAAAAGAAAATTAGCTGGGCTTGGTGGAACATGCCTGTAGTCCCAGCTACTTGGGAGGGCGAGGCAGGAGAATCGCTTGAACCTGGGAGGCAGAGGTTGCAGTGAGCTGAGATAGAGCCAATGCACTCCAGCCTGGGAAACTGAGCAAGACTCTGTCTCAAAAACAAACAAACAAAAATTTCTCCCTATTCTTTTTCGTAATGTACCTGAAGTAACTCATTAATGCTCTTTCCCTAAAACTTTTCATATGACAACAGGAAAGTTTTCCCCTACTCTCCTCCACCACCACCATAACTATATATCCATTTCTTCATTCTCTATCCTTCTAACAGTTGCCTGTCTAAAGAAATGAAAGAGATAAATTAGAGCTTTTTTTCTCTTTGCAAAATGATTGTCAAAGATAATGTCTGGCCGGGCGCGGTGGCTCACGCCTGTAATCCCAGCACTTTGGGAGGCCGAGGCGGGTGGATCACGAGGTCAAGAGATCAGGACCATCCTGGTCAACATGGTGAAACCCCGTCTCTACTAAAACTACAAAAAATTAGCTGGGCATGGTGGCGCGTGCCTGTAATCCCAGCTACTCAGGAGGCTGAGGCAGGAGAATTGCCTGAACCCAGGAGGCGGAGGTTGCAGTGAGCCGAGATCGCGCCATTGCACTCCAGCGGGTAACAAGAGCGAAACTCCGTCTCAAAAAAAAAAAAAAAAAAAAAAAAAAAGATAATGTCTATGTCCTCATTCCTCATATAAGCTGGACTTTTGCAGAAATATGGACGAAGATGAGGAGAAGGAAATGAACTACTCTTTTATTACAGGTAACAAAAGAATGTCAGATTATTAATATTATCGAGTCTATAAATATCAGGCTCCCACAATGTGTCACACACTGATTGGTTCTGAAAACAAAATAATGAATAACAATTAGGCACACAAGTAGCTGAGAATACTCTGTGTATTAATCAGGGTTCTCCAGAGAAACAGAACGAACAGGATATGTGTGTATACATAGAGAGAGGGGGAGTGATTTACTGTAAGGAAATGGCTCATGCAATTATGGACTTTTAGTGAGTCCAAAATCTGAGGGAAGAAGCTAGTAAGCCTCAGAAAAGAATTGCAGATGAACCCACATTATGGAATGTAATGTTTTATTCAGTCTGCTGATTTAAATGGTAATCTCATCAAAAACAAAAACACCTTCACAGAAGCATCCAGGATAATGTTTCACCAAATATCTGTGCACCATGGCCCAGCCAAGTTGACAGAATTAACCATAACACTGTGGAAACTGAGAAATGGCTCTGGGAGAGGGGAGTTTAGGGGATGAGGCAGACACAGTCAGGAAAATCCGAAGGGGATAATGCTTCCTGTAGTATGAATAAGACTTAGGGAAGTGAAGAGGTGAGAGTGGAGGTGCAGAGAAAACAGAATTCCTTATAAAGGAATCAATATGGAGGCAAGACACTGTAAGGAGCTATAAGCAATTTAGTATCATAGTACAAAATTTAACATGGAAAGTGATGGGAAATGAAGTTGGAGGGATTATGTAAGGTCTTTTTTAAAAATAGAGCTGGGGACTCACTACGTTGCACAGGCTGGTATCAAAGTCCTAGCCTCAAGCAATTCTCCCACTTTGGCCTCCCAAAGTGCTGGAATTACATGCATGAGTCACCATGCCAGGGAATATAAATGATCTTTCAATTAATTACCTTCGTCTTGATTCTATAGTCAATAAAAATTGAAAGTTAAACAAGAGTGATGAGATCAGATTTACACTTTCATTCATCAATTTTGACATATATTTCAGAATCAAAATTATCAAGTTTGCAAGACTAGTTAATCTAATTGAAAATGATAAAAGAGTTGGGCTCTGTGGCTTATGCCTGTAACCTCAGCACTTTGGGAGGCTGAAGCAGGTGGATCACTTGAGGCCAGGAGTTCAAGACCACCCTATCCAACATAGTGGGATGCCCCCATCTCTACTAAAAATACAAAAATGAGCCAGGCATGGTGGGACACATCTGTAATCTCAGCTACTCAGGAAGCCAAGGCATGAGAATTACTTGAACCTGGGAGGCAGAGGTTGCAGTGAGCCGAGATTGTGCCACTGCACTCCACCCTGTCTCAAAAAATAAGTAAATAAATAAATAATAAAATGTATGAGGTAAAGCAGGATAGATGAAAGAGGGTGGCTTGAAGAAGTAGGAACTAGTTTGCAAATCTAGTAACTAGTTGAGAAAGAGGAAAGCATTGATGATATTAAAGAAATTGGTGAATAAGTAAGTTCAATTTTTGATAGAATGAGTTTAAAGTGCTAGGGAAACGTCATTAGAGTAGCTTTGCAGCAGTCACATGAAAGGAAGTGTTCTGGACTGGGCTATACATGAAATTAATGAACATAGATATGATGGTTAAAACTATTTTTTAAATTTTCAAGTCAGTCCCATAGCTGAAGCGGGTGGATCGCCTGAGGTCAGGACATCTAGACCATCCTGGTCAACGTGGTGAAACCCCCTCTCCACTAAAAAAAAAACAAAAATTAGCCAGATGTGGTGGTGGGTGCCTGTAATCCCAGCTACTCAGAAGGCTGAGGCAGGAGCATCGCTTGAACCTGGCAGGCAGAGGTTGCAGTGGGCCAAGATCACGCCATTGTACTCCAGCCTGGGTAACGAGAGTGAAACTCTGCCTCTAAATAAATAAATAAATAAATCCTATAATTTAGATTAATGAAAAAAATCAAAATTTGTAGGATGCCTATAAAGCAGTACTTAGAAGAAATTTATAGTGCTAAACACCAATATTAGAAAAGAACGACCTCAATAACCTTAGCTACCACCTCAAGAAACTAAGAACAAAACAAAATAGCGTAAATGACAGAGTGGGAATAATAAGAACAGAAATCAGTGTAACAGAAAACAGAAAAGCAATACAGAAAAATGAATGAAATTAAAACCTGGTTGTCTGATAACACCAATAAAATTAAGCGATCAAGAAATAAAGGAGACATACCCAAATAAATGAAGGTTAATTAAAAAAAGAAAAAAAAAAGACAGAAGACTACCAATATCAGAAATTAAAGAAGTGACATCACTACAACTTCTACAGATATTAAAAGAGGGATATTATTAAAATTTTATGCCAATAAACTTGATAACTTACAGGAAATGGACAAATTTCATGGAAAAGTAAGCGAAGATATGATCTTAGCTCTAGTCTAACCTTAGCCAGGTCCAAAGGCAGCCTTGGAGCATGAGTTGCAACACAGTACAGTAGTCTCCCTTTATTTGTAGTTTAACAGTTTCAGTTACCTGCAGTCAATCATGGTCCAAAATTATTAAATGGAAAATCACAGAAATAAACAATTCACGAGTTTTAAATTGTGTCATTCAGAGTGCATGATGAAATATTGGGCCATCCCATTTTGTCCTGCCTGGGATGTGAATCGTGCCTTTGTCCAGCATTATCCATGCTGTATATACTACCCAACCTGTGAGTCATCTACATTGCTCCTGACAACCAAGCATATCATCACTGCCTGATGATCCAGGATCACCAAGAAGCATTTAGGTATGGTCAGAAGGTCAGTACTAGCCTAATGCTATGTTGCAATGGCTATGTCATGCACCTCACTTCATCTTATCATGTAGGCATTTCATTATTATACATCATCACAAGAAGAAAGTTGAGTACAGTACAATGTTATGAGAAAGAGACATTTACATAACTTTTATTATACTGTATTGTTGTAATTGCTTTATTTTTATTATTTTTGTTAATCTCTTACTGTGCCCAATTTTTTATTTTCTTTTTTTGAGACGGAGTTTCACTCTTGTTGCCCAGGCTGGAAGGCAACAATCCTGGCTCAATGCAATCTCCACCTCCTGGGTTCAAGCGATTCTCCTGTCTCAGCCTTCTGAGTAGCTGGGATGGCATGTGTCACCATGCTCTGCTTATTTCATATTTTTAGTAGAGACAGGGTTTCATAATGTTGGCCAGACTTGTCCCAAATTCCTGACTTCAGGTGATCCACCTGCCTCAGCCTCCCAAAGTGCTGAGATTACAAGTGTGAGCCACCGCGCCCAGTCTGACTGTGCCCAATTTAAAAATTACACCTTATCACAGATACATATGTATAGGAAAAAAAATGTGCCATTTGCTGTTTCAGGCATCTACTGGTGGTCTTGAAATGTATTCCCAGTGGTTAAGGGATGACTACTGTATTGGTCCCACCTTAAGACAAAGAGGTCAGCATTTTGTTCCCCTTTTTATTTCAGTCAGTCATCCGCTATGACGTTGCCTCCAGCATGGAGAAGTGGGAAATGGTGACATATGTAACCTCCCAGGTAAGGTAGTGATGTGTGTAACTTCCCAAGCTTCTCTTGGGCTGAGGACATGTTATGGTTTGGCTGTGTCTCCACCCAAATCTCATCTTGAATTGTAGCTCCTATAATTCCCTCATGTTGTGGAAGGGGCCCAGTGGGAGATAACTGAATCATGGGGGTGGTTCCCCTACTTCCACCGTTCTTATGGTAGTGAACAAGTCTCATTCACTTATTGCAGAGATGAGCAAAGATACGATCTCAGTTATAGTCTAACCTTAGCCACCCAAGAATAAGATCTGATGGTTTTATAGGGGAAACCCCTTTTGCTTGGCTTTCATGTTCTTCTCTTGTCTGTCTCCATGTGAGACATGCCTTTCACCTTCAGCGATGATTATGAGGCCTCCCAGCCTCATGGAACTATAAGTCCAATAAACCTCTTTTACTTTATAAATTACCCAGTCTTGGGTATGCCTTTATCAGCAGTGTGAAAATGGACTAATACAGGATGTTTCTCTAGAAAAGAAATTATGAGTTTATAGCCATCAACACTCACAGCAGCTGGTATGGGTGGGCCAGCTTGGTAAAGGGATTTATTTGTGTGACAGAATATAGTTTGTTTAGCCTGTGGTTAATATTTAAATCTACAATCCACTGCTATCAAAAGAAGGAATCCTGGGATGGAATCCCAGCTATAGTATTATTCCTGGTGTGATCTTGGAAAACTCACTTTCTGCTTTGGAAAATGAGGGAAATATTTTCTATCAGCTCTGAAATTCTATGTCTAGTATATAGTAGGTTCTCAATATTTGTTAAATAAGTGATTCTATATTGCACTCAAGATCCCATATTTAATTAGTAAAAGTCTGAAAGATATTGCTCAAAAGCCTTTATTCTATCAAGTTAGCAAAATTTCTGAAAACTATTTCTTGGTAAATATTTTCAAACTTAGCAGTTTTATTCAAATATTTAATGAAATGAAAAACTTTATTTTTTATACCTGATCACATAAGCAATAAGTCTCCCCAATTCCTCAAACCATTTAAATAATTCTGCCAGATATTACGGACTAACTTTTAATGACCCAGCCTAAGAAATGAAAATAAAGTATGAAACCAAATTATTGTACTTTGTACATTTGATTAGAAATCATATAAATTGAACCATACTAAATTGCTGATATTCACCAGTTCTTGACCCCTCAAAATGGCAATTTTTATATGGCCCACACTAAATATATTTAGCATTAAATAATGTGTTTTAAGAAATATTACAATAGGGCTTCCAAAGCCTCCCAGTTCTCCCTTTTACTCTTATCATCTCCTGTCTGTTAGGGGTGTGGCAGCTATTTTTGGAAAATTTCACAATCTTTTATCTTTCCTGCATAGCATAGGCAACTTGTAGTTTCTTTAAAAAGTATAAATTAGTAGTTTTGTTTTGCTAACTATCCTAAGCAGCTAGTATGAATAATCAAGCCTTTAATAGAGAGAATATACTAAGTTATTTAATGTTCCTCAATTGTTTAGGTCAGTGGTTCACAACCTTTAACGTTCATGACAACCAACAGAGAACTTGTTTCTGGGCCCTATTGCCAGAGATTCTGATTCAGTTTAGGTCGGGGCGGGACCCATGAATTTGACTTCCTAACAAATTCACAAATTATGCTGCTGCTATAGGTACTAAAACCACTGTTAAGAACCACTGACTTGGGTACAGAAAAAACTATTTGTAACCAGGCTTTTTCTTCTTTCGGTCCTTAGGTAAATAAAGCTCAGGGTGATGAGGTATCATTTTACCTTCAATCAAAACTATTTTTAGTAAAGTACTACCTTACTTACCTCTATTGAAAGGTAAGTGTAAATTAGACTTGCTTCGACGTGGTTGCTACAGACCACAATTACAGGACAACTGAGAAATTTATTCACTTGTCCTTTCTTTCGAATCTCACTGTGCTCTGGCTTGCCAGGAGGTGTAAGTGTCGTCCCAGCCTTGCACATAGCGCTCCAGGCCTAGGTCACTTCACTTGAGTTATCAGAGGCAACGCGCCCAGTTGACAAACTCTGCCGGAGGCTCCTGATAGAGAAGGACGTGGGCGCCAATGGTGAGCCAACCCAACCCCATCCGCGAGTCTTCTTTACAGGGACCTTTTCCGAGCCGAGGGCACCTCTGCAAGAGCGCTTCGGAGAGGTTCCGACTCGCCGGAGATCGCGCGACGAATCTGCGCCTCGGACCCTCGCCTTCCGGCAGTCGCCGGATCGCTGCCCCACAGGGAGCCAACCCGCCAGAGGACCAGCCCAGCGCGGGCTCCGTGGATCAGCTGGTTGTGCAGGCGGCGAGTTCGCCCACGCATCTCAGTCCACTACCTCGTCCTCCTGTCCGCGAAGATGTCCGCGAAACCTGAAGTAGGCTTAGTGCGCGAGGCTTCTCGGCAGATCGTGGCCGGTGGTTCTGCAGGTAAGGCCACCCCGCCCTGCCCCGCCGGAGTCTAGCCGCTTTCCCTACCGTTTGTCCTGAAAAAGTTTCCCAGATAGGTCTTCCTACTGAAGTTTTGCCCTCTCCCTCAAAATTCCGCGTTCCCACAGCAGTGCTTGAGCCTGTGGAGGCGCGAGAGCAAAGGAGGCCGGGAGCTGACTGCGAGTACCCAGTGCTCCAAGTTAAGTTGCCGCGGCGTCGGCGCCGGCGCCGGCGCCGGCCTCTCTCGGGTTCCCGGCATTCTCTGTTCCTGGCCTGTAAAGCAGGTAGGACAACTCTAAGGAGAGCGACTTTGAGGTAATCTTTTTGCCTTGCTGGCTATTTTACTTGAAAATGATCCAGTTCAGTCTTAGTTTTATCAATTGTAGCGTCCTTCTTCAAGCTCGCTCAGATCTTAAATAAATCCTGCTTTCCTCATCAAAGTACTTACATCAGGACTCCACAGGACTTCTTATTGCATACTGTGCTTGCTTGGGGATATTCGTGCCTTAAATAAGCATATTAAAATTAAATGCATATGTTAATACACCTAAACACCTTGGTATAATGGGCTCACGTTAATTTACAGAGTTATGCTGTGGGGGAAAAACAAACGGTTAAGAAATAATGTTATAATTTATCTTGGAAATACTTTTAAATGTAGCTGGAGAAAGTTACCACGAGTTGTGTTATGTGCAAGTATTTTAAAGCTATTTTAAAATATAAATTATGATTTGGTTTAAAATTTAATCTTTTTTTTTTTTTTTTTTTTTTTTTTTTG
>NW_022436990.1:5803412-5804655 GCF_009761245.1 Sapajus apella
CTTGTTACCCAGGCTGGAGTGCAATGGCGCAACCTCGGCTCACCGCAACCTCCGCCTCCTGGGTTCAGGCAATTCTCCTGCCTCAGCCTCCCGAGTAGCTGGGATTACAGGCACGTGCCACCATGCCCAGCTAATTTTTTGTATTTTTAGTAGAGACGGGGGTTTCACCATGTTGACCAGGATGGTCTCGATCTCTTGACCTCGTGATCCACCCACCTCGGCCTCCCAAAGTGCTGGGATTACAGGCGTGAGCCACCGCGCCCGGCCCAAAATTTAATCTTAATCACGCATTTTTATTGTAAATATGTAATTAAAATAATTGCAATAATTGGCTCATCACCAGAAAACATTTTATAAATGTATCCATTCTTTTAATAAATTATGTTATGGTAACTAATAAATCATGTTAAGGCAATGACTAGAAGATGTTCAAATGTTTAACTTCGACTAGTAAAAGTTACTGTATTTTCAAACAAATCTGTACTTTTTGTAAGGGACTACTGCAAATTATGACTGGTTATCACTATGTCATGACCTAGTTGCATCTCAGGAGTACCATAAGCAGCCACATGTGTCACTTACAATCTGGACACTTTCTTAAAGATGATATTTCATCAATATGACATTAGAGGCATGCATTTCTTACAGGCAATTGTAAAATGTTAGTTCTTTTCTTTATTTCTTGCTCTCTCTCTTTTTCTCTTTCTCTCTTTTTATGTTTTTGAGATGGAGTCTCGCTCTGTTGCCCAGGCTGGAAGGCACCAAAGCTGGAGTGCAGTGGCGTGATTTCAACTCACTGCACCCTCTGCTTCCCGGGTTCAAGCAATCCTCCCACCTCAGCCTCCTGAGTAGCTGGAATTACAGGTGTGTGTCACCATGCCAGCCATTTTTAAAATTTTTTTGTAGAGATGGGCTTTTGCCATGTTGCCCAGCCTGTTCTCAACCTCCTGGGCTCAAGCAGTCCTCCCACTGCAGCCTCCCGAGTAGCTGGGATTGCAGGCGCCCACCACCATGCCGGGCTAATTTTTTTTTTGGAGATGGGGAAGGGGATTTTCTTTTTTTTTTGGAGACAGGGTTTCACTATGTTGCCCAGCTGGTTTCAAGCAGTCTGACCCCCTTGACCTTCCAAAGTGGTGGGACTACAGGCGTGAACCAACTGCCCAGCCCATCCATTATTATAATGGCAGTGGCCCCATGGCTTGGTCTTTTTTTTTTTTTTTTTTTTTTTTTTTTTTTTTTTTTT
>NW_022436990.1:5804755-6023716 GCF_009761245.1 Sapajus apella
TTTGTAGCTTTAGTAGAGACGGGGTTTCACCGTGTTGACCAGGATGGTCTCGATCTCTTGACCTCGTGATCCACCCGCCTCGGCCTCCCAAAGTGCTGGGATTACAGGCGTGAGCCACCGGCTTGCTCTTTTAGTTTTCCAATTGTGGTGATGAATTTGCACCAAGTTATTTACCATTTTTGGTCAAATTCCACAATGCCTAAGGTTCTGTCTTCTGTACCTGACTCGTTGATTTGTAGTACAGGACCCTGATCAAAGAAAACTCAGCTAGTCCAAAGAAAAAGTGAGTCCAATTAACATCCTAAGCTAAGACCAATGACTCATAAGCATTTGTGTAGTGATTTATGTGATCATACTATGTATTAGGCACAGCTAAACTCAAAAGAATGTTAAAAGTAGATCAAACTCAGCTGGGCATGGTGGCTCACACCTGTAATCCCAGCACTTTGGGAGGCTGAAGTGGTCGGATCACGAGGTCGAGAGATTGAGACCACCCTGGCCAACATGATGAAACCCCGTTTCTATGAAAAACGCAAAAATTAGCTGGGCATGGTGGCATGCGCCTGTAGTCCCACCTGCTTGGGAGGCTGAGGCAGGGAAATCACTTGAACCTGGGAGGCAGAGGTTGCAGAGAGCCTGGGTGACAGAGTGAGACTGTCTCAAAAAAAAAAAAAAGAGTAGATCAAACTGTAATCCTACTTGTGCTGTTTTGTTGAGTGATAAGTACTTGGCATAAATATGTGTGATTCCATCATCTATTCTTATAATTGTAACTAATACAAATAAAATTAGGACATTTATAAGATAATTTAAAAATAGCAGCACAGTTGATTGCCTGTGCTTCCTAGTGTCCTCCTCAGTCCTAACTCCATCAGTAACTGTGGAGTTATTGATAAATGATTAGAGTTATTTATACTTTTATAATATTAAAAAAGAGTTATATTTTCTTGTACTTGGCCAAAAGCATTTTCATAAAACTTTATCTTTATTGCACTGTAATAAATGTGGGCTAACCATATTACATGTACTGGTCAAGGCCAGACAAAAATTAATATACAAGAGAGACAGAATCTTAATAAAAACAGGAAATGCATTTGAATCTTTGGCACTGGGGTTCTGATCACTGATATTGTCATTGAATACAATACTACTCTGTGTGTGTGTGTGATACAACCTTTTGTTTGTAAAGGTCAAAGATATATTCTTGGCTTTCTTAGGGGAAAAAGAAACTGGGAGGTTTATGGGAAAGATACAAGGGTATCTCGTGGAATTCAAGGTCTGGGATGCATTTCTGGAACGTACTGGAATCAGGGGTTGGAGTGCTGAGGATAACTCAGGAAGTGAACTCTCTCTGTCTCTTCTCTTTGTCAAGTCGTCAAGTGTTCCTAAGGCAGCAGGGAGGCAGCTAATAATAGGGCCACAAGTATGACTACTGTACCTGTCAGGATGGCTTGCAAGACTTCCCCAGTTACTTAACTGGTTAGGAGGAAGCATGCCCAAATGCAGTCAGATAGCTTAGTAGTTAGATAGCAAAAAAAAAGTCATCATGGTGCCAGCTCCCCGTGCCCACAGCACCAGTCAGCACTGAACAGAAGGGGCCAGAGGATAGGTGGGTTGAGTGGGTCACTCTGCTGTTAAGGATCCACGTCTAAACCACAGTCACACAGTTTTAGAGACTTATGTTGAGGTCTGCAGCTGTAACTTAAAAGAGGGTAAGGTGGAAAGTCTTGCACTCAACTGAAACTAGGGAGAAGGATGAAAAGAAGCCTTGTTGCAGACTTCCACAAGATAGCAGCTCCACTCCAGGCAGCTTATCTACCCTTTCACTTGGAGAAATCACAGGGCATTCTGCCAAGACTCAGTCCAGGCTATGGTCTAACCTTGCCTGCCTGGTCCATGTGGAGATATACGAGGTTGTCAGAGTGCCACACTGTGAATCTATTTCCCTGTGTTTCCTGATGTCTTCCCCATTCTCACAATTGTCTGCTGTTTTTTGGCTCTTTAGTCTGTGTAGCAGAATGTGGTCCCCAACAGCTTCTATGTATATATGCTCTTGACTTCTTTTTCTTGGAGGGAGGGAGAAACTAACCTTTTTTTTTTCATTTCTAATCCAAAATCCTGGGGAAAAACTAAAAATAACTGAGCATTAGTAGGGGCCCACTTCTGTACCAATCAACTGTAGCTATTCCCCTGTGCAGATTGGTGGGGCAGGTGAGGTTGGGACCTCAGGGGAGATTATTTTCCAGAAAAACTAGATACATCATGAAATGGACAATAGGTATTTTCTAAAATTATATAGGCCTGTCTTTTATAAGCAGATGATTTGTAATATTTTCATTTAAAAGACTAAAGGGATTGATGCACTGACAGTTGCCTGGATAATAAACTACATATCAGAAGAAACTGATACATACGTATAAAGACTGGTCTTTAAATGTAGATTTAAAGATTCAAGTGAGAGAGTCACAGAAGCCAATGATGAGAGAGTAAGAAAAACCAGTGATGAGAACTTCAGGAAGATCAACAAGGACCAGCATTGCAGAGGGGTTAAAGATGACAATGAGAAGAGGTTACTGGATCAGACCCTTGGTACTGAAAATGTGGTCCATGGATGAGCTGCAGGAAGGAGTATGGTAGGCGTCTAGAAGTTTGTTGAAAATTTAGGATCCCAGGCCTCACCCCAGACCTACTGTAACTGCCCAGTGGGTTCATCTTGCCTGCTGCCTAGACAGAACTGATTTATCAAGACAGGAGAATTGCAATAGAGAAAGAGTAATTCACTCAGAGCCAGCTATGTAGGAGACTGGAGTTTTATTATTACTCAAATCAGTCTCCCCACGCATTGGGAGGTGAGGGATGCAGCCAGAGAGTCAGGAGTGCTGATTAGTCAGGTCAGAGATAAAATCATAGGGAGTCTATGCTGCCTTATGCTGAGTCAGTTCCTGGGTGGGCGGGGGAGGTGCACAAGATCAGATGAGCCAGTTAGATCTGGGTGGTGCCAGCTGATCCATCAAGTACAGGGTCTGTAAAATATCTCAAACACTGATTTTAGGGTTTACAATAGTGATGTTATCTCCAGGAGCAACTTGGGAAGGGTCAGAATCTTGTAGCTTCAGCTGTGTGACTCCTAAACCATACTTTCTAATCTTTTGGCTAATTTGTTACTCCCACAAAGGCAGTCTAGTCTCCTGGCAAGAAGGGGTTCTGTCTTGCGAAAGGATTGTTATCATCTTTCTTTAAACTGTAAACTACAAATGAAGTTCCTCTCAAAGTTAATTTGGCCTATGCCCAGGAATGCACAAGGACAGCTTGGAAGTCAGCAGCAAGATGGAATCGGTTAGGTCAGATTTCTTTCACTGTCTCAGTTACAATTTTGCAATGGCAGTTTCACTACCATATGAGAACCTGCATTTTGGGAGGGCCCCAAGTCATTGGTTTTCACTTAAAAGTTTAGAAGCGCTGTGTTGAAGGCCTTTGAGAAAAAAAGATTTTATAGAGGGGGAAGGTCAAAGCCAAATTGCAGAGGACTGCAAGTGAAATTTTTCTTGTTTTCGTTGCTGACCCAGACAGAAGAATGCATTTCATACTCCCTATTTTGTACCCTCAATTTAGCTTTCAGGCGTATTTTTCAACCATCTCCTACACATTCCATTCAGTTTCTGCTGAACAGGTCTGCTGACCATTTTTGACAGTTACCTGTGCTTTATACCTTTATTCCTGATCCCCTAAATGTCTCCCCCCACCCCCATTTTTAAGCTAATATTTTTATTTGTATAGAGATTAAGGGAACAATTTGATTCATTAGGTTTTCTTAACTGAAAGCCTAGAGCCTTTCAATCCTCATTAGAATATATAGCAGGATTAGAGGTAACTGGTGAGTTATTGTGCCAAATAAATATTTCCTTTCACTAATTTTTTGCCTAATGGCTTCAAAATACCTAAAAAGAACTTTCCTAACTTTACCAAGAAGATATATTTCTACCTTTTGAAATTCTATTCATTTTCCAAGGCCCAGGTTGAAAATGATTTTCTGCATAAATATTTCCCAGATGGTGTCTACAGTCCATCCAGCTTGAAATTCTCATTAACATATCAATGAGGCAAATAATAAAACTAGCTACTATTTATTGAGTAAATACTAAACGCCAGATCTGGTTCTAAGCTTTGCATGTGTTAACTTTTTTTTTTTGCTTTTTTGAGACAGAGTCTTGCTCTGTTACCAGGCTAGAGTGCAGTGGCATGATCTCGGCTCACTGCAACCTCTGCTTCCCGGCTTCACGTGATTCTCCTGCCTCAGCCTCCCCAGTAGCTGGGACTACAGGCACGCACCAACACATTCAGCTCATTTTTTTGTATTTTTAGTAGAGATGGGCTTTCACCATGTTGGCCAAGATGGTCTTGATCTGTCCACTTCAACTTCCCAAAGTGCTGGGATTACAGGCGTGAGCCACCAAGCCCGTCCATGTGTTAACATTTTTAATTGTTACCACAACACACAAGGGAAGCACTATTGTAATTCACACTTACAGACGAAGAAACTGATGCACAGGGGAATAATGAACATGCCATGGTTGCACATACATGCAGCCATTTCTACAGGAGTTGGAAAGATGAAGTCAAGTCTACTCTTATAATCTCTGTAGCTATTATTAGTTTACATTCCTTAAAATAACTCTTTTACCTACAAGTACATTCTGTACAGACTTTCTACTAAGCAGTATCTTGCTCACTCCAAATCATTTAATCTATCTAGGCAAACATTAGCCTTTAGCCAAAAGAAAATTTGGTTATTTTAGTTCTCCATCCATGCAGGGCACCTACATGCAGTTGGACACATTGTGATCTGAAAAAGGACTCTGGACATGAGAGCAAGTAGGAGCTGAAATCTAGCACATTCTCTGCTCCATGATTTGTGCATCCTAGAACAGCCATGTGTCCACTTGGGGTACACCTTTCTCTGTTTCTCACAAAAACACCAAATGTATTGACATAAGCTCTGACAGAATTCCCCTAAACATGTTAGGGCTCCCAAGATCTCTGGCCTCAGCAACTCCAGCATGTGACATCATTACTCTGTCTGCACATTGGCAGGGCTCTGGGTGGATCCTCTGTCACGTACTTGGTCAGCTTTAACTTGGAGCTAGGAGCATGGGTCCATCTCAGACCTTCCCATTCTTTCTAATGATCAGTTTGGGCCCTTCCATGTGTTCCCAAAGACCACGGGGTTGTTCTTATTTCCCATGTCATATAGGATCAGGCCCACTCAGATGATCATTCTCCCCAGAGTCTTGCAGGGATTTTGTATCCAACCTCAGAACCTCCCAGGGTCTGTGACAATACCCTGTGAGCCCACTGAGTGGTCCTGCTCTTGCTAGAACCTGTCAGGCTTCCTCCCAAGGTCATTCTTAGGCCTTGTTCACACTGAATGTCCTTCAAAAAGTGGCAACTCTAGGACCCTCCTCCTGCCTCCCAGAATCTTACTCATATTCCTCAAAGTCTGCAAGTCCCCCTCTGAATGCCTCTTACACCATTATTACCTTCTATGTATCATGTACATGAGATCACCGTGCTGGCAAGACTGATTTATTTTCCAAAATTTCCAGGTTGCTGTTTCCAGCCTTACCTTACCCATCCTTTCCAGCCCGACCTTAGTCCCTGGTATCTTTTTTTTTTTTTTTTTTTTTTGAGACAGAGTCTTGCTTTGTCACCCAGGCTGGAGTACAGTGGCGTGATCTCGGCTCACTACAACCTCCGCCTCCCAGGTTCAAGCGATTCTTTTGCCTCAGCCTTTGGAGTAGCTAGGATTACAGGCGCCAACCACCATGCCCAGTTAATTTTTATATTTTCAGTAGAGACGAAGTTTTGTCATGTTGGCCAGGTTGGTCTCAAACACCTGGCCTCAAATGATCCGCCAGCCTGGGCCTCCCAAAGTACTGGGATTACAGGTGTGAGCCACCAACACCCAGCCAGTCCCTGGTATCTTATAAGCACATCTCCATCATTTACTGTGTTTTCACTTTGTGCATCTTGCAGTTCATTGCTTTCATTTAAATTAATTGATTTAGTTCAAAGTGTTCTGGAAACAAGCTTACCAATTTTGCACTAAACACAATTCAAGTACTTTGTGTAGTGTTATCTCATTAATCACCTTCAAAGAGTCAAATAAGAGTGAAATGAAAGACTTTTTTGAGAGAGGAAAAGCTCGGATTCATGAATAGGCTTTTGGGAGATGATCTGAGAGTATATGCAAATTCTGCCTTATTTTAATAGGGAGTGAGTCCGAGGATTTTAACCTAAAAAGGCTAATAAAAAGATATAGGATGATTTCAAATTTCTTATATATCTTCATTTTCATAAGATTGCTCCGTTTTCTTACTTTAATATATTTTATTATATATATATAATATATATATAATAAATATATTAATATATTATATTAATATATTAAATATATTAATATAATATAATAATATATAGTAAATATTATATATTTATTATATATAATAAATATTATATATTTATTATATATAATATATATTATATATTTATTTTATATATAATATATATAAATTAAATTTATATATATAATATATAATATAAATATATAATATATATTTATATAATATAAACATATATTAATATGTATATAAATATATATATATTTTATATATATTAACTTTAATATAATAGTTAAAATATAGTTAAAGTAAATGTCTTAATAGTGTGTACAATAGGAGTCCTTTGGATTTTAATTTGAACTAGGTGATAAAAGGGCTGATACACCAGGGGGTAATCAAGGTTAAAATTTTGATCAAGGAAAATTCTTTTTCAAAATGGTGCAAAGGGGATGCACATGTGATTTGGATAAATGGCACCTTTGGAAATTCAGGATTTGGGAAACTGTAATTGTTTGGTAATAAATAGCAGGTTGTACTGAAACAGGTGAGCCTTTATGACACATCAAAGGGTGGCTGGAACCCATTATTGGCTAATTAGGGAGGGAAAAAAAAACATTATTTCAACCACATAGGAGGAAGCAACTCTATTGCTCAAATTAATTATAAAATACCTTTAAGGGATGTATTTTAAGTAAAATGTAGTCTTGTCTCGCTTTAAGAAAATCTAGTTCTCAAAAATCAGAATTTAAGAACAAATAAAATGTGAATTGCATAACCACATTTCAAAGGATTTCTTATTTTAACTCTACCTTTCTGAAAGATGTTTTAAAAGTGTAAATACCCTTAATATGTGGCTTTGTGATTCAACAGACATAAAACTTAAACTTTTACACAATGTTTTAAAAACATGTTGTTAAACCAACCCTTCCTCACCTCTCCTTTGCCCCTACCCTTGACTACAACATCTTAGGGTATTGAGAACCAGGTGTTTCAGAGTCTAGCAAATAGGGGTTCAGAAATGTTTGTTGACCATATTAACAAATAAATATGAAAAGCCTAAGCCATAGAATATTCTTAGGCTCCTACTCTGAAGAGAGAAAATTATTCAGGGATTCTAGTCATTAGACAATACTTGCAACAGTGCTGTATAAGTTATTTATACATTTTAAAGTATTGTCACTCTACTCTGCTATCAAACATTGAATTTATTCCATCTTCCTGTATGTTTATACACCTTAACTAACTTTTCTTCATCCTCCCCACTCCTCCCAGCTCACCCTTCCTTGGTGGTATCTTTAAAATGGCAATGAATGAAAGGAACCAGGTTAAAGGTAAAGGATTTTTACAGTTGTACTAGATTTGGATTGATTTTTCTTACCAATTTACTTTTCATTTTGCTTTAATTCTCACATTGCTATTGTATCTAAATTGGCATATAGTTATTTTCTAAATGATTAAGATCTTTGTTATGTTTGCGTCAATTCTTTTGACACTTTGCTGTTATCATGGTTTATACACATTGTAAATATTCTATCAGATTGGCATTTTTTCATTGCTATCTGTAGGCCTTGTATAAATTTGCTAGGGTTACCGGAAAAATGCACCAAAAACTGGACAGCTTAAACAACAGAAATTTCTTCTTCCACCTATTCTGTTCTGGAGGCTGGATGTCTGAAATTAAGGTGTCGGCAGGGTTGGCTCCTTCTAGAGGCAGTGAGGGAGAATCTGACCCATGCGTCTCTCCTCGCTTCTGGCAGTTGCCAGCAGTGCTTGGTATTCCTTGGTTTGTGGACACATTACTCCAATCTCTACTTCCCTCATCACTTGATATTCTCTGCCTGTCTGTCCTTATCTTTGTGTCCCTCTTCTTATAAGGACACCAGTAATTGGATTAGCGTTCACTGTAATCTAATATGATCATATTTTAACTTGATTACATCCTCAAAGATCCTATTTCCAAATTAAGTCACGTTCACAGGAATTAAGTCACAATCACAGGAGTTAAAACTTCAGCATATCTTTTTCAGGAACCAACCCACAACAGGCATTCTATTGTATTTTTCTCATATTGTGTTTCTCAAATTTACAGCCCAGATCTCAAGCTATGGTCCTGTGTTCCTCCTTTCGTAGTCAACCTTTCTGAAAAGTTCCTCACTCAGTCTTTAACCTGCTATAATTGGCATATCCATGTTTACCTTTATGCCAAAACTGCTAACTGCCATTTTTCATTCCTAATTTTATCTAATCTTTGTGGAATTTCACATCACTCATCAGTTTTTTTTCTCTTTAAAGTTGTCTCTGTGATTGATTTTTACCCTCTTCTTTTTACCTGGTCACTCTTTTTACATTTGTGCAAATGCATGGAATACATGAGAAAATTTTTTACATGTATATAAGTCATAGTGATAAAATCAGGACATTTAGGGTGTCTAATACTTAAATATAATACATTTTAAGTATAGTCATCCAACTCTGCTACCAGGCATTATTTTTGCTTCTCTTCCTTTTCCCCCTTGTCCTTCTCTTCCTCTTTATTTTCTTTTCTTCTTCTTCCTTCTTAATTCTTCCTCCTCCTCCTTCTCCTTCTTCTTCTTCCTACTCCTCCTCCTCCTTCCTTTTTTTTTTTTTTTTTTTTTTTGTTTTCATTTCCCTTTTTCCCCTTTTTTTTTTTTTTTTTCTCCTCCCCTTCCTTCCTTTTTTTTTTTTTTTTTTTTGAGATGACATCTCGCTCTTTCCCCAAGGCTGGAGTGCAGTGGCATGATCTCCACTTACTGTACCCTCTGCTTCCTGGGTTCAGGTGATTCCCCTGCCTCAGCCTCCTGAGTAGCTGGGATCGCAGGCATATACTACTATGCTCAGCTACTTTTTGTATTTTTAGTAGAGACAGGATTTCACCATGTTGGCCAGGCTGGTCTCAAACTCCTGACCTCAAGTAATCTGCCCACCTCAGCCTCCCAAAGTGCTGGGGTTACAGGTGTGAGCCACTGCGCCCCGCCTGAATTTATTTCTTCTATCTTACTATATGTTTGTACTCTTTAACCTACTCCTCTTTATTTTTCCTTTCCTGCCTTGTTCACCTTTCTCAGCCTCTGTTGTCTGTTTTTCTACTCTACTTCCATGCGTTCAAATTTTTTAGCTCCCACATGTAAGTGAGAACATGTAATATTTGTCTTTTTGTGTATGGCTTATTTCTCTTAAGATAATGACCTCCAGTTTCATCCATGTTGCTGCAAATGACATGATTTTAGTGTTTTTTAATGGCCAAATGGTATTTCATTGTCTGTAAATACCACATTTTGTTTATCCAATCATCTATTCATGGGCACTTTGGTTGATTCCATGTGTTTGCTATAGTGAATAGTGCTGCAATAAACATGCAAGTACAGATATCACTTTGATATGTGGATTTCATTTCCTTTGGGTAGATGCCCAGTAGTGGAATTGCTGAATCAAGTGGTTAGTTTTTTTGTGAAATCTCTGTATGTTTTCCATAGTGACTATACTAGTTTACATCCCCACCAACAGAATGTAAGTTTCCTTTTTCTCTGTTACCCTCACTAACATTTGTTATTTTTGTCCTCTCAATAATAGCCATTCTGACTGGGATGAGATGATATCTCACTGTGGTTTTGATTTGCATTCCTCTGATGATTACTGATGCTGACCATTTTCTCATATATGTGTTTATCTATCTTCTTTTAAGAAATGTCAGTTTCAGGAGGTTTGGGGCTGAGACGATGGGGTCTTCTAGATATACAATCATGTTGTCTGCAAATAGAGACAATTTGACTTCCTCCTTTCCTATTTGAATGCCCTTTATTTCTTTTTCTTGCCTGATTGCTCTGGCTAGAACTTCTAATTTTTGCAGTTTACCCATCTGACAAAGGGCTGATATCCAGAATTTACAAAGAACTAAAACAGATTTACAAGAAAAAAACTAACAAGCCCATTCAAAAGTGGGCAAAGGATATGAACAGACACTTTACAAAAGAAGACATACGTGAGGCCAACAAACATATGAAAAAATGCTCATCATCACTGGTCATCAGAGAAATGCAAATCAAAACTACATTGAGATACCATCTCACGCCAGTTAGAATGGCGATCATTAAAAAATCTGGAGACAACAGATGCTGGAGAGGATGTGGAGAAATAGGAACACTTTTACACTGTTGGTGGGAGTGTAAATTAGTTCAACCATTGTGGAAGACAGTGTGGCAATTCCTCAAGGACCTAGAAGTAGAAATTCCATTTGACCCAGCAATCCCATTACTGGGTATATATCCAAAGGATTACAAATTGTTCTACTATAAGGACACATGCGCACAAATGTTCATTGCAGCACTGTTTACAATAGCAAAGACCTGGAACCAACCCAAATGCCCATCGATGATAGACTGGATAAAATGTGGCACATATACACCATGGAATATTATGCAGCCATCAAAAACGATGAGTTTGGGTCCTATGTAGGGACATGGATGAACCTGGAAACCATCATTCTCAGCAAACTGACAGAAGAGCAGAAGATCAAACAACGCAAGTTCTCACTCATAGGCGGGTGTTGAACTATGAGAACACATGGACACAGGGAGGGGAGCACTACACACTGGGGTCAGTTGGGGGGAAATAGGGGAGGGACGGTGGGGGGTGGGGAGTTGGGGAGAGATAGCAAGGGGAGAAATGCCAGATGTAGGTGATGGGGAGGAAGGCAGCAAATCACACTGCCACGTGTGTTCCTATGCAACAATTTTACATGTTCTTCACATGTACCCCAAAACCTAAAATGCAATAAAATAAATAAATGGGAAAAAATAAAAATAAAAATAAAAGCCACTAAATAAGAAAAGAAAAAAAAAAGAAAAAGAAATGTCTATTCGTGTACTTTGCCTACTCTTTAATGGTACTATTTATCTTTGTCCTTTTGAGTTGTTTGAGTTTCTTATGTATTTTGGATATTAGTCCCCTCTTGGATGAATAGTTTGCAAATATTTTCTCTCATTCAATATGTTGTCTCTTCACTGCTGATTATTTCTTTTGCTATGTAGGAACTTTTTAGTTTAAGACCTGTTTGTCTATTTTTGTTTTTGTTTCCTGTGCTTTTGAGGTATTAATCATAAATCCTTTGCCTAAACCAATTTCCAGGAAAGTTTTACCTAGGTTTTCTTCTAGTATTTTTATAGTTTTGGGTCTTAAATTTAAGTGTTTAATCCATTTTGAGTTGATTTTGTTTTTTATATTGTGGAAGAAAAGGGTTTGTTTCATTCATCTGCGTGTGGTTATTCAATTTTCCTAGTACCATACTTTGAAGAGGGTATTCTGTCACCACCCAGAGCTTCTTGTCAGCTTTGTCAAAGATCAGTTAGCTGTAAATATGTGGATTTGTTCCTAGTTTCTCTATTCTGTTCCATTTGTCTAAATGTCTCTTTTTATACCAATACCATGCTGTTTTGGTTACTATAGCCTTGTACTATATTTTGAAGTCAGGCAATGTGATGCCTCAGCTTTGTTCTTTTTGCTCAGGATTGCTTTGGCTATTTTGCCTCTTTTTTGATTCTCTATGAATTTTAAGATTTTTTTTTCTATTCTGTGAAATCAAATTTTTGATAGGGATGGCATTGAATCTGTAGATTGCTTTGGGCAATGTTGTCATTTTATTGATATTAATTCTTCTCATCCATGAGCATGGGACTTTTTTCCATTTGTTTTTGTCATCTTTAATTTCTTTTACAGTGTTTTGTAGTTTACTTGCAGAGATCTTTTATCTTTTTAATTATATTTACTTCTAGGTATTTTATATTTTTTATAACTATTGTAAATGAGATTACTTTCTTGATTTCTTTCTTGACTAAATGACTATTAGTATATAAAAATGCTACTGGTTTTTGTATGCTGGTTTTATATCCTGAAACTTTACTACATTCATTTATCCAGTCTAACAGTTTTTTGGTGAAGTCTTTAAGTTTTTCTAGATAAAAGATTATATCATGAAAAAATAGGGACAGTTTGTCTTGCAGTTTTCCAATCTGAATGCCTTTTATTTCTTTCTCTTGGCTGATTGCTTTGGCTAGGGCTTCTAGTACTATGTTGCTTAGGAGTTGTAAAAGTGGTCATCCAGAACCAGTGTTCTAGTTCTGAGATTAAAGGCTTTTAACTTTTTGCCATTCAGTATGATATTAGCCATGAGTTTATCACACATCACCTTTATTGTTTTGAGATATGTCCCTTCTATGCCTAGTTATTAAGAATTTTTTTTATCAAGAAAGTATGTTGAATTTTATAAAATGCTCTTTCTGCATCTAATGAGATGATCATATGGTTTTTGTCCTTCATTCTGTTGATGTGATGTATCTCATTTATTGATTTGCATATGCTGAACTATTATTGCATCCCTGAAATAAAGCCTAATTGATAATGGTGTATTATCTTTTTGATGTGCTGTTGGTTTCAGTTTCCTTGTATTTTGTTGAGGATTTTTGTATCTGTTTTCATTAGGAACACTGGCTTGTAGTTTTCTCTTTTTGTTCTATTCTTTTCTGGTTTTGGTATCAGGGTGATACTGGCCTCATAGAATGATGGGGAGAATTGCCTCTTATTCTGTTTTTCAGAATAGTTTCAGGAGAATTGTTATTAGTGTTTTTTTGTATGTTTTGCAGAATATGTCTGTGAATTCATTAGGTCCTGTTTCATTGTTGTTTGTTGTTGTTGTTTTTGGGAGAGTTTTTATTATTGATTCAATCTTGCCACTTGTTTTTGGTCTCTTCATGTTTTCTATCTTTTCCTGATCCAATCTTTGTGGGTTGTATGTTTAAAGGAATTTATCAGTTTCCTCTAGGTTTTCCAGTTTGTCAATGTTTCGTTATTTATAGTCTCTGATGAGACTTAATCTTGTAAATAATCATGTAATCCTAGCCACAGGAGAGCCCCTTGACCATCCCAAGCCCTGAAACTGACATAGGAAGTTGATGGAGACCAAGGAACAGAGCTCCTCCAGGGAGGGGGCTCCCACACCATTTAGAAGACCTAAGAAGCCATTTTCAGGAAGGTGCAATTTTCAAAGCTAGCCTCTCATAAACTACACACTGTCCCACAGGCCAGCAGCTCCAACACTGAGATGTTACAGAAGCTCAAGCTATCACTGCTGGGCTGAGGAGTGAGATGGGAACATTCCCATAGCCAGGGCTGAGAGGCAAGCAAGACATGAGCTGCAGCAGCCAGTGCCAGGAAGCGAGTGCCACCAAGACAGGGGACTGGCATATGAGTGAACAGAATATGAGCTGGGTGGGGGCTCCTACAGCTGTGTTGAGAACAAGCTAAGCATCAGCTACCACTGCCAGTGTGGGGAGTGAACACCCCAGTCTGGGGCATAAAAGGAACATGCGTTCCCTACCCACTGGCCCAGGCTGTTGCCACAAAGATATCCACACCCTCTCCGGTGGTGGAGCCTCGGCATGGCTGCTACTGCCACTCACACAAGCACTTAGCCTGAGGCCTATTGATTACCTTGCCCACCACAGCTGGTGCCTGCTCTCACCACTGAAGGGCCTGAGCACAGCACTTCCCCCACCTTAACAGAACAGGGTCTCAACTGCTACCTCCTCAGCTGACCTACCTGCAAGCACCATGTGCAGGACTGGAGAATTCCCCACCCAGCACATCACATCTACTGCCAACATGAACACACACCACTCAAGACCCACAGAATCATCGCACTACTGCTTCTGCCATCGCCTATGCTACGCTGGCTGCCAGGTGACTCAGAACATACTTTATGACCCAGTCCACTGCTGCCACTACCAGCATCTGAGCAAGCCATCTGGAGGCCCAAAAATCAGACCTCTGGTATCCACAAGTACAGGTGGCACCATACATCACCCTGGGGCACAAAGATGGGGATATGTAACCCACCACTGTCATCACTGGGGCCTGGAGACTGACCCACTGTCATCTTAGTCTCCAACAGAACAGCACCACAAGACCTAAGAAGCTACAGGAAGGTGCCATTTTCAAAGCTAACCTCTGATAAACTGCACACTGTTCTACAGGCCAGCAGCACCAAGACTGAGACATTGCAAAAGCTCAAGCTATCACTGCTAGGATGAGGAGTGAGATGGGACCATTCCCATAGCCAGGGCGAAGAAGCAAGCAAGACATGAGCTGCAGCAGCCAGTGCTAGGAAGCAAGTGCTACACTAATGACTGTACCCCACCCACACAGATATCACCAATGCAGTTTAGAGTCAAAGAAATCGTACAAAAACTACACTACTGCATGCACTCAGAATTAAAGCCAAAGTACCTTACCACCACACTGGTCCTGATATGATTAAGATGTGATGTCTTAGTCTTGCTGTTGCTGGCCTATAGGACAATGTGCAGTTTACAAGAGGCTAGCTTTGAAAATGGCACCTTCCTGTAGCTTCTTAGGTCTTGTAAATGGTGTGGGAGCCCCCTCCCTGGAGCGGCTCTGTACCTTGGTCTCCCATCAACTTCCTATGTCACTTTCAGGGCTTGGGATGGTCAAGAGGCTCTCCTGTGGCTAGGATTGCATGATCTGGTGGTAGGGATGTGGGCTGCTCAAAGTCTGTCACTCACCCTTTCCTCATGTTGGTAAGTCACTACCAGCTCCTAGCCAAGTCTGGCCAGCGATGTTGCCTCTCTTCTTCTGTCCCCACTCTTGGTTTTTCCTGTCTCTTCTGTGTTGAATATCAACATTCTGTCTTGGATAACATATATGAAGTGTGACTGTCTATACACTATTCCAGTTCTTCTAAGTGGAGCCATAAAATCCTACTCAACCATCTTAAACCTTTCTCCCCTATTTGATTAGTCTTCTATTATCTATACTTTCCCTTCCCTCAAAAATTGATATTTTAAGTGGTTCTAAGTTATTTGCTTTACACATTCTTTTTAAAATCTATTTTTAATTCACTTTATTTATTTATTTTTCTTGTGTTTTACACATTCTAACTCCCCATACAAACCATCCACTCTTTGGCTTCAGTGTTATCTATTTGCAGGTGACTTCCAGAACTGTTGTCTATTTGCAGGTGACTTCCAGAACTGTTGTCTATTTGCAGGTGACTTCCTGCACTCTGCAGGCTCACATTTTAAAGGTATACAGCAGAAAATAACTGGGCCTGGTGGCAGGCACCTGTAGTCCTAGCTACTTGGGAGGCTAAGGTGGGAGAATCACTTATATCTTGGAAGCGGAGGTTGAGTGAGCCGAGATCATGCCACTGCACTCCAGCCTGGGTTAGAGAGTGAGACTCCACCTTAAAAAAATTGAAATAAAATGAAATTGAGAGTCAAGTAAACTCTAATGATTTTCAAAGATGTTTCAGAGATGGATTTTGAAACCAATATCAGACCCTCAAACAAACATCATTTTCTCTTCTTTGTATAGTTGTACCATTTCTATTTTGAGTTCAGTCTTTTCATTTATTCTTTTTGTCATCTTTAGAAGTCACAAATCAACTTCCTGGGATATTTGTTTGGGTTGGGTAGATCCTCCCTAACTACCATAGTTAATAAATATGATAAGATTTTAAAAAGTAAGATAAATATTATCTTTTGAGTGCTAACATTTATTGAATGCTTACTATGTGCAAAGCATCTTACTTTGCTTAAATAATCTCTATTAATTTGTAATTTTTTTTTCCTTTTGAGATGGAGTCTCTCTCTGTCGCCCAGGCTGTAGTGCAGTGGAGTGATCTCGGCTCACTGCAATCCCCTTGTCCTGGGTTCAAGTGTTTCTCTTGCCTCAGCCTCCAGAGTAGCTGGGATTATAGGCACACACCAACCTGCCTGGCTAATTTTTGTATTTTTAGTAGAGACAGGGTTTCACCATGTTAGTCAGGCTGGTCTTGAACTCCTGACCTCAAGTGATCCACCTGCCTTGGCCTCCCAAAGTGCTGGGATTCCAGACATGAAACAGTTTGTAATTTCTTGAAGATGAAAGTGAAGCTCAGAGAAATTACTTGTTCAAGGCCAATGACAGACACAGACTCAAACTCTGCTCTTTGCTTTCCAAGCTTGAGCTGTCACCCATTAATCCACCTTGCCTCTTAGTGTGCAGAAAGAGAAATCAGGTAAGCAGCCCGTTCAAGTAGTGCCTCCATAAGTCTTCTTTTTCTCTCTGGTTATGTTAAATATCATACCTTTTTCTTGAACTTGAGTAGTAATGAACAAACAGGATCTTCCCTTGTATAACAGTCTATATCTGGCTTTTGCAGATTTTTAAATGCCAGCCATAGTTTAAGTATGAAACTCTCCGTATTAACCAGCAGGGGCCTCTGGCAACATTAATGGGGGCATCTTTTTTTTCTGCCACATGCTACAGGCAACTGATCAGGAAGTGGGCTAAGCCTCCACCCTCATGTGTTGTTAACTGAATTTGTATACAACCAGTAAGATACTGGTGTGATGCAGTAGAGTGAGAGCAACCCCAGCGTGGATGGGAAGGGCCTATCTGAAAAAGGAGGGAATCTTCCGTCGCATGTAATTTAATGTCTGTAAGAACTAGAATATACCACTGTAGGGAGAACAAATAACCTCTTTTTTGGAGAAAGGTGAATGAAATTCAATAGAATTGGATGACACCTAAAATAGAATCATGGCCAAAAAGAATTTTGCAGAAAGAGAGAGAGAGAAAGAGACAACCTACCAATGTACTCATGTTTCTTGAAAAGTTACCAATATTTATCGACCGTCAAGTATACCAAATCATAATAATACATTTGTGAAAAACATTGGTTTTTGTTCTGAGTGCTTGAGGCTTCTATTGCTATTATTATCACTATCATTTTGGGAAATGATTGTAGAGGTAGGTTAAAGCACTTTGGGGTAAATTGCAAAATCTCTTCAGAGACTTGAGAATGAGCAGCATTATTTTGGAGCTTCCCCCTAGGGCAGCACATTTGATTGGCTAGTTTATCACAGTGGACATTCGTATCTCAATCTAAGATCACTGTTCTGTACTTGGTGCAGACCTATAGATGGCGCTGTCTTCCTATAATTTGAGTGATTTGCTTTTTCTTTTCTTTTTAAACAGAAAAGCTTTCTGCAGATACAGTTAGAAGTATGTTAACTACTGATTAGATTCCACCATTGCCAAGCATCTTGGCCTTGCATAGATCATAGAGAATTCTACACTTGAAAAATACAGACTGTACTTTGGAAATTAATTTTTCTTTTAATTATTCTTACCTCTGTATGGAAAAATAGATTTATGTATATAAGTGAGAAAGAGGGATGGAAGAAACTGTTTTTATTTATATAATATTTATTTTCTTTATAATGGTTCTTGCTGCAAAATTTGTATTAGAGTCCTGGATCAGATAGAAATCATTGATAAGCTTAGTTTAAATGTTATAATCTTAGAGATTACCTGAAACTCCTAAATTCCATAATTGTGTTTTTCAAAGTTCTTAGGGCTAGGGTATGTATTATAATAATAATAAATTATAAACATCTGTGAGCAGGAGCTATAATGCTAAACGCATAATTTTTATTTATGTATCTGAGATTCAAATGCTATTTCTTGTTTTAATTCAGTGGCCTTTAACATAAGAAATTGGGTATATGTATAAATAATATATTTTTCTTGAATATATGCTCTAAACAGGATTTTTTTCCTCTTCGATCCTGCTCCTTTTGTAAGGAAATTTTTAAAAGTGTAATACATACTGTGTTGTGGGTTTAGTTAATGAATGGGAAATGCCAGTACTTGCTTCTGTAAGCAAACTTTTAACCACAAGATGGCACTATAACTTTCCCATGTCTTTAAAAACATTTTTTAGTTAAATGATTACTGAATTAAATTACTTTTTTCTCTCTCAATGAGAAATGTATACAGCTAAGGAATTTTAGGATCATTCTACGGAGGATGAATATTGAAGATAATGTTCTAAATATAAGGAATATTAAAGACCATTTAGTGATTATTCATTTTTATTTTTTTTGAGTCCCACTATGTGAGTCATTTTGAGTCAGCCCAGGCTGGAGCCCAGTGGCTCTGTCTCAGCTCACCGTAACCTCCACCTCCTGGTTCAAGCGATTCTCTTGCCTCTGCCTCCTGAGTAGCTAGGACTACAGGCGGCTTCCACCATGTCTAGCTAATTTTTGTATTTTTAGTAGAGATGGGGTTTCAGCTTCCCAAAGTGCTAAGATTACAGGTGCAAGCCACAGTGCCCAGCCCTAGTGATTTTTTTTAGAGCAGTTTTTAGTTGCCCTAAGAAAACATTTACTTTATATTCTTTAAAGTTGAAATAGGAATATGATATGAAAATGGTAAGTAACTTTGTTTTACAGAGCAATATAGCTTCATTGTTTTTGCCCAGTTAAGCATTAAGAAAGTGATAATACATTTTCTGTTTCTTTGATGTGTTCATGGACATCTGCATTGGTGTATACCTTCAATTTTGAGCTCATATCTGGAGATTAGAAGTTCAAAGAAGCAAGGAAGGGAAGAAGAAGAGAGAAAAATAGAGACACTGGCATCTAAGTTAAAAAAAAAAAAACCAGTGGTATCAATGATGTTTATTTGATTCTTGTTAGCTTCACATCTTCCATAGTCAAAGAATAGATCATCTGGGCTGGGCACGGGTGGCTTACCCTGTAATCCCAGCATTTAGGGAGGCCAAAGTGGGGAGAATTGCTTGAGCCCTAGAGGTTGAGGCTATAGCGAGCCATCATTTGTTCACTCAATTTAGATCTTTAAATAGCCATCATTTGTTCACTCAATTTAGATATTTAAATAGCCACACCAATGATAATGTTTCCATTGGTGTGCTTACATAATATGTAGTATTCCATTTCACTCTGCAAAGAGGCTTTTCACAAACATCTATTTTACTTTTCCTTGATGTTTTTGTGATTAGTTTAAAAGAGTTCATTGGATCTATTTCTTTTTTTTAAGTCTTGTGAAGAGTGAGCCCCTCTAAGGAAGAGACCAAATTATGTTTATTTTGTATCTCCAGGCCTACTACACTGCTTAGAATATAGTAGCTGCTCAATAAATATATATTTATTCAATACATTTGCCACAAAACAATTCAATTTCCCTGAGACCTGTTTTGTTTATATTTCCCAGTCTAACCATACAGAAATATGACAGAGATAAAGAAAATAATCTTCTGATTTAGATGCCAAATACTTTGACCTCTTTCATAGCATCTTATTTTGCTGATGGTAGAGAGAATGTTTCTTGTAGGAATCATGGTTTCTCAGAGCAACACTTAAGACAAAACATCTGTGTTTTGACCTATGGTTTATCTAAATGAAGATGATCATTCTGATGGTCATACTAATTAGCATACTATTTAGCATAAATAGTATGATTTGCTTTCTATAATAGATAACTGACATACAATCAGTATAAAATGCACAAAATGTAGCTACACACAGAAATATTTTTTACTTTATTAACTCAATGACATCTTTTACTTTCCATTATTTATATAAGTTAGAAATATATGACAGTGTTATAAAATCACATTTGTGGGCAGGTTGAATGAAAAAAGACTCACAGTTACCATATGTAGGACAAACATATAAACAAAATGCATAAGGAAAAACAGGGCTAGGAGTGTTGGCTTATGCATGTAATCCCAGCACTTTGGGACACCCAGGTGGACAGATCACTTGAGATCAGGAGTTCAAGACTAGCCTGTCTAACATGGAGAAACCCCGTTTCTACTAAAAATACAAAAATCAACCAGGCGTGGTGGTGGGTACCTATAATCCCAGCTACTCAGGAGGCTGAGGCAGGAGAATTGCTGAACCCAGGAGGGGAAGGTTGCAGTGAACCAACATCATGCCACTGCCCTCCAGCCTGGGCAACAGACTTGAGACTCCATCTCAAAAAGAAAAGGAGATATATTTACCATGTATGAGAAAAAAGTGTGGTCTCATATAATGCCCTAAACATATATGTCATGTTTCTGTAGTTTTAGGTGAGTTTGAGATCAGGATGCATTTCCCCCTAGAACCATGTTATGCAGTTCATATACAAGCCACAAAAATCTTATTCCCTTTTTAAAACCAAAATAAGTGTGTAATAACAGCTCTCAGCCCTGGGGCAGTTAGGATTTCTAAGCCTGAATATAGGGTCCTCTGTACTTATGAGGCTAACTTCCCTGAAGGTTTTAAGAGCCTAACTGGTGGAGAATGAGATAGAGATACTCAAATGTGGAGACAGTGTGGTGGCTTCTCCTTGACAATGAGATAGGAAGGTGCCAGCAGCCAAGAAGGAAACGGTGACAGACAAGGCCAGGAGGGCCATTTGAGTAGGGCCTCATATTTCACAGAGGGCTTTTTTTTTTATGGAGTCTCGCTCTGTTGCCCAAGCTGGAGTGCAGTGGCATGATCTCAGCTCACTGCAACCTCTGCCTCTCAGGTTCAAGCAATTCTCTGCCGCAGCCTCCCAAGTAGCTGGGATTACAGCCATCTGCCACCATGCCCAGCTAATTTTTTTGTATTTTTAGTAGAGACGGGATTTCACCATCATGGCCAGGCTGGTCTTGAACTCCTGACCTTGTGATCCACCTGCCTCAGCCTCCCAAAATGTTGGGATTACAGGCGTGAGCCACCATGCCCAATCTCATAGAGGGCTTTATAAATTTAAATTTTTGATATTTCTTTCAAATACGGCCAGATATAAAGTCATTGCCTTTGTCATTGAAATTGTGTCTGTTAAAAGAATTACTATGTGAAATGTAAGCCCTTAAACTAAATTTTAATAACCCTGTTAATTGTCATTTCTTTATTTTTTATAATAATATTTTGAGAGTTCCCAAAGAATGGAAGAATCTTTCAACCTCCAAGAGGCTCTAGTCCTGGGAGATAAAAGTGAATGGGTTCTAGAGGGTCTCACTCTAGTGTTTCCTAGTACATATTTGTGCAATGAATAAATCGATGGATGGTGAACAGTCAGACAGCAGAGAAGAACCAACGGGCAAGTACAAACCAAAGAGCTGGGAATAAGGAGGCACTAAGGTTGGAGAAAATGGGAGCTGATCATTAGTATGTACAGGTTGTTATATTTTTTAGATGGAGTCTCGCTCTGTCACCAGGCTTGAGTACAGTGGAGCGATCTTGGCTCACTGCAACCTCCGCCTTCTGGGTTCAAGCGATTCTCCTGCCTCTGCCTTCTGAGTAGCTGGGACTTCGGGTGCCCACCACCACGCCCAGCTAATTTTTGTATTTTTAGTAGAGACGGGGTTTCACCATTTGGCCAGGCTGGACTTGAACTCCTGACCTCGTGATCTGCCCACCTCAGCCTCCCAAAGTGCTGGGATCACAGGCGTGAGCCACTGCGCCCTGCCAGATGCCAGCATTTTTTATGTTTTGTACAGCTTATATGAATCTATGTATTCTTACATTTGAATAAACATGAGACATGTCACACTTTTCATATATATTTTATTGACATTGCATAGCTAACAGCCACATATTAAATTAAAAGAAGATATTCCAGTTTTTAAATTGTATTGATCTGTAAGTAACATTGACATGTTTAATTAAATGTAAGAATGAATACATAATACTAATTGTTGAATAAACAATGTAAAATAATGAAGTCATTTATTATATATTAAAACATGCTCTTCTTATCAGTAGACTGTTAGCTTTATGAAGGTAAAACTCTTGGTCTGGGCTGAGTATGGTGGCTCAGGCCTGTAATCCCAGAACTTTGGGAGGCTGAGGCAGGTGGATCCCTTGAGGTCAGAGTTAGAGACCAGCCTGGGTAACATGGTGAAAACCCATCTCTACTAAAAATACAAAAGTTGGCTGGGTGTGGTTCTGTGCACCTGTAGTCCTAGCTACTTGAGGGTGGGGGCGTTGAGGTGGGAGGATTGCTTGAGCCCAGGAGATCAAGGCTGCAGTGAGCCACGTTTGTGCCACTGCACTCCAGCCTGGGTGACAGAGCAGCACCCTTTAAAAAAACAAAAAAAGAAAGAAAGAGGGAAACTCTTGGTTTGTTTGATACTCTGTTGTATCCCCATTGCCTAAGAGAACCTGGCAAAGGACAGGTACTTAATAAACATTTGTCAAATGAATAGATGAATGAATAAATGTCAAGTGTTTTGTTTCCCAATTTTTAATGTTAATTAATTTAAAACTTCTAAACTTTGCATCAAGATGGTAGAGAAGATATTTCCTAAGCAATCAGAAAGAGTGGGTGCTGTTTCCTTCATGCTCAGTGTCACTGGTGATGAGGAAAATCATTGTTCCTTGTCTGTTACCAAATTGAGACATTACCCTAGGAACCGAATGCTGTTAAAGATCTGCTATTCCATTTTATTCCTAGCAGCTACAAAGAGAAATAAAAAAGGGTCCTAGTTTTCTTGCCCTAGTTACTCTAAGTAGGAGTCAATCCAAGTCCCATTGATTCTGCAAACCTGGATATTTGTCTTCCTGAATCTCACTGTGTGTGGATGGAGACCTGTTTTTTCCCAACACCTGGCTTTCCAGGAATAGTTATAAGAAGTACAGAGTATCTGATTGTTGAGTTGCTTACAGTTTGGAAGTAGATTTGTTTTCTTAAGCTAAAATGCCACTATGTTAGTTGTATTTTTTTCCAGCCCATCTTTCTACTTTCCCCACATGCCCTCAGGGGTACCTGAGTCAATCCCACACATGTGGCAGTCATGTGACAGGGGACTTATTCAGTGGGGCCATAGCAACATAATCTTAATTTTCTGTTCTCTTCTATTAAATTCCTACTGTGGTCTCCCAAAGAGTTATTTAGCTCATCTGTGTGTGTGTGTGTGTGTGTGTGTGTGTGTGTGTGTGTGTATTTTAATAGTTTCCTCTACCCTACAAAGAGAACAGAGGTAAATCTGGGCACACAGGCATGGGGTCCCAGCTACTCCTGAGGCTAAGGCATGAGGATTGCTTGGGCCAAGGAGTTCAACTCCAGCCTGGGCAACATAGCAAGACCCCATCTCTTAAAAAAATAGAGATAGAGGTAAGATAAGGAGGTAGTGCTCTATGAGGATTCTGATGTCCTACTGCCTGATAATCAGATTCCAACTCTAATACTTACTAGCTGTGTTACCTTGAGCAGGCAGCTTAATATCTCTGTGTCTCAACCATAAAATAGAGATAATGCCATCTACTTCATAGGTTATTGGAAGGATCATATGGGTTGAGGCATGTAAAGTGCTTAGAATTGTGACTAGCATTTACTGAGTGCTCAGTATTAGCTATTAATGGAGAAAGAAAACTTACGAGTTGTTAAGAATCTTCCAAACATTAAAAAACAAAAAAACAGGCTGGTGTGGTGACTGATGTGTGTAATACCATCACTTTGGGAGGGCAAGGTGGGCTAATTGCTTGAGCTCAGGAATTCAAGACTAGCATGGGCAACATGGGAAAGCCCCATCTCCACTAAAAAAAAAAAAAAATCCCCAAAACAAAAAATTTATTCACATATGAGTGACATGTTATATAAATACATGCATGTATGCTAACTATAATTCCTTTCCATATTTATAATATAAATAGTATTTCTGTTTACATTCGAGAAACCTTATCTACTGATTTGAGGGCAGTAGAATTTTGTTTTGTGCTGGAACTTGGATATCATTAACATGATCTTTTTCACCTGATGAAGTTTTCTTTCCTTCTGCCACCCCCCAAAATAAAGTCATTACTTTGCTTCTGGAGACTTCCTTTCCAATATTCCATAGTGGGTCCACGGGGTGGTTCTTAACTAATATTCTAGTAGTCACTCTATCAAATAATTTGGTTCACTCCCCTCCTCTAAACCTACATTTTTTAAAAAAGAAGAAAATTTATATGTGTATATTTATTCTGTTTATCATTCATAGTAACTTTTGCAGTGTTAAATTGCATAACATCTTTTGAAACAAATTTTATCAATCATTAATTGAGATAAGTAATACAAAGACCTTGTCTTTAAATAAATCACTTCCATATTTCACCCCAGTGGTAAAAAGACCCCCTAATTGACAACTGCTGATTTATAGGTTAAATAGAATCTGTCAGTCCTTTTCCCAGGATTTGACAGTGACATTATTACTGAATTCTGTAATTAGCTGGTTCTCCTTTTCTCATTAGTTTCTGTATTTTTTTCTAAGCCCTCGCACCCAAGGATCAGTGCTGTCACTCAAGACCTGTCCCAAGCTTCACACCAAGGCACTGCATGCTTTTCTGACTCTTGTCAACAACTGCTGAATCTAACTTTCTAAAACTCCCATTTTATTCTAGGAAAATAGCAACTGCATTGATAAATTTAATTAATTGTATTTTGTAATGTGTTAGATGTTTCCAACAATTTGATTGCTTTTGATAGGCTCCAAACTGTGCCTTTTCCTCAAACAAAATATAAGCTATAGTAGGAAAACCAGGAAAAAGAAACTTTGAACCACTTACAAAATAAACTTGCCCTGTCTGCTCCATTGCCCCAAATGTTGGGGAAAGCACATTAAGTATGTTTCTCAGAACCTCAAATATTTGATCCATGCTAACAATGATGATGGAATCAGTCAAAAGCCTTCTTCCACATACATGAGGCCAACAAACATATGAAAAAATGCTCATCATCACTGGTCATTAGAGAAATGCAAATCAAAAACTACATTGAGATACCATCTCACGCCAGTTAGAATGGCGATCATTAAAAAGTCTGGAGACAACAGATGCTGGAGAGGATGTGGAGAAATAGGAACACTTTTACACTGTTGGTGGGAGTGTAAAGTAGTTCAACCATTGTGGAAGACAGTGTGACGATTCCTTAAGGACCTAGAAATAGAAATTCCATTTGACCCAGCAATCCCATTACTGGGTATATATCCAAAGGATTATAAATCGTTCTACTATAAGGACACATGCACATGAATGTTCACTGCAGCACTGTTTACAATAGCAAAGACCTGGAACCAACCCAAATGCCCATCGATGATAGACTGGACAGGGAAAATGTGGCACATATTCACCATGGAATATTATGCAGCCATCAAAAACGATGAGTTCGTGTTCTTTGTAGGGACATGGATGAACCTGGAAACCATCATTCTCAGCAAACTGACACAAGAGCAGAAAGTCAAACACCGCATGTTCTCACTCATAGGTGGGTGTTGAACAATGAGAACACATGGACACAGGGAGGGGAGCACTACACACTGGGGTCAGGTGGGGGGAAGTAGGGGAGGGACAGCGGAGAGTGGAGAGTTGAGAAGAGATAGCATGGGGAGAAATGCCAGATATAGGTGAAGGGGAGGAAGGCAGCAAATCCCACTGCCATGTGTGTACCTATGCAACAATCTTGCATGTTCTTCACATGTACCCCAAAACCTAAAATGCAATTAAAAAAGCCTTCTTCCCCTTTCATACTTGTTTTTCATAAACAAATTATACACAGACACATGCATGCATGCACACACGCACACACGCACGCACGCACGCACACAGGCAAATAGACACATTAAAATGCCTTCTACCTGGGCTTTTACCTGGGTGTTAAGCAGCTATTCAATCGTTTACATGCTGACATTATTATTATGTTACTATGTTTACAGTCTGCTTTTCAAAAGTATTTTTAAAGTTAGCTCTCTCCAGCGTCCATGAATTCCTTCAGAAAACATTTCTTGAGTGTGTTTTGTATATGCCAGCCCCTGTGACAGCAGGTACGTGTGGCCATTCTGATTTGAACCAGGAGGAATGTGCAGTGCAGAAAGGGTGGGAGCAGTTAGCTGAGCCTGTTTGCCAGCAGGTGGGTGTTTAGTTCACCAAGCTTCACAAAAATTTGATACTTTGCTTTCGTAAACTGGTTATAAGCGTTGCATGAAAATCCTGCCAAATTTTGTCCCTTTCTGTCCAAACTTTTTTAACTTGAAAAGGAATCTCAGTATGTAAAACTTTCCATTGTAAGGCCACCTGTAAACTTAAAACAGGCAAACTGTTTCTCCAGCTGCCTGCACCTCTGTTTTTCAGCTCACTAATACTGACAGATAAAGATGGCTTTCCCCTGAGGACTGTTTTGTTTGTGGTTATTTTGTCACTACCAGGAGGGACAGCTCCCTTTGCCCATAGGGAATGCAGAGATGCAGTTTACAGACAGACTTAGATGCTGACTAGCAACTAAAAAAATCATAGTCAAATAATGATTTCATTGTTCCTTCCTGTGTCCTTGACAACCGAGAGGTATCCAGCTAGACTGGGACACTGCCTTGGAGTGTTCTTTGCCTCGGATACTACTATTTTGAGAAAATTTACAATTCATTCTGACAGGCTAAGGAGAAAAAAGGACATTTCTAACATCTGTCTAATTTCAGTGGTGTGTATCCTCAGAGGTAATTCTTCTGTCATTTCTTCTATTCATGAACACTACGACTTGCCCCTTCAAAAAAATCTTTTAGGCCCATCATGGTGGCTCATAGCTCTAATCCCAGTTACTCGGGAGGATTGCTTGAGCCCAAGAGTTCAGGACCAGCCTGGCAACATAGTGAGACCTCGTCTCTACAAATAATAATAAAAAATATTAACCGTATGTGATGGCACATGTCTGTGGTCCCAGCTACTTGAGAGGCTGAGGTGGAGGAATCGCTTGAGCCCAGGCAGTTGAGGCTGCAGTGAACTGTGATCATGCCACCATACTCCAGCCTGAGCGACAGAGCAAGAGCCTGTCTCCAAAAAGAAATATAATATCTTTTTATGGCATGGTTTCTACCTTGATGATAGTCTATGATGAAGAGCTACCACTCTGGAGTTGGACAGAGCTGTTTGAGTTCTGTCTCAGTCAATCATCACTGGTGGAATCTTGGACAAGTTTCTTATTCTTTCTAATCCTCATGTCTTTGTTTATAAAATAGGAATAGTAACAGAATCTTTCCCCACAAAGTTTGAGTTAAATGAGATGAGGCACATAAAGTGCTTAGCCTGCTGCTTGGCACAATTAAGCACACCATAAATGGAGTTGTTACTCTTGTTACGAATCTCCCCTACAAGACTGTGAGTTCCCAGAGCAGTAGTTCTCAGCCTTGACTACACTTTAGAATCACTTGGGTAACTTTAAAAGATGCAGAGGCCACTGTCACACCCCACACAGACTATATCAGAACCTCTGGGATTGGACCCAGGAATCAGCATTTTTTACATTGCTCTAGCTGAATCCATTATGCAGCCAAGATTAAGAAATACTATCCTTGAAGATGGAGCCTGTGTCATATCAAAGTACTCAGACAAAAATGCACAAATGACTGACCAAAGTAGTTACTTTGAAAAATAAAAAAGTCAGTGCAATCTAGAAAAACAGAAAAAGTGACATATAGTACCTTACATATTTTGTTTCAGGTATTTTGAGTAATAGAGTAGAGAAAAGCAAAATGAAGTGATTTTTAATGGGGCAACTTGCTACTAACATTTAGATAGTAGAGTAAATCTACTAGGAAAAAGACAGAAAATGAGAAAATAGCCAATAACTCAAATTGAATGTATGAGATAAAGTTACACAAATGGAAACTACGCTAAAGCAAAATTATTTTTATATTTTAGTTTTCTTTTAAAAAGTGGGGTTAATCAAGAGATATAATCATAGACAATTTTATGCGTTTTTAATACAAAGGCCAGCATAAATGCAAAGACTTCCTACTTAGATCGTATCTGTGGTTGTTTAAATTTTGGAGAAAAGCACTGGCAACACACAAAAACATGCTTTACATTGCTAGTGCTGAATTAGCATCTTTAGTCATTATGGTGTTTAGCTTTTGGACTGGGAAGGCTAAAGTCTGAGATAAACTCGATTGCTTAGTTGTATTAATTCTGTAAGAAAACTTGAACTTCTTCCTTGTAATACAGAAGATGTTAATTATTAAGTTCCTAAGATTTTTATTTTTCTTTTTTTGAGACAGAGTGTCTCTCTGTCACCCAGGCTGGAGTGCATTGGCATGATCTTGGCTTACTGCAACCTCCACCTCCTGGGTTCAAGTGATTCTCCTGCTTCAGCGTCCCCAGTAGCTGGGACTACAAGCACCCCCCACCAAGCCTGGCTAATTTTTGTATTATTTGTAGAGACAAAGTTTTGCCATGTGACAAGGTTGGTCTCAAACTCCTGACCTCAAGTGACCCTCCCACCTTGGCTTCCCAAAGTGCTGGGATTACAGGTGTGAGCTTTACCACGCCCAGCCCTAAGATCTTATAAAGTTAAGAAAAAAAAAAGTACCACCAGACTTAACTTTTCCAAGGGAATTTCTTAGCCCCCAGTCCTTTAACTGTATTTTCAACATATCACATTATTTTGGAAGCATGTTATTTCTATTTTAAGCTGCTTCTAAAGAATGTTATCGTAAATAAATACTTCATCTAACATTCAGTATCTGTGTTTCTGCATATGCAATTTAACTTTGATACACTGTTGATGATCAAAATGATTACACTAGTTTGCTATTGCTAGTTTTACAATTAACTTTTGTGTATATCCTCTTGTTCAATTCTCCCAATACCTCAGTGAGGGTGCAGAGCAAGAATAAGCCCCATTTTATAGGTGGGAAAACTAAAGCAGTGCATTAGTAGTTTCAACAGAACCAGGCAAAAATTTTTGGTTTTAGTCAGATGTTCATTTCATTAATTTATACATTTACCAAGCATTATCAAGTTGCATATATGTGTCAGATTAGTTCTAGGGTATGGATATCCAAAATTAGTAAGACATAGTTCTTGCCCTTAAGGAATTACATTCAGAGAGCTGTGTATCTATTTAATTTATTAAAGATATTAAAGTTCTTATCCTGTATCTACCAAGGCAGAGTACATGATCTGAAATTGCCATAGCCAAAGCTAGCAACTCCAGGATACAAGCAGAAAGAAGAAATGTGATGAGGTGGTTCAGAAAACCTTAACTACCACCTTCTACAGTTATAGTTTGCAGCAGCCAACCAGATGTGGGATTAACCTAGACGTTAATAGTCCTTGCGGCTGGGTTCTCTGATGATTTCTGCAGCATTGGGGAAAGCTATAGTGTTTTTCTAAGAATGTACTATTCAGTGACGTTTTATTTCCTCCAGCTCTTCAACTGCTAATGTTCATTTTAGTTTCTGCAGAAATTGCTTTGATGATTAGGCATTTTGGTTTTTTTTAATGCTAATTCATCTCAAGTATTTAGCTAGCTTTCTGAAGATATCCTGTTGCTGAATTTAAATACTCATACTTACCAGATACAAATTAATTTCTACAGTCAGGTGTAGAGTTTAATTAATCACTTAAAAAATACACTGACTTCCTGATGATTATAAAGTCTTGAAGGGAATGTACTGCCTTCACTGTCTTTTGTAATTAGCCACATTCTTTTATTTTAAAGCATAAAGTAGGAGTCAGTTAAATGGATATAACTATTTTAGTTATTTTTGAAGATTCATAGTTACCCCAAAGGAAGGAAAGTTCAGAAAGAATATTGTGTTATTTATTTTTCAGTTACTGAGTGGAAAATTTTATGTCTTGAAATTTTTCCTTGAATATTTTACAGTTGAAGATGTATAGAAAAATAAAGATATAATTTTTTTGAGAGTAAAAATTTAAAACATGATATTGAAAAGTTAAAATATAAGCATCGTTAAGCAGCAAATAAATGAAATATATCTTACTCTTGTATGCAACTATTTTAACTTAATGTCAATAAAGTTTAAATTAGTTCAGACTTTTCTTATTAGAATAAATGTTTCCTTTTAAAATGCATGATAATCATAATCAAGACAGAGTTTGTCCTGTTATTTATTTTCAAAATGATTGTACATGTTTAGCAGACTTTGATTTAAATCCCCAGTGATATATTGGAGACAGATGTTTAGATGACCTCATGTTTAAAGTAATGTTATATTTGGACACAAGATTAAATTTTCCTTAAAGTCTTTCCTTGTAAGTTAAATGTGTGGTAGTATACAAAAACTAATCAATGACTTGCAGTGGATTAATGCGATTCCTGTATTTTAAATAAAACTTTCTATTTTTTATGGAATTCCACATAGTACAAAAGAGCTGATTATGAAACAGCTGTTTACAAATGAAAATATTGTTTTTGGCTGGCTAGCTAAATGGGAAACAGGTTTCAAAAGTTCCATGAATTTGAATGCAAATTTACCATATCATTTATAGTGAACCAAAGAACATTGGTAAAAAACTGCAACATAGTTTACCAAAAAATTCAGTTGAAGACTATTTTTTAGGATAGAATATAAACATTTAAAATAGTTTTTGATTTTTCAGAAATAATTTTTCTTTATGAAAATCAATGTAACTACAACATATTAGTATATATAGAAGATTTTTAAGGTGCTCATAAATAATATTTATAATTTCAATGAAGGAAAATGTGCAGATGGAGCTATCAGAAATACATAGGAAATTGAGTAGAGTGAAATAGATGAAAGAGAGATATTGTCCAAAGACCATAAATTAATGTATGTGAACAAATGAATTTAAGGCAGAGCTATATAAGTATTAACCGACTAGTTTCTCTCAGCAGCAGGAATGCTATATACTGAAAATCACTTTGCTATGGAAATTTTAATTTAAGAAAATATGGTCTATAATAAAAATCTTCACATTTTCTCTCAAATTTTAAACATTTAAGAATTATTTGTGTTAGAACTTAGTTTATATAAAAATAAATAATACAAAGGCCGTATCTTAAGAATTTTGAATATGACTCCCTTAAATGCCAAAGTATATACCTTAATCGAGGTTGGTAAATTTCTAGACCTACTGTTTGTTGTCTTTCTTTTTCTTTATCTCTTTTATTATCTTTCTCCTTGTCTCAGTTTTCTGAAAATGGGATCATATTTCTTCAGCTGCTTTTTAAAAAGTCACCTGGGAATAAATGTGTGTTTAGGGGTGGGATATTACATGTGATTCTCTTGTCACCATCTAACATCCTAAGTGATTGATAATCATTCAGAAGAGAAGCCAGTGGAATATGTGCAAATATTTTAAGAAGCAAGTTTTGGGGCAAAATGAAGACAAAAAGGAATCTAGAAACGTAAGCAACATAAGTAAAATCACTTTAAAGGAGAATACTAATATTGTATTCACACTTATGAATGTGTCCTTAATGGATGATTCACCTTTAGCATACTTTAATTTTTTTCTACATATTTTGTTGGGTGTCAGTAGTTAATTAACACCTGTAGAACGAATTCATTGACATGTAGACATGTTAAATGGTAGTAGACTATACATTTTAAGAAAGAATGGATGCCTTATGGCT
Source organism: Sapajus apella (assembly GCF_009761245.1). Classification (NCBI taxonomy): domain Eukaryota; kingdom Metazoa; phylum Chordata; class Mammalia; order Primates; family Cebidae; genus Sapajus; species Sapajus apella. Next base: position 5,836,378 of record NW_022436990.1, read on the forward strand.
CCATTAATGATACATCTTTTGTTTTTGAGAATAGTGGAAATAATTGCCGCTTTGTAGATGAGGCAGACTATGTAGTATTGATGGTTTATACCACATCATCCACATTCTTTTTGGCTTTACTCATGATCCTACAAAACAGTGATTTATAAAATTCAGGCAGCTGGCACAACTGACCCACTTGATAGCTACTAAACGAAGTTTTCTATTTACTTTATATTTTATCTTAATATATACATCTTATAAACATTGACAAAATTCTTTAAGAAAATCAGCTGATAGCTGTGCTTCTTTTTTTTTTTAGCTGGTATATATGCTTCTAACAAGAAATTATAATTTTTTTTTGGCATATTGGGCAAAATTAAGTTTTCAAAAGAAATATAATTGATATGAATAAATAATATTTAAATACAACATAATACCTGTATTCATATTTATTTAATACCAGCATTTAGAAATCAGGGCCATACAGATTCCAGACATACAGAATAGTTTTCACTGCTCTAAAAATCTCTTGTGTTCCACCTGTTTTTCCCTCCCTCCTTTCCCTGCCCTATATCCACTACAATCACTCCTCTTTTTACTCTCTGCATAGTTTTTTCTTTTCCATAATGTCATATAGTTCGAATGACACAATATGTAGCTTTTTCAGACTGGTTTATTTCCCAAGCAATATACGTTTATGGTTTCCCATGTCTTTTTGTTGCTCAATAGCTCATTTTTTTCAATTGCTGAAAAATATTTCATTGTATAAGTTATAGCACAATTAGCACAATTTTGATATTCCTTCAACTATTTAAGGACATCTTGGTTGCTTCCCAATTTTGGCAGTTATGAATAATACTCCCATAAAGCTAACATTTGTGTGCAGGTTTTTAAATGGACATAAGTTTCCAACTCATTTGTGTGAATACCTAGGAGTGTGATTTCCAGATTATTGAAATATTAATAACAAGTTCTTAAAGGAACTTAATTATAACAATATCTCTGGCATGTAGGAATACCCACATCTTTAATTAATAGTAAAAGAAAAAAAAATCGTTTCCTGGATTCATACAGCTGAATTCTGGATAAGTAAATATTTATTTTGTTTCTTTCTCTGTACGTAATCATACTTAGGCATGAAAGGCTATTTAAACTCATGCTTTTCTGCTGTTTGTTCTTTTTTATTTGATTTTAGCATGAGATAAACTCATAATTTGATAAGACCATTTTAATTAATGGCTGAGAACAGTTCGGTTTAAAGACAGGGAAAACTAGCATATACAAAGATAACTACTAGAGTACAGTCAGGAGATCAGAATGTCTCCCTAGTTTATTGAATGTCTATTTCTAAGTTAGATGTGATGTTTAGTTCTGTGCTAGGTATCATTCCAAACCTTTGATCAGATGTTCATCTTTCCATTCCCATAGACAACCAAGGAATTTATAAGCTAAGACAGATAACATTAATACAGATAGTAAGGTGGAGTAGTCACTGAACTGTCACTATATAAATAATAATAGTTATTATCATAATACATAAACACTATATAAATGGTAATAGCTATTACCATAATACATACCATTATTATCATAATACGTACCACTTATTATATGCAAAGTACTGTTCTAAGATTAGAGCAGAACCAGGTTTTATGTGACCTGCCAACAATTTCACTTAAAAAATAAGGAAACTGAGGAGGTTAAGTAACGCATGCTGATGTTGTCAGTGTCAGCACTGGGATTCAAACCCAGGTAATTTGGCTTCAGAGCTCTAGTGAAAGATTATAACAATCTACTATTTTTCCCATTCAACAAAATTTTAAAATGTGTGGGAAAAAAGTAGCGTCCTTATTGGATCAATGATGAGGATCATAGGATTCAAATTCAGAGAAGACATGCAATAAAATGCAATGGAGGTGCTCCATTAAAAAAGATGTTGAGTACATTTGCCAAGAGTAAGAATTGTAGAGAAGACATAGAATTTTTAGTTTTTTCTGCCGGACATGGTGGCTCATGCCTATAATTTAAGCACTTTGGGGGGCCTAGGTGGCAGGATCTTTTGAGCCTAGAAGTTGGAGATCAGCCTAGGCAACTATTAAAAAATTTTTATTATATATTTTTAGAGATAGGATTTTTCTCTGTTCCCCAGGCTTCATTACAGTGGCACAATCATAGCTCACTGCAGCCTCAAACTGCTTGGGCTCAAATGATCCTGCCACCTCAGCCTCCTGAGTGACTGGGCTATAGGTGCACACCACCATGCCCAGCTAATTAAAAAAATATATTTTGTAGAGGCTGGGTGTGGTGGCTCACACCTGTAATCACAGCACTTTGGAAGGCTGAGGTGAGTGGATCATTTGAGGTCAGCAGTTCAAGATCAGCATGGCCAACAATGCAAAACCCCTTCTCTACTAAAAGTACAAAAATTAGCTGGGCTTGGTGGTGTGTGCCTGTAATCCCAACTACTTGGGAGGCTGAGGCAGGAGAATCACTTGAACCTGCCAGGTGAAGGCTGCAGTGAGCCAAGATCATGCCACTGCACTCTAGCTTGGGCAACACAGCGAGACTCTGTCTCAAAAAAAAGAAAAAAATTGTAGAGATGAGATTTTGCTAGGTTGCCAAGGTTGGTCTTGAACTCCTGGATTCAAGTGGTCCTTTTGCTAGGGCTTCCCACAGTGCTGGGATTACAAGCATGAGCCACCACACTTGGCCAATACAATATTAAGGTCAATGATGAAGCTCCCTTTTAAGGGAATTCACCTGATAACTCTGTATTTAGACATTTTTTCTGGAATAGTCAGATTTTTGCTTTTATTGTCTGGTGTTTGTTTTTTTTTTTTTGTTTTTGTTTTTTTTAAGAGATGGAGTCTCACTCTATAGAGTACAGTGGAGTGAGCAAGGCTCACTACAGCCTTGACCTCCTGGGCTCAAACAGTTCTCCTACCTCAGCCTCCCGAGTAGGTAGGATTATAGGTGCAAGCCACAGTGCCCTGCTGAAACAGTCAGCTTTCAAGTCCAGAAAGTGAAATCTAGTCAGGATACTATAGTGGAAAAAGTTCTGAGTGTCAGGACAGTTGGTTTCTAGTAATAACTCTGCCATTGAGGATGTGAGGATAATTATTTTACTTAGAGGCTCTCTTAATTCTACAATTATTTGAAACAATTTACACATATTTTCTATATAATTTAAGTTTGATATGAAAGGATCTGTCATAGGGAATAAATGTTCCTAATTTCTCTAGTACTATTCATGAACTATCAACTTTCAGATCTCACAAGTACAAAAATATTGGCTACTGATTCTTATTCGATTTTGTGTACTCCTCATTAAGACTGTTGCTAACCTCTCTGGCCCACCTCCCTCTCTCCACCTTGATCACCATTATTTTCTTTTCTTTTTTTTTTTTTTTTTTTGAGATGGAGTCTCTTTCTGTTGCCAGGCTGGAGTGCAGTGGCACCATCTTGGCTCACTGCAACCTCTGACTCCCTCGTTCAAGTGATTCTTCTGCCTTAGCCTCCCATGTAGCTGGGGTTACAGGCACGTGCCACCACACTCAGCATTTTTTTTTTTTGTATTTTTAGTAGAGATGGGGTTTCACCATGTTGGCCAGGATGGTCTTGATCTCCCGACCTTGTGATCCACTTGCCTTGGCCTCCCAAAGTGCTGGGATTACAAGCACGAACCACCACGCCTGGCCTTGATCACCATTATTTTTGTAGCTTATGGCTTTTTGATTAGATGATCTCAATAACTGCTTAACTTCCTGGGTCATGTTTCTCAGGTCTTCACTGGACAAAAACATTGACTGTATTGAATTTTTACCAGTTGCCAGATCTGAGCTTGGTCATGAGACGATAGCATGATGTAAGTTGGGTCCTGCACCTGCAGGAGCCTCCCAGCACTGAGGCTGGGAGCCTCAGAGGGAGCCAGGAATGACTTTACTGAGAAAGTAAATAATTATGTGAGGTATTGAAGGGATGAGTAGGAGTTTTCTGAGTGAACAAGGACATGCTAGGCAGAGGAAGTAGCACTTGTAGTGGCACGGAATCATGAAAGCTTATTGTCCACTCAGAGGGACAAAAGTTTTAGTGTGATTGATGCATAGGGTCTGGAGGAGAGGAAGGAGGCAGGGAACAGTGACAGAGTTACAGAGGGGGTTAGGGCAGGTGTTGGTGGTTGTTTTATGATATATGAGGTGTATGTTTACAAAAGGGGTCATGTAGATTCTATTTAGAGGAAATAAATTCGTGATACAGAGGCCGAATTAGTGTAAGGGGACTATTTGGAAGGTTGTTGCAATTATTTAGAGGAGGGTGGATGAAAAGTTAAGTTAGGGCAGTAGCAGTGGGAAAGAGAAAGAGGACTGTATTTGAAGGAGAATCATGTGGATTTGCTGGTAGATTGGATTTGGGAAGTCAGCTGAGAAAGAGCCTCACAGAGACTGTGAGCTGAGGTCTGATACCATTGGGCATGACAGGGATTAACAGAACAGGGACTGGGGAGTAGTTATCTATGATTTACGTGTCTGAGGTTGGAATTGTTCAGTAGGTAGTTGGGAAATAGATGGGCTGTCCAAGAAAGTTTGAGAGCCATCAGCATATCTATCAGCCAGTGATTCTTGTGTTTGTGTATTTATGTGTGTGTGTGTGCATGAGTGCATACACTAGGGTAGGGTATGTGTATTAGGATCACCTGAGGAAATTTTAAAACCACATCCTTGCCTGCAATAATTAAACATCTCCCCCTCCACAGCTCTGTTAAGAATCATAGCTATCTGGGTCATGCCTATAAACCCAATACTTTGGGAGGCTAATGTGGGAGGATTGCTTGAGCCCAGGAGTTTGAGACCAGCCTGGGCAACATGGTGAAACCCCATCTCTACCAAAAAAAAAAAAAATACAAAAATTAGCTGGATATGGTGGTGTGTGCTTGTAGTCCCAGTTACTCAGTAGGCTAAAGTGGGAGGATCACCTGTGCCTGGGGAGGTCGAGGCTGCAATGAGCTGTGTTTGTGCCACTGCACTCCAGCCTGGGCAACAGAGAACCTGTCTTAAAAAAAAAAGAATCATAGCTGTGAGAGAAGCCAGAAAGGCAGAAAAGGAACACATGCAGAACCCTGAAAAATACCACAGAAAATGGAGGGGAAAAGAAAGAGAAATGAATCTGAAAGGGGAATCGTCAGAGAGATAGAGAGACTCGAAGAAAAGAGTTCCCCGGAAGCTAAAGTTACAGATCGTGTCAAGGAAGTCAGTGGTGTCAGGAGCTCTTCCAATCCCTCCAGAAACAGTTGCCTGAAAAATCTTTCTTTTATATTTTACCTCATCTATCACCAGCAAGGTAAAATTCTTGGCTTGTTTTTCCAGACCCACCTTTAAATTTCCACTGGTGACCTTTGTTGTCCTCTTCCAGCTTTCCTGTGAGTATAGTGGTTAAGACAGAACCAGGCTTCCGGGCTTTGAATTCCAGCTCATCTGCTTGTAAAGTTCTCCTTTACCCTATGCTGTGGTTTGAATGTGTCCCTGCAAAGTTCCTGTGTGTAAAACATAATCCCAAATACAACGATGTTTGGAGGTGGGACCTTTAAGAGGCAATACCCTCATGAATGGGTTAATGGTGTTCTCCTGAGAGTGGGCTCCTGATGAAAGGATGAGTTTGGCCCCCTTTTGCTCTTACACTCTCACGCTTGTGCTCTCTTGACCTTCTGCCTTCCACCATGGGATAGTGCAGCAGGAAGGCCCTTGACAGTTGTTGGCATCTTGATATTGGACTTCTCAGCCTTCAGAACTGTGAGAAATAAATTTATTCTTTATAAGTTACTGTCTGTGGGCTGGGTGCAGTGGCTCGTGCCTGTAATCCTAGCACTTTGGGAGGCTGAGGTGGGAGGATCACTCAAGCATGGGAATTCAAGACCAGCCTGGGCAACACAGCAAGATCCCACCTCTACAAACATTTTAAAAATTAGCAGAGTATAGTGGTGTGCGCCTGTTGTCCCAGCCACTCAGGAGTCTGAGGCAGGAGGATTGCTTGAGCCCAAGACATTGAGACTGTGGTGAGCTGAGTTTGCTTCACTGCATTGCAGCCTGGGCAACAGAGAGAGACCCTGTCTCAAAACAATAAACAAAGACCATTGTCAATTCTTGGAGATCCTCTTTAATTAAAATAATATAGGTGGCTAGTCATTCTTTCTTTAGCACTTATAATCTTAGTATGAATTGTATTATTTTATACTTGTTACTTGTGAAAAAAATCCACAAGTCATTTTAATCTCACTATGCACAATACTTTACTTGCCACAATGGCCAGTGCAGGCAGTGCTGTCCGTCTATGAGGTCCTCTGCAAATGCCTGCTGACAGACAATGACATTGGTTAGTACCAAACAGTGAAAGAGAAAACATCTTGTTTAGTATGCAGCAATGAGCTTGGACTAATGCCACAACAGAATGTTTACAAAGGAACCCAATAAGACGAAATGTCACCACAACAACATGTGTCTCACTCAATGATATGCCTTAGTGTTAACGTTGAACAAATTCCTTTTTGTTACTTCTTTCATAGAAACCCACAGATTCTGAGGTTAGTCTCTATGAGTCTTCGTTAAGAAAGGGGGGCACTTAACTTCCTTGCTTTGAAAAGAATTTAAGTGTAACATACATATGGAAAGGTGCACAAATTATAAGTGTAGAGGTTGCTAAATTGTTAAAGTGTGGAAACGTGTAGCCATCACCAGTCAAGAAATAGATTACCAGCAACTCTGAAGCACCCCTTGTTTTTCTCTCCAGTTATTATTGTCTTCTTTCTCCTTCCCAGTGGTGGGGTATTTAACTTTGGCTTTTTGTTTGTAGTGGCCAGATCCCCTCTAACTTCTTTTCCATGAGGCATATTCTGTTGGCCCATTAGGAGAACCCTTTTACAATTTGGCCAAAGTCAGCGGTTCCTTTTCTATGGTTATTTTCCCCATCTGTTTAGAATTCACATCCACATTGTATTGTTGCCTCATCTAATCAAGCAAGGGAATGTCTCAAGAGTATGTGCTCCATAAACTACTTAATTTTCTGAAATACTCACTGCCAGGGGCCTTATGAGAAACCATCAAATCTTCCCTGGCTGTAGGTCTGTCTCAGGGCCTGTGTGTCTCGAAGAGTGATGCACTGCACACAGGCTGCTGCAAATTTAAGAGATAATTTCCATTTATTATTGCTTAGGTCAGAGTTCTTGTCATAGTTGTAGCCACAGTAATGCACTTTATTCTTTTTCCTTATATTTATGCTTTAAGCATTATAACATGTTGCATATGCTTATTATAAGTAGAGAAGTTAAAAACAATCATAGGATGGATCCAGTTTCCATGTTAACACAGAGCAAGCATGTCTTGTAGCTGTCTTCAAAGACATGGAATCTAGGCTCCTTTAATAGCAAGATTTAGCTTTATTTTTATTCTTTATCTTTCTTATACTAAGAATACTGAGTCCTTGTTTAAAACAAAAGTCTTTCAGAAGTTGAGAAAATTTTGTTATTTTTTAAATCTTTTCAGAAACAGAGTTTTGCTCTGTCATGCAGGCTTGAGTACAAAGGCCCAGTCAGAGCTCATTGCAACCTCTAACTCCTGGACTCAAGAAATCCTCCTGTCTTAGCCTCCCAAGATAGCTGGGACTACAGGCATGTGCCAACATGCTTGGATAATTTAAACTGTTTTAATTTAATTTATTTTATTTTTTATTTTTTTGTAGAGACAGAGTGTAACTATGTTGCCCATGCTGGTCTTGAACTCCTTGCCTCAAGCAATTCTCCTTCCTTGGCCTCCCAAAGTGGTGGGATTACAATTGATGCCACTGCACTAAAAGTTTTAAAATAATGCCAAAGGCATTGGATTTGAGAAAAATTATCCAAATAATTGTCAAATGGATTTGGAGATTTTAATTCAGTCAAGAATTAAGTAGAATGAAATAATTAGAATAAGATAAATAAATATAAATTAAATAGAATATATATAACTGAGGAATTAGTTGTAAGAACTTTTTTTATCTTTATTCTACTTTTATTTTTAATGCTAATTAAATGATCTTTTGCTTCCATGAGCGTATATATATATATATATCACTGCCTCACAAAGGTATACCTTTTTTTAAAGAAGTTTTTAATTTTAATTTTATATTTTTTTGACAGCAACCCTCTTAACTCCATCCCCAGAGTCCCAGAGCAAGAATTCCAATCCTTTGAGCATAGGTCCAAACAACAAATAGATGATTTAGCACATGAGATCCTTTTATAAACAGTCCTCTTTGGCAGACTTTTCTTGTTCTGATAACCTGTGGGCTCTACAGAGATTTTTGCTTTTTTTTTTTTTTTTAATTGTACTTTAGATTCTGGGGTACACATACAGATCATGCAGGATTGTTGCATAGGTATACACATGGCAATGTGGCTTGCTGCCTCCATCCCCTAGTCACCTACTTCTGGCATTTCTGCCCATGTGATCCCTCCCCGACATCCCCACCCCACTGCTGTCTCTCCCTTGGCTCCCCCCAACAGACCCCAGTGTGTGATGCTCCCTTCCCTGTGTCCATGTGTTCTCTTCGTTAAACAACTGCCTATGAGTGAGAACATGCGGTGTTTGGTTTTCTGTTTTTGTGTCAGTTTGCTGATAATGATAGTTTCCAGATTCATCTATGTCCCGGCAATGGACACAAACTCATCGTTTTTTCGTGGCTGCATAGTATTCTATGGTGTATATATGCCACATTTTCCTTTTCCAGTCTATTGTTGATGGGCATTTGGGTTGGTTCCAAGTCTTTGCTATTGTAAACAGTGCCACTATGAACATATGTGTGCATGTATCTTTATAATAGAATGATTTATAGTCCTTTGGGTATATACGCAGTAATGGGATTGCCGGGTCAAATGGAATTTCTATTTCTAGGTCCTTGAGGAAGTGCCACACTGTCTTCTACAATGGTTGAACTAATTAACACCCCCACCAACAGTGCAGAAGTGTTCCTATTTCTCTACATCCTCTCCGGCATCTGTTGTCTCCAGATTTTTTAATAATCACCATTCTAACTGGTATGAGATGGTATCTCAATGTGGTTTTGATTTGCATTTCTCCAATAATTAGTGATGATGAGCATTTTTTCATATGTTTGTTGGCCTCATATATGTCCTCTTTTGAAAAGTGTTCATATCCTTCTCCCACTTTTGGATGGGTTTGTTTGTTTTTTTTCTTGTAAATCTGTTTTAGTTCTTTGTAGATTCTAGGTATTAGCCCTTTGTCAGATGGATAGATTGCAAAAATTTTTCCCATTCTGTTGGTTGCCAGTTCACTCTAATGATTGTTTCTTTTGCTGTACAGAAGCTCTGGAGTTTAATTAGGTCCCGTTTGTCTATTTTGACTTTTGTTACCAATGCTTTTGGTGTTTTAGTCATGAAGTCCTTGCCTATGCCTAAGTCCTGAAGGGTTTTGCCTAGGTTTTTTTCTAGGGTTTTTATGGTGTTAGGTGTTATGTTGAAGTGTTTAATCCATCTGGAGTTAATTTTAGGGTAAGGTGTCAGGAAGGGGTCCAGTTTCTGCTTTCTGCATACTGCTAGCCAGTTTTCCCAACACCGTTTATTAAACGGGAAATCCTTTCCCCATTGCTTGTTTTTGTCAGGTTTGTCAAAGATCAGATGGTTGTAGATGTGTGGCGTTGCCTCGAGGGCCTCTGTTCTATTCCACTGGTCTATATCTTTGTTTTGGTACCAGTACCATGCTGCTTTGATTACTGTAGCCTTGTAGTATAGTTTGAAATCAGGTAGCATGATGTCTCCTGCTTTGTTCTTTTTGCTTAGGATTGTCTTGACTATGCAGGCTCTCTTTTGGTTCCATATAAAGTTTAAGGTGGTTTTTTCCAGTTCTGTGAAGAAGCTCATTGGTAGCTTGATGGGGATAGTGTTGAATCTACAAATTACTTTGGGCAGTATGGCCATTTTCACGATATTGATTCTTCCTAACCATGAGCATGGAATGTTTCTCCATCGGTTTGTGTCCTCTCTTATTTCCTTGAGCAGTGGTTTGTAGTTCTCCTTGAAGAAGTCCTTTACATCCTTTGTTAGTTGTATTCCTAGGTATTTTATTCTCTTTGTAGCAATTGTGAATGGGAGTTTGCTCATGATTTGGCTCTCTGTTAGTCTGTTTTTGGTGTATAGAAATGCTTGTGATTTCTGCACATTGAATTAGTATCCTGAGACTTTGCTGAAGTTGCTTATCAGTTTAAGGAGATTATGGGCTGAGATGATAGGGTCTAAATATACAATCATGTCATCTGCAAATAGAGACAATTTGACGTCCTTCTTTCCTAATTGAATAATATAGTTTAAAAAGACTCTATAAACCTTTTTTTTTTTTTTTTTTTTTTTTGATGGAGTCTCCCTCTGTGACTTAGGCTGATGTGCAATGGTGGGTGTGATCTCAGCTCATACAACCTCCACCTCCCTGTTTCAAGAGATTCTCCTGCCTCAGCCTCCTGAGTATCTGGGATTACAGGCACCTGCCACCACCCCCAGCTAAGTTTTTGTATTTTTTAGTAGAGATGGGGTTTCACCATGTTGGCCAGGCTCATCTTGAACTCCTGACCTTGTGATCCACCTGCCTCAGCCTCCCAAAGTGCTAGTATTATGCCCGACTGACTCTAAACCTATTTTAAGGGCTGTAGGCACCCAGTGGAGTTTTGATTGTCTGCCTCCTGGTTGGATTTTTTTTCTTAGTCACTGTAACACAAGGTGCACAAATTATAAGTGCTTATTTAACTCAATGATTATTTTAATGTTTATTTAACACAATGTTTTAACACAATATATTTTAATGAGAGCATATTGGACCTGTGGCAGTTCACTCTTTCCTCTATCCAGGATCAATCCTTTTATTATTTCAAGTTATTATGGTTGTTTGCAAGTACAGGATTATGTCTGGTATGAAATACACCTCATGGTCACATAGAAGCAATCCCAAAAGGAACACTGGGTAAATCGGGGTCATTGCTGAAGGGGAACATCATGTTTTCCATTTTCTCACCGCAACTGTGTTCTAATCCAGACAAATGTAACTGCACAAGATAACAATTTCCATCAGAAAGGTCAGGACAACAGTGTCTCCAAACTAGATGCTGACCTGCCGCTGTGCATAATAAAGTGCTAGTTGTTTGGTTTTTCTAGGTTGTAAATCCAAGACAGTGATATTTATGAGACTCTGGAGTATACATGTCATCTCATGAGTGTTATGAAGTCAGTGTTAGATGAGAAGCCAGGAGTTTCTTTAAATATAAGTGAGTTATCTGTATCTCATCCTTCTAACCCAGCACTTTCCGATAGACCTTTCTGTATTGATGGAAACATCCTGAATCCGTCCTGTTCAATACAGTAGCTACTAGCCACATGTGACTGTTGGGTGTATGAAATGTGGCTGGAGAATTGAGAAAATGAACTTTTGATTTTATTTAATTGTAATTAATTTAAGTAGGTGGCTCATGCTTTTACTGTATTGGACAGCATCATTTAGATTATGCATTTATGCTAATTTAGAAATTATAATGCTGGGCCAAGTGCAGTGGCTCATACATGTAATCCCAGCACTTTGGGAGACTGAGGTGGCAGATTACTTGAGCTCAGGAATTCAAGATCAGTCTGGGAAATATGGCGAAACCCCATCTCCACAAAAAATACAAGCTGAGCATGGTGGTGCATGCCTGCAGTCCCAGCCACCTGGAATCTGAGGTGGGAGGCTCACCTGAGCCTGGCAGTGGGGGTCAGGCTGCAGTGAGCCATGATCACACCACTACATCTAGCCTGGGCAACAGAGTCAGACTCTGTTTCAAAAACAAAACAAAACAAAACACATTTTTGTGTTTTATTTTGAGAGAGAAAGAGAGAAGTAATGCTTAAAATGCAGAATAATGAGCCATATTGACTTGCATATTTACATTAGAACTGGAAAATCTCTTTGTATTAACACATCAGAATAACACAATTCAATGTAGCTTATGCTTCACTCTCAGAAATAAAATTCTTGCAAAATAACATAATATTTTTCTGGCTTAAAGCAACAGAAATGTATTGTCTTACAGTTCTGGAGGCTAGAAGTTCAAAATCAATATGTTGCCAGGGCTGGTTCCTTCTGAAGGCACTGAGGGAGAATTTGTCCTGTGTCTCTATCCTAATTTATGGTGGTTTCCTGCAATATTAGGCATCCTTTGGCTGAAATAACAGAATATTTTTTAATCCATTGGTTTGGGCATTTCTTAAAGACAGATGCTATTGACTTGAAAGTAAGGAGATGAGTAGGCATTTCTGTTTTTATAGGGATGGCTATATTTACCACACAATAAGTAAGGAAAGTACGTTCCAATAGTCTAAACACAGATTGCAACATAACTTTTCTTGTATAAGTTTTTGCCTGTTGAATTCTTAGATTTCTTGTCTTAGAATCATATTCTCATTGCTTTCTTGACTGAGAGAAAGATACTTGGCTTCTCCTAGTCCTTATATTTCTAATAGTCTCTTCTCCTTATGGCAATTTGATATAGCTTCTACTGAGCATCATTATAGTCCATCTTACCAAACTAACTCTACCACCATCTAAAACCAGAATGAAAAATTATATTGGTTGAAGTCCATTTCAGGCTTTCTGACCAGATGTTTAGTTTTGAGGTTTCCATATGTTAGTTTATATTATTTCAGACAAGACAATTGAATGTAGCAATCTGTTAGAGACCTGGTCTTCGTGCTCTTGAAACCTGGCTTTGCGTTCGATCAACGAAGGGATTGAACTTTATGCTTATACAAGTAAGAAAAAACAATGAAAAACTTCCTTCCAATTCTATGCCAACAGTTAGTGTTATACACTCTTTCAAGCTTTCACCATTGACCCCAAAAAGCACTAAAAGTCAAAGATAATGATCTAGCTATAGAGGAGGTTTAAAAAGAAAAAAACTGAAAAAGTACTCTCGTAACACTTTGTGTAGCATTAAAGTTAAAGTCAAAGATATTTGTTTTGATCAAATGATAGGTACCTGCATAGATATCCATCATCTTTTCATAGACACAGCTGATGAGTGGAAATTTGTGGTGTTTGAAGTGAGACATTCCTTGATTAGAATCCTGGTTCTGCCAAAACATGGCTGGGTGACCTCAGTCAAATTTCCTAAGCTCTTTTAGCTTCATTTGTTAAATGAGGATTAAAATGCCCTCTTTGAAGTGTTAATAGGATAATGTTTGTGACATGCCTGGGCGCTGGTTATTAGATTCTTTGTCTAGTCTAACCTAGGGCTGTTTAAGTATAACAAATTCTATCTTTATCACTTTCTTCTTTTTCCCTTTCCCTAGGTGAACGCAGTGTTCTCAAAATCAGGCTGGGGATGGGCAAGCAATATCCACATGATGTTTGTGTTGTAGAAACATATATTTCAGTATTTCGAGTAATCCTGGCTATTTTCTTTCAAATAAGATTAGTTCCATCGTCCTCTTTCCAAATACAAGCTGGTAGCAAAAATATAGTTCCTTAACTTCCAGCAAAACCTCTTACCAAGAACTCTATAAAAAATGAACCATTGACCTAAGGGTTTTACATGTAAGGGAAACTAAAATGTCCTTGTAAGCCCCTTGAGGGCAAGGAAGTAATTAAAGAATGTCCTGAATGTTTCCCTGTGCCCTGTACCTGTTGCAGCAACTTTGTAAATGCTTGTTAAACAGAATCAGGCTGAAGGTTCATGTACCCTTTTTGCTACGATTGAACATAGTAACTTGTGGAAATCAGTGTAACAATAGCCCCCTATTTTTATGGTATGTTGTATATATTACATAATTATGCAAAAATATAAAATTACATACCTATATATTTCTCCTTGTTACTAATGTCTTTTAATGACTCAAAAACTAGTAATGTAAAATGCGCAGTTGCAATGTTTATCTAGTATCACAAATAGAAAGTAAAGGATAAATATTATATGTATAATTAAATAAATTCCACAAAAGCATTTCCTCCCTTAATTTAGGTGTATTGGCTGGGCATGTTGACTCATGTCTGTAATCCCAGCACTTTGAGAGGCCAAGGTGAGTGGATCACTTGAGGTCAGGGGTTCAAGACCAGTTTGGCCAACATGGTGAAACCTCATCTCTACTAAAAATGCAAAAAATTAGCCCAGTGTAGTGGCATCTGCCTATAGTCCCAACTACTTGGGAGGCTGAGGCAGGAGAAATTGCTTGAACCCAGGAGATGAAGGTTGCAGTGAGCTGAGTGAGATTGTACCACTGCACTCCAGTCTGGGCAACAGTATGAGACTCCATCTCAAAAAAGAAATTAGGTATATTTTGGTGAGGGCATTGCTATTGGTCAAATTCCATTTTGGTGACTTCAGTAAAGCACCAATATTGTTAAGCTTTGACTGATGGTTTTGTAATGTTGTATTATTGATCTAATGTCAGTGAACTGCCAGGTCTGTGATAGTCTACACAACGAATACTCAAATCAGTCCTTGTTCATGACAAAGCTGTTCAACTCCTTGGTGTGGTATACATGTAGCACATGTGCCGGGAGGAAAGCCATTGCTAGGCCACAGTGCAGCAGTGTCCTGAGTTATGATCAAAATAAAAATGTAGGCAGTATTTTTAACCTGAGTTGTGTGTAGGATAAAAAGAGATGTGATGAAAGATGTTGGGACGAGATCCTTATATGTTACCCATATCTTTGAAAATTATTGTATCATTCAGGACTCAGACTATAGGTGGAAAGCATAATTGTTTCTAATTTATATGAGCAAGGAATGTTTCTTTTGAAGTGCTAGTTACCTTGAATTCCTTTTGACACTTACTCAGTACAGTGAAGCCTTGCCACAGCATTTGGGCAACCATAAAAGTAACTGAAATGCTATATATCCCAGTTGACTTCTTCTCACTGTGCTAGACAGTAAACACATAATGGTGTTTAATAGGTCCATGGACTTGGAGTCTTTTGAAACAGAAAGGAGAGGGATTTGTAAACATTGGAATCCTCCACTGAAGACTGCCTGCTCCTAGTCCATCCTCATTCAAATAGAACAACAGTAATCAAATTCCTAAAGTAAATATTTGAGTGTTTTCTAGTTGACAGAAAGTGCTAGATGGTTCCTGCCTTCTAGAGCTAATGATTATATGTAAAGTAATAGTTAATATTTGGATTTTCTGCCCCATTTTAAACTAAAATGTTTTTTTAAAAAAGTGATTGGTATCCTACCATCTACTGAAATACAGCAGTTACCTTCACTTAACCCTCTACCAAATAGCACAATTAAAGAAAATCTAATCCTGTATAAAAACAAGGGAAGTCAGAGAATTTAATGTTTACTTCAGTAATTCTTTTAAACCTGGTTTCTCTTTGTCCTATCTAGACTTTTCTTTGAATTCCAAATAATAAAATTTAGCATCAGAATGGACTTGTGGATCATCCATTCCACCTGCCTTGTTTTACAGTGGTCCAAGGAAATGAGATAATTTTCAGAAACTCATACATCTAGCAAATGGAAGACCAAGAGCTTGTGGATTATAGACTCTGGACCCTTGGAGAATATTTTCATAGCTGTTTACATTAACCTAAGTATCACTCTATTCTATATGTGGCTCTATAATATTTACACATTTGCATGTGCCATTTGTTCTCTTATTGGAAGAGTCCTTAGACAAGTAGATCCTTGAATTTTCTAATTTCATGTAGAAACTGACACTCCGAGTTAAAAATTTACCAAGGTCACACAGCTATTTTAGTAGCTTGATCAGGACTGGAGTCTTGGTGTCCTGACTTCTACCTAGTGCAGAGCTCTTTCTGTTGGGTGACCATCCATTCAGATCCTATATTATTAGTTTGTTCTCACATTGTTATGAAGAAGTATCTGAGACTGGGTAATTTTTAAACAAAAGAGGTTTAATTGGCTTGTGGTTTCATAGGCTGTACAGGAAGCATGGTGGCATCTGCTTCTGGAGAGGCCTCAGGGAACTTTTACTTATGGCAGAGGGCTAAGTGAGAGCAGGCACATTCACATTGCCAGAGGAGAAAGAGAGAGAGGCAAGGGGTGCTACACACTTTTAAATAATCAGATCTTGTGAGAACTCTGTCATGAGAACAGTACCAAGTGGCAAATGTACCTTCAAGATCCAATCACCTTTCACCAGGCCCCACCAACACTGGGGATTACAATTTGATGTGAAATTTGGGCAGGAACACAGATCCAAACTACATGAGATCCCATTCACAGTCTATTCTTATGTTTGCATTTGGTGACATCTGTAATCAAGAGAGGTTACTGCTATTTTCAGCCTTGGGAATCAAACCATCGAACTTAAGAGAGGAATCATTACAGTACAGCCACATGCTTAGGAATATATTTTTGTCTTTGCTACAGGTAACAGTAGCATATTGGGAAAATCTAGTTGAGGCTGTATATGCTGTGATGTAACCCTAAGTATGCATCTCAGGTCTGCAGTCTTTAAACTAGATCTTCTGTTTCCAGGACTGCTGACAAATATTCTTGGGAAAAGATGATCTGAAATAGAATATTCTGTTTACTATTCAAGGCCCTAAATCAATGCCCTCTGAAAGAAAAATAAAACAAGAAGGAAGTATCTTAAAGAGGGTATTGTTTTTTCTTTATTTTAAAACCAATGTGGCTCATGCCTGTAGTCCCAGCACTTTGAGAGGTGAAGACAGGAGGCTCACTTGAGCTTGGAGTTCAAGACTACCCTGAGCAACACAGGGAGAGCCTGTCTCTAGTTTTTAAAAAGATAATGATAATAAAATAAAACCAATCCAACTTAATTTTAAAAATAGAGAAAGGCATAGTAAAGGAATTAAAATCAATAACAACTCTACCCTCAGTGATAATCATGATTGTGTTGATATATTTTCTTATAGTATTGACTTATTTAATTATTATTTATAGAGACAATTTCTCACTATGTTGCCCAATCTCTCACTATATTGCCCGTCATACTATATCATATTGTCTCAAACTCCTGGGGAGCTCACGTGATCTTCCTGCCTTAGCCTCTCAAAGTGCTAGGATTACAAGTGTGAGCCACCATGCCTACCCCTCCTTACAGTCTTTAGTTTCTGTGTTTAAAACTGTATTTATAGGATTGTCATGATATGTTTTATGAAATGTAATATTTTTATATTATGAGAATATTTCTGTCATTTTATATTTTGATCATAAACTTTTTAATGAAGGTATGCCATAATTTATTTAATTAAAACCCTATTGTTGGCTACATGATTGTTCGTTCTAGTTTTTTACTGTTTACAACAACATATTATTGTATTAAATGGGAAAGCTTGAAGGCTCAGTCAGAGAGAGTATCTGGCAGGGCAAATAGCATAGGTGACACGTTGGTTGTTGCTTTTTAGTTTTAAAAATTGCTTCATAGGAAAAATTGTATTATTCTTTTTCTATAGACCTGAACATTCTTTTCTTGTCAGTTATAAGTGCTTGTTTTCATTTAGTTGTTGGTGACTGAAATAGAAGAATTGTAAGAACAATTAGTCCATAGTAGGTTCACCAAGCCTGGCTCCATTTCAGTGTCACTTCTTTTCACCTCCATCTCCTCAACCCTGTAGGTTAAAGTAGTCCAAGAAATCACTTACAGCATTAAGCAATAATCTTGAAGTCTTTGTTTTTCCAGATGCTGAAGATGCTAAAGTGCTTTAGAAAACAATTTACATTTTTAACATTCTTCTCATTCATAATCTTATATCAGTAATCTCCCCTTATCTGTGAATATAGGTCCTAAGCGTTCATAGAGCATAAGTTTCACTTCAACTCCAGAGAACCATGTATCTATTTGATATTGGATTTTAAATACCCAAGATATAGTAGCAAATTGTTATCAACTATCTAGACTGGTATATATACAGACACACATATATATACGTGTATATGTATATATATATACGTATATATTATATGTGTACATATATATGTATATATATGCATACACATATATATACGTATATATATGCATACATATATATACGTATATATATGTGTGTGTATATATATATACACATATAGATGCATATATATATGTATACAAATTGTGTTGCAAATGGAGGAATTTTTGGTTGATTTTTAGATGAATGATACTTTAATTTTTAGTATTTTGGTAAATAAGTTCTCAGCTATTGAGGGACAAAAACATCAATACAACATTTGGACCACTGTTAGTGACCAGAGAAGAGATAAGGAAGATACAGCCCCTCTTTTGTGAATATTCCCTGATGTATCCAAATGGAGTTAAATTTCATTTTGTGTGGAATGTAAATTTTGTGTAGTGTTCAAATATTGTACTCATCATACTATATCATATTGTTTCTTTACATGTGTACATTCAAAGCTTCACATGAAGCTACTCTGGTTGTATACAGCACTACCATGTAAGCCATAGCTGTGGTGAAGTGTACAGTGTACAATTCTGTCTACATACTGCAGAAAACAGTGAGCACTTTGACAGACGTAATTAATTGAGTCCTGGCCGTTTTTTTATGCCCAGCACTTAGCACAGAGCCTGACTCACAGTAGGTGTTCATTACTTTCTTTTGAATGAATAAAGGAAGGAATATGCTACTGTTAAGTCACATTCCTCTCTGTTTCCTAGACTGTTTGGGTAGTTGGTTTCCACAAATAAAGAATTTAGATATGGAAATCCACTTGCACAAACACTGTGGGATAGATGCATAACTGATTAAGCAGGTGTACTGAAAAATGTTAGAGTTGTTCTTAATCTAAAGCAGTATTTTCCAAAGTGTGTTTGGTAGGACATTAGTCCTACAAGGTACACTTTAGAAAAAGGTTTCTAGTTAAATAAGTTTGGAAAAAAAGGTATACCGTATCCTCCTGTTAAAGATTAGCAATGTATGTTAGCATATTAAAGGTTCTGGAGATAATCACAGTGGCTCAGTTTCTCAAGAAATAAAAATGTTATATAAAACATGATAAAAGAATAGACAGAGACTATCATCAGGGGAGATAGGTTTATTTCTGTCTGGCCATTAGGGGACATTTGATGAAGGACTCCACTCATGGGGTGGTTTTTGAAAGAAGAGATTGGACCATGAGATAAAGTGGGATGAATTTCTCCAGCATGAATTCCCCATTCATGGCATTTAATAGAATCAATAATTTTTGCTTTGTTTTATGTTTTGTCTTGTTCTTTTGTTTCTTTTTGAGAAAGAGTCTTTTTCTGTCACCCAGCCTGGAATGCAGTGGCACTATCTTGGCTCACTGCAACCTCCACCTCCCGGAATGAAACAATTTTTCTTGCCTTAGCCTCCCAAGTAGCTGGGATTACAGGCACCCACCACCACACCCTGCTAATTTTTGTATTTTTAGTAGAGGTGAGGTTTCACCATGTTGGCCAGGATAGTCTCAAACTCCTGGCCTCAAGCGATCTGCCTGCCTCAGCCTCCCAAAGAGCTGGGATTACTGTCATGAGCCATCCTGCCTGGCCAGAATCAGCACTTAAAAAAAAATTATATGCTGGTATCCACATATCAAGCACTTGTTTTGTGCCTCTCTCACTCTTTACATTTCCCTCCCCTATCTGTATTAACATGTCATTTTGTTCCCACCCAGTAGGTCAGTGAGATTAGGAATATTAAATTAATTGAACTCATGTTCATACAGTTTGTCTCAGGGAAAAAATCATGCCCTGTCATGTAATCGGCCAAAAGAAAGGACCAAATAACTGGATGTAACCATTCTAATAAGGTAGCATGAAAATTCTGGACTAATCTTTTCAGTAATCTTCATGAGCTGTTCTAGGAGCAAGTGGGGTTGTTAGGCGTTTTGCCTGGTGCAAGTGGTCTGGAGTTCTGAAAAAATTTGAAAGTCACTTTAAAAGGGTATATAATCACTTTCATTTTGCCCTTTGGGATGTTTCTTCGGGTCACTTAAGGCTAAAAGACCTTGGTCATAATACTTTTTGCAAAGAAATGTTTATTACTCAGCCCATTTATTAGCTTTAAACTGTCCTCAATTAGCAAGTGGCCTTAGTTCTATAGCACTCACAACAGCCCTCTCAATTTTCCCTTTATAAGAGGAAATAGTCGAAGGATGTGGCTGGCAATGCTTATACCAATTAGAACATTTTCTCTCTTCAAGGAGCAGAGTATGTTTTTCTACTGATCTATATA
Organism: Sapajus apella; assembly: GCF_009761245.1. Taxonomy (NCBI): domain Eukaryota; kingdom Metazoa; phylum Chordata; class Mammalia; order Primates; family Cebidae; genus Sapajus; species Sapajus apella. The sequence continues at coordinate 5,856,543 of NW_022436990.1, forward strand.
TGGAGAAACTTCTGGGTACTTTTCTCTCTTTGCTCAGCCTGCCAACAGGAACACTGCCACTTATTAATACCAAGAAGAGGGCACAAGAGAAAACATCCCAACTCTGGATGTTTTCATTTCACTGCCTTTTTTCTTCACAGATGAGTTGACATGCCTGGTAACTAAGCTTTAGGAATGGCCCACAGCTTGTAGTGCACAGTGTCTTTTGGTTCAGGTGACCATGGCAAAGCAGTCAGATCGGGAGCTCCTTGTGCTTCATGGGTAGTCTCTCCCATCTTCTGCATTGCGGAGTTTGGCAGCTGTGTTTGGTGTTCTTTCTTTCTAACTCTAGATAAAAGACAGAAAGGACTTAAAGTCAGCACTGATTTCTTAGAGGACTGAAGGCAGTATTGACGAACTTGAAATAAGTCCCCTTTGGTCATTTAAAAGCATGTCATATTTATTTTTGCAACATATTAATAACTTTTTAAGACATATTCTTTCAAATGACATTAAATACATGTAAAATACATGCTTCTTATTAGAAGGCCTAAAGCCAAAATGTTTAAAACACACACTGATTAACCTTGGAGATGGTGGGTGAGGAGATAATTTGCTCCAGTGACTTTTGTATAAAGATTGCCAGTTATTAAAGGAAGGGGAAAACTTCTCCTAAGCCTGGCTTTATTTCATAGTTTATTTAAAGAAAACTCTTGACGTTTTGAATTATTAAATTTAGAAAGTATAAAAATATTATGATTGTATTTCTATGGTGAAATTTTTATATAATTTTTATTATTTATGTAAAGTGTATTCTTCTTTTGATAGAGTCACAGAAATGTTTCCATCTTATTTTCTATTTCTAAAGTCAGAACATTGAATGTCCTTCTGCCACTCGTATCATTGGAGTCATGGCTCCTTTCACCTTTACCTCCTTGAGTCAAAGGCTCTTCTTGAGTTTGAACCCTATGTTTAGGGAGGGGCTTTTTCTGTATCAGTCAGGGTAACAGGGCTCTTCTATCAATGAGTAACATCTCCAACAACTAACATGAACACTTTCCTGGTTGAAGGATTCCCTTGTGAATCTTTCTAGGATTCACGGAAAGATTTCAATATAACAGAGAGAGGAAAGGTGTTTGCCAAACAGGGCCAGTATTTGTAGCCGAACAACTCCTCTCCTGAGCTTTTGATTCTCTCAGGCTGATTCTATATGTAGCCTTTGCTTTGGATCTGAGAAATGGTAACAGTGGTACTACAGTAAAAGTAATGATAGTAGTTGTTCATTTTGGGAAGAGAGATTCCAAATTAGCATTTTTTTCTTTTGCCAAAGTATAAATTGCTAGAAAATGTAGTAATAAAGTGCTGCTTTAACATATATATATTTTACTGTTGTCAAGATTGTATTGCATTTCATACTATATGTGTTTTCCATGCTATATATAGGACCTTTTAGGTCCTATAAAGGTAATACCTAAATAATTCCCTGAGAAGTACTTTTCCCCTCAACATTCCCAATATATTTCTTACTTAGTTGGTCATTAACCCTTATTTGCCACAATGGTCTTCTCTCTTCCACTAAATCCTACCCTGAAGAAAGGAACTAAGATGGGAATAATCATAGAGTTTATCAATATTGAAAAAGGAATTTTTGATAATTACTCTGGGACACCAAGCATAAACCCACACTGTCCAGGAACTTACTGTCACCCTACCTGAGAACAATGTACAGTAAGATCTTTGTAGTTGATGCTGTATTACATATTTACCTCTCTGTGAGCTATTTTTATTCTAGTAGAGCTAAAACTATTTATTCTAATAGAAAGGGGTCTCAATCCAGACCCCAAGAGATGGTTCTTGGACCTACACAAGAAAGAATTTGGGCCAAATCCATAGAATAAAGTGAAAGCAAGTTTATTAGGAAAGTAAAGGAATAAATAATGGCTGCTTCATAGAGCAGTGGCATGGGCTGCTCAGCTGATTATAGTTAGAGTTTCTTTCTTTCTTTCTTTTCTTTTCTTTCCTTTCCTTTTCTTTTCTTTTCTTGTTTTTTTGGCACTGTCTGGCTCTGATGCCCAGGCTGGAGTACAGTGGTGCTACCTCAGCTCACTGCAACCTCTGCCTCCTGGTTTCAAGCAATTCTCCTGCCTCAGCCTCCTGAGTATCTGGGATTACAGGCTCGCGCCACCATGCCTGGCTAATTTTTGTATTTTTAGTAGAGACAGGGTTTTACCATGTTGGCCAGGCTGGTCCCAAACGCCTGACCTCAAGTGATCTACCTGCCTTGGCCTCCCAAAGTGCTGGGATTACAGGCATGAGCCACCATGCCGGCCTAGTTATTTCTTGATTCTGTGCTAAACAAGGGGTGGATTTATGAGTTTTCTGAGAAAAGGGACAGGCAATTCCTTCTTCTTTTTAGGCCATATAGGGTAACTTCTGGATGTTGCCGTGGCATTTGTAAGCTATCACGGTGCCAGTGGTAATGTCTTTTAGCATGCCAATGCATTATAATTAGTGTATAATGAGCAGTGAGGATTTCCAGAGGTCACTCCCATCACCATCTTGGTTTTGGTGGGATTTGGCCAGTTTCTTAGCTACATCCTGTTTTATGAGCAAGATCTTTGTGGCTTGTGTCTTGTGCTGACCTTCTATCTCATCCTGTAACTTAGAATGCCTAACTTCTGGGGAATGCAGCCCAGCAGGTATCAACCTTATTTCACCCAGCCTGTATTCAAGATGGAGTCACTCTAGTTCAAATGCCTCTGACAAAACCTTAAATTTAAAAAAAAATTATTGTAATGGTAGATTTTCAGGAATCAATTACTATGTGAGGAAACCATGGGAGTCCGGGACTGAGTATAAAAACCCTAAAGTAAAGATAGTCCAGTGAATTACTCTGCTTAAATTTAAGGTTGGTTTTATCTACTTCCTTAGTATTTGTCTCAATCCTTAAATGTCTTTTAAAATAAGAAGAATAAGTTGGACTGTTATCAATAATAGTGTAACCACCCAATGGATTCTTCTTGCTCACTGCCCAGATAGAGCCAATTTATCAAGACAGGGGAACTGTAATAGAGAAAGAGCTTTACATATGCAGAGCCAGTTAAACAGGAGAGCAGAGATTTTTTTATTACTCAAATCAGCTTCACCAAAAATTTGGAGGCTAGAGTTTTTCAAAGATAGTTGGGAGGAGGCGGGTGGCTGGGGAATGGGTGCTACTGATTGTTTCGGGGTGCAATCACAGGGCAATGGAAAATGGTCCTCCTGTTTGCTGAGTCTACTTTTAGGTGGGGCCACATGACTGGTTGGTGAGTCCAGGTGGAGCCATCAGTTGTCAGAAATGCAAAAACCTGAAAACACATCTCAAAAGTCCAGTTTTAGGTTCTAACAATAGTAGTGTTATCTGCAGGAGTAATTGGGAAAGTTGCAAATATTGTGACCTCTGGAGTAAAAGCTGCTAATCTGTTATATCCATACTTCAGTATAATTCAGGTTCCTACCATCCTCCTAACTTGGTGATCTTTCATTAGTTTTGCAAATGTGGTTTAGTTTTTGGGAAGGGCTATTATCATTTAAACTATAAATTAAATTTCTCCCAAAGTTAGGTTGGCCTATGCCCAGGAATGACTAAGTATAGTTTGAAGGTTAAAGGCAAGATGGTGATTGGTTAGATTAGATCTCTTTCACTGTCATAATTTTCTCACTGTTATAATTTTTACAAAGGGAGTTTCAATAGGATGAGCAAGATAGTTATATATTTTCCCTTTTTGGGAGAGAGGAATCCATACAAAAAAAAAAGAATCATTTTGTAGTTTTAAAATATTTGTTAATTTAATAAAACTTATAAACTATCTTTAATGATTGGACTTCCTACCAAAATGACAAACATAGAGGAACTATACCTGTTTGGTGAATTTTATGTATCCAGTAACTATTTTTTGCTTTGTTATTCTGTACATTTACCTTCAGATGTCTTCATGTATTTCTGCACTTAGGAAGGAGATGGCAGTATTGAGCCTTGGCATTGACTTAACCCTGCTGTTTGAAGGAGCTTAAAATTCTTCATAGAGAAGTATCAGTTTCATCTCTTGGGATTTTATTTTCTATACTTCCCCCCTCTCCCACTTTGTATTCCCATGTGGAGAGTGAAAATGTACTCTAGTATATGTTATGTTAGATCTGTCATACCAGAGTACTATTAAATTACTTATTCTTATTTCTACACATCTACACATCTAAGAATGCCAACTTAAGGAACATATAGAAAAAACTCTTTTCTAAAATAAAGAGAGCCAGCTCTAAAACACAAAAGTGTTTACAATGTGTCTGTTTTCCTAAGTCTTTGACAGGAAGAATTAACTTTACATTTCCAGCGTACAAAACACTTTACTGAGCCACATCTTATGGTAAATAAACTGTTCTCTGGGAATAAATTTTTCACCATTTCTTTTTTTATGGCAATAGGCTACTTCTAAGAAAACAACTTTTTCTAGTGTGATGCCCTGAAAAAAAGTTCAGATGATGAGAGGAATTATTTACTTAGACTCCATTCACAGCCACTGTTTTGCCTGCATTCCAAATTTCAAAAGGATGATTCATGTACCTTTTAGCTCTACGTTGAAAAATAAAGTGAGTCACAGTGCCCTTTGTCAATATCAAGAGTAATTAAGAGTGCATTTTTTCAGCTATAAACTATAAGAAAAACAGAATGCTACCACATAAAGTTGTAAGTTGTTTTTAAAAGTATAAGCCAGGATTAGCAAACTGAGCTGCCATGTCAAAGGATCTGAATTGGCAGTTGGAATGGCACCCAATACTACAAGTTATGTTTTGAAAAGCTGTCCTGCCATGCTTAAAATAAGAAAAAGAAATATTTTAACAAGTGAGATTATGTGGCTTTGTTTGAAGTGTGGTCAATTAAATCACATGCAAAAAGGTGTGTAATTATTTAGTTTGATTATCATTGATAGTGGGATTTTCTTTGGTACCTTAACTTTTATATGTTTAAAATTGTTGTTGAAATGTTATATGACAAATAATTTGTGGATTTAACTAAGCCAGCAAGCATATTTGTTTTCTATTATAAGAGAAGGACCCAACAACATCTTCATTTCATATTGTTCTGATAAATTTAATGACATTATTATTTTTTTTGAACCAAAAGGAAATTTCTTCTCAGCTGGATTCTTTCACTGTAGGTTTTAATCACAAACTTTGAGAACATAGCTATTATTTTTTATTAAAAGGATATGTTCTGGTTAGTTTGGGAAGGTCTGCCTAGTAAGAACTTTAAATAATATGTCCAAGGACTTAAAATGTAATGCTGAAGTTAGAGAAAGTCAGATATGCTTTTCAGTACCAGTGTATCTTAAGTGTTGTAAGATGCATACAAGGTGAATATATAGGCATTGTAAGGTAGTAAATTGTAAATTCCAACTGAGTATAGGCCAGTGAAAGATTATCTACCTGGGGTGGGACATAGGTCTGTATAGGCAGTACCAAGTTTACCTTGAGAGGCTGTTGTACATATGCTATGTGTTATTAAAACTGAAGTTTACAGTGTCTTACATATAACATGTACTCAGTGTTTGCTGAGTAATTTAAATTTTATGACTATTCTTGCTCAGTAAGTTTTATTTTTATTAAAGCTAATACTTTAAAACTCTTTGAGTTTTCTTACCCTTTCTGTTAGAGCAGGATTGTTCCCTGGTACAAGTTCTATTTTACATAGAGAAATCTATAATGTGAATTTCCTTAAAATGTATTTTTATTACATGTATTATTTGTATTTTTGTTCTTAATGTAGTTTTTAAGTAGAAGAAACATTTAATCTTTAATACTTCAGTCCAAATACTGAATATTACAGTTATAGGACCTGAAACATTCATTGGTTTTTAGCTCCATTAAAATACTTTAGACTTGCTATATATGAAATTTTATACTAGTTTTAAATAAAGCAATTCAATAAGTTGGTGTTTCGGTCACGCATTGGTTGACTCGCCGGTATTTTAGCCTTGTGGATATCTTTCAGGCTGCTCCTCTCTTTGAGCAGCATCTCTTTAATTCTTTTGTCAGCAGCTTGAAGAAGCACATATCAAAGTCAAATACACTCTCCTGACCCTAGATGGATTTCTAGGAGAAACCACCACTGTTAGCAATATTGAATTGTTAGTGTTTTTGCATAAAGTAAATAATCCCTTAGGAGAGCCCTTGAGTTCTTCGGAGTTATGCTGGAATGAGATTAAAAAATTAGAGTTTTCTCCTTTTCCTCTCAGTCTTTCCTGTGTGTTGCATGCAGGGGCAGTCCTCGTGTATTTTTACTGGTATGTGTGATCCTTACAGAAAACAAATTCCTGTTGTTGTTTATGCATGCAAATATTTGACAGACTCTTCTGCAAACTAGTGGTGTGGAATAGGAGAACTGACAGGGCCCTGTCCTGTTTTCAATACTCTGTAGCATCAATTCTTGGCAACCTTCGGTGGGACCTTGGCAGTGCTGTCCTCCTGGACCTGGGCTTCATTATGGTGTATAAAGAGCCACCTTTCTTAGCCAGGCTTGTCAGAATATAGCCCTGGGGAAAAGATGCCAGAACGTCTAGGAGACTTGGTCTTAAAGAAACTCTCTTTGATTGAGTGGTCAGGGTACATATATTAGCCAAAGACTTGATAATATGCTGGTATCTGGCTATCCCACATTTGGAGCCGGATATTATTCTGGATACAAATACAATATTTCAGTCTCCTTGGAGCCAGAACAATTGTTATCTTCAGCTGAAATGCTAAATGTGTGTCTAGGTATGTATATAAGAGGACTCAGATGATGTAATTTTACCTGAATTTTCTCAGGCTACCATAGAAACTTGATTTGAATACAAGGAGAAAATATCGAAATTCATCTCTTTTGAAAAACAAGAATGAAAACCACCAACTCCCCCCGCCATAAAAATGACTCTCTGCACCACTAGTTTAGAGAAGAGTCTGACAAACATTTGAGTGAGTAAACAACAAGAATTTGTTTTCTGTAAGAATCATATATACCAGCAAAAAAAGGTTGTCCCACACTTTCTCACAGTAATTTCATACTTCTACATGCTGCTAACTAGAAAAAATTATATGACATATTGATAATGTGAAATTAAACAGATTGTTTATTCCCTCTTAATAATGGCATGTTTTATTAGAACAACCTCAGAAGACCGTTAAGGAAAATGATTTAAGTATTGCACAGCAACAAATGATCGAGTCTAGTAAAATGGGATTTTTTTTTAACCTTCAAAGTTTCTAATATACTTGGTCTATTTAGAAAACAAACACATTTAATTGCTTCCATCTCTTAAATATGTCTAGTAAGTTCAGTTTTTAGTTGCTGTACAAATAAATTGGTCCTAGTTGCATTGCCTTCTTTCAAACATCATTTCAAATTAGGGCTTAATGTGGTTTGAACATTTTGCCAGAAATAGTCATCCTACTTTTGTCTGAGGGTGGTTGATTACATCTATCTTTTCCAGCTTACAAATGCCAATAAATTTAGAAGAATGCAAACCCAACCCTGAGATCATTTGTCATCACACATTGATTGTAACTCTCTGTTTTATTATGGTGCGTAGAAGGAAAAGCAAACAAATAAAAACCTGAAGAAAAATGGAATGTCAGGACATGCCATAAATTTTTGTTGCATCACCATCTTTAGCCTATTTTTCTCTACCACTTTTAATGCTTAATTATCTGGATTATTCAAATATTTGTAAATACTTTTTAATGGTAGACTCAAAAATAGCTTTCAAGATATTATTAGCAAATATATAAGAAGAATTACTTATAACAAATAAGGGAGAAGTGTAACATTATTTCTTTATTTTCTTTTTCCTTTTTTTAAAAATTTTTATACAGAGTCTTGCTCTGTTGCCCAGGCTGGAGTACAGTGGTGCAATCTTGGCTCACTGAACACTCCACCTCCGGGTTCAAGTGATTCTCCAGCCTCAGCCTCCTGCGTAGCTGAGATTACAGGTACATGCCACTATACCCAGCTAATTTTTCTGTTTTTAGTAGAGGTGGGTTTCACTACGTTGGCCAGGCTGGTGTCGGACTCCTGACCTCAGGTGATTTGCCTGCCTTGGCCTCCCAAAGTGCTGGGATTGCCAGCGTAAGCTGCCACTCCCCGTCTAACATTATTATTTCAAAGCATGAGTTGCAATGATTGTATATGGTATTTTCTTTAAAAAAACTAGAGTAAAGTCTCTGGGGAAAGAAAGCATTCTTAATAATAAAATATAATTGTTGACTATTTACTCATTTGATATGTATCCAAGGTCTGTATTTGCCCAGTTTGTGTATACATCTTGTAATTCACCCTATCACTCTCTATTTTATTGTCATGAGGAATAGAATTAAAGAGTAAAGGGACTAGAAATATTTTATATTTAGTAAATTCCATGGCAAATCCATTCTGCTAAGCAAAATAGCAAGGTAGAGATGTTTGTAAAAGGTGTTTTTTAAGTTCTGTGTAATAAGAAGCTGGCAGATAGCCAGCCATAGGTAGAATGTGACTGTGTTGAATGATTTCAGCATCCTGCTGAAATTTATTTTGGACTGTTGAAATCTGACCTACTTGAAGTGTCCATGGAAACTGTCAGAATCATTTTACGAAGCTTTCTTAGTGTAACTTGACCAAGGTAGAGTTAAAACTCCCTGAAGATTCTAACTCTTGTAACAGAGGCAGAGGCACTTAATGAGCGTTGTTTCTTTACGTCTATTCCTATTTTTTTGTTTGTTTCTATCTTTTAGTCATTAACAAAGTAGAAAAAGCTTATGTTAATTAGGGTATAATCTAAGTTGCCTTATCAAAGACACCCTAAAATACAGTAACTGAGAAGAGAAAGGAGGCATAGAGGAGTTTTCATTCCATAAGGTGAAGGAATTCATGTTACTTCTGTTTTCCCTGCTTTCTCTAAAATATGACCCCCATCTGATAGTAAAAGTGGATTACCACAACTCTATTCTTGTCCTAGCCTCAGTTGATAGTGGATAGTCATAAGAAAGGAGGGACAGCCACTTCCTTAATACATATATGACCTGAAATTGCTTACATTACTTCCTTTCTTTCATATGTAATTGGCTGGAACTTAGTTATATGGCCACACTTAGCCCCAAAGGACTCTGCGAAGTGTTGTTTGGGGATAGGCAATTATGCCTATAAATAAGAGGTAATGGGAAGTATTCTATTATTACAAGGAAGGAAGAGGAGAATTAATGTAGGAGGACAGTTGGTGGTCTCTGCCAAAGCACTCTACTTAAAATTTCTGATTTTCCTTACTTCCTCTCCCATTTTCTCTTTTTTCTCCCTCTTTACTCTTACTCCTTTGTGCTTATTGCCTCTTCTCCCTTCTTTTACACTGAGTATGACAGTGAAAATGATCAGTGTAAATAGCTAGTGTTTACCAGTGGTCTATGCCCTAAAATGGGGCCTGTTATATTTTTGGGGGGAAGGAGGGCTGTTAACTATAGATTAAATTTTTTATTCTATGGAATGTATTGCCCTATGACCTTTAATCCTTTCTAGAATAAAGTGAATATAGAAAAGAAAATCATGAAGGAAGGAAAGAAAAAAGGAAGAAATAAAATAAAAAGAAAATGAGAATATAAGCTTTATAAAGGCAAGGATTTTTGTCTGATTTGTTCACGGCTATATTTCCTGTACCTACAGTATTGCCAGAATCATTATTGGTGCAAAAAATTTATTGAATGAACAGTTAATTTTTCCATTTCACAATTTGTCCTCAAGTTTGTCTAAAACTCCAGCTCATCAATTATACTAGTTTTCCATTAGAAAAGTTTTTTATGAATGCAGAAATAGTAAGCTATCTACAAATTTAACTTGGCATTGTCTCATGCTACCTTATAATAACAGATTTAATTTTGTTTTAGGTTGGATTCCATCTTTGAATAAGATTATAGTTAGTTATTTCTTTAAGGGATACTTTACATAAAATTATGATGAACACAAGAGTAAATGTATGGTAGCAATCTCTACCTTAAGCATAGTTTGCCTCTCCTTAGAGAAGAGTGAACTAGTATGGATGAGAAATACGAATTTATTAAAATAAATGTATTCTTTTTAATTCATTCTATTATTTGACTCTTTCGCTTTTCAAACTAGAAGGGCATGATAATAAAATAAGAGGGGTTCTTTAAAACAAGACCCTAGTAGCCAGAAGGTAGAATCACTGAGAGAGGACCATCAATGCCTTTCCCCTTTATTTTTCTCTTAAGCTCTTTTCCTGGTCCTCAGACAGCTCGGCATCAGTATTTAAAAACTAACATCTGATTTATTTATTCTCCTTGTCATCCATCCATAATCACTGAAGCTATCTTAGAGATGCTCAAGCTTAGTGGTTTGCAGTCTGGATGGGGGTGAGGGGAGAGGACAGGAAGGTGGTTGGTGATAATGTGGGTTTCCTCCCACCTTTATATCCAGCAGTGTCATTTTATCAGTTTAACATGTTAGATTCATTAGTAAATTTTGTTGAAAAAAAATTCTCATTCTAACAAAAGTTTAAAAACCTTCAAACCTTCAATTTAGAAACCTTCTTTGCTTTATGTGAAAACATTGAGGCATTGAGAAAAGGTATAATTTTTCAAAAGTTTCAAAAGCAGAATTCATGTTTTCTCATTCTTGGGCTAGGTATTATTCCACTGTATTTTGCAATAACTTGCCCTATAGCATTCTGAAATGAATTTTTTTTGTTGCTGTTCAACAAATGAGTAGTTTTTTTCCTCCTCTTTTTTAGAGTGATATAATAAGGTTTGGCATAAAATAGGAAACCAGACAAGTTCTTCCAATATTTTATAGTCTCTTCAAAACCAAGTAACAGGTAAGATAAGTGCTGGTTCGAAAAGGCTGTTCCTCTGTTGTGAATACTATTATGTTATCAGTCATTGATAAACTGTTGTCTAGCTGTGAAAGAGATTCATTGCCATGAATTTAGCTGAAAATAGTGAGCACAATATGGTGATCCCTTATGTAACCGAGTTGTGGTGCTGGGAGGTTGTCTAGGTGGAGTTGACCCTGGCTTACCACAAGGACTGGGTGACCTGGAGAGAAATGAGTTGGTAATAACCCCATTACTCTCTCTTCTGTGCTCTTTAATCCAAGCAGGCAGTGCCTTCGTTGTATCTTTATTATAACTTGTATCTGTACTTGCTAAATTTTTGGTTCTGAGAAATCAAAGAGTATAAAGATTCCTTCATGTTTGGAAGAGGCTGTGTTTTCTATATTTCAAGTGGATGTACTTAGTACTCTAGACTAGAATGATACTCACCTGTTCTCCATAAGCTTATTAGGTAATTTGGGTAAATGTGAAAGTTGCCTTCATCCTGCTATTTAGTGGCTTATTTTACATTTAATAATGAAGCAAGTGCTCAAGGGACTAGTTTTCTGGCTAACTAATGCCTTTGCAAACCAATGCAACCTCTTAACATAAAACATAAGTAGTAGAAGTTCAGAGGAAATGAGGTCTTGTGTTCCCTCGAGCATGATTAGAAAGTCTGAAGTAGTGTTCACAAACTATTGTTTTACAGCAATTATACATTTTTTTTTCTCACAAGTATGAAACTGTTCTTCATGGAAAGCATGGGTCAACTTAAAGTCAGAAGCTCTGGTTCTTGGAATACTATGATGTTATAAAGAGTAACTGTAAAATATTTTAATAGTTTACATTCATTATATACATTTAAGCTGCAATTTAGTTTTTGACATGCAATGCTGACAATTTTCTTATCTTTGTGGGAAATATACCTGGAAAATATTTTACTCATTAAATGTTTCCCCTTTTTAAATCTTACTTTATAAAGACCTTGGGTTATCTATAGAAAAGAATTGGTCAATGTATGGCAGTTTTACAATGCTAAAAAAGTTGTAAAGGCTCAAAGTTATAATCTTCTCCATTATTTTTTATTATGGGATGCTTTAGGAATCATGACAAAGTCCAGGCCTATAAAAATTAGATGACTAGATTGCTCATGGGCAGTTAATTAGAAGTAGAACTAAAGCTAACACGTAGGTCTCCTGACTGCACAACATCATGTGTTAATACTTTCACAATCACTCTCTATGACAGGTAAAGATAAAAAAGATTTTTTAGAAAGCCAAATTTGTATTTATTTGTATTTCAGATTCTCATAACTAACAAAGCAAGTTTCCCTGGAAAAAGAAATTACGTAAATGCTACAAATCTGGCATTTTTACCAAATAGGTTTTCTTTCCTTTCCTTGCTCCTTTCCTTCTTTCCCTTTTTTCTTTTCTTCCTTTACTTCCTTGATTCTTTCTTTTTCTCTGTTTCACCAGAGATTCATTGCTTAAATGAAGCAGGGTTAGTTGTTATGATGATCCCTTCACCCAGCTTTCCGAAGTAAGGTAGAATTGTTCCACACCATTGTAATCTCCATCCTTGTTTCAGTCTGAAGCATTTATTAAGCTCTCCCATTCACATGATATATTGCTGCATGATCTACAAAACTGTGCATTTCATGAGGCATTATGTACATTTAAGCTGTACATTATGTACATTTTGCTAATGTACATAATTGAACATTAATTGAAACTTCTCACTTTACAGTTAAGAGAATTGTAACCAAAATTCTGCTTTTGCAAAGTGGGACAAAATTTTAGAGCAAAAATAAACACAATATATTTAGGGTTTTTTTCCTTATTTTCAATAAAGAGATGAGTACACTTAGCTGATAACGAGGAGTAAGAAAGTAACAGGTTGTAATGGAATTGCAGTATGTCAGAAATTAGAGTGTGGGGAGTAGGTAGATGGAAATCAGGGAATAGAAGGTTGAAAACTGAGGAAAGATACAAAAAGATAAAAAGAACATATTATCTTTATCCATTTTGGATATTATGACTTGTCTTGTTTTTGTGAATTTCCAGAATGAAAAGCCAAAACAAAAAGGGATTCACACACACACACACACACACACACAGACACACACACACACACACACACACACACACACACACACAGTCTTAACAAAACTTACATCTTTTAATTCCCTATATGTAGGTGCTTTTCCTGAATTTCAGCTCATTACTGTAGCAGCAATGTCTCAATGTTCTTTTTCCTTTGTAAAGTGAATCTACAGCTTTTCTATCTGATGAATTACTTATCAGTACTAGCCTTTTAAACTGTATTTTAAATAACAAAACAGTGTATTCTTTTTAATTCTGTTCATTTTTCTTGCTTAAGTGGAAATAATGAGTCAACCATAAAGTGGATGTTACATAATAAAATTAGCAAAGCTTCCTTTCCAAGTTTCTTGTAATAGTTTCTGGTTCAGTAATAATGATTAATAGTGACTTAATGATTTGTTTGTACTCTATCCTAGGTTTCTATCACAAATGTTTGTTTTGTAAGGATAAAAATGAATTTGTTAGCAAAGGTAAAGCATGTACCTTTGTGCACTATACATGATGGCAGCTTAGCAGTTGTAGAAGTTCCCTTTACAACTATGTGACATATATAATACTCCAAAATACTGTACCTTACATTTACACTCTTCTACATAATGTCACAATATTATCACCTTGGGAGGCAGAAAGAGAACAAACATTAGCCTTTTCATTTTACAGATGGGGGAATTATGAACAACAAGGCTTAAGGCTTGCCCATGGTAATGGAATGGGGCATTTTGAACAGGTTGACCCTACAATGTATTGTCCAAGCTTGGACACTGTTGAGAATGACAATGGATACTATTGATAATTCCACTGGAACAATAGATATAAACTGGAGCTATCTCAAGAAAACTGAGGCCTATTGGCATTTTTATGAGGACCCACAACTGATTCATATACTTCCACTTCTGTGTTCTTCTCAGACTTCCCTGTACTCTTCCAAGTATATACAAATACATGTAATAGTTACAGGAGGGAGAATGGCTGGGCTTGAATATTGGAAACTTTATTTGTTAGCTGTGAGCTCTTGGGCTTACAGTTTACCTCTGTGCTTTGCTTTCTTTATCAGTGAAATGGGGATGATAACAATAACTATATTTACATTGTAGGGCTGTTATATGAATTGAATGAGTAAAATGCTTGGTACAGTGCCTAACGCTTAATAGACACTACATATACCTGGTAAATAAAATATGAATATTCATCCTGACAATGCTTTTTAAAAATAGGAATGGTTCAAAGCCACTTAGCTAAGAACATACTTTTTGGCCAGATATGGTAGCTTACATCTGTAATCCCAGCACTTTGGGAGGGAGAGGAGGGAAGAGATTGCTTGAGTCCAGGAGTTTGAGACCAGTGCGGGCAACCTATCGAGACTCTCTTTCCAAAAAAAAATAAGTCAGGTGTAGTGCCCTGTACCTGTAGTCCTAGCTGCTCAGGAGACTGAGGTTGGAAGATTGCTTGAGCCCAGGAATTTGAGGCTACAAGCCATGATCATGCCACTGCACTGGAGTTTGGGTGACAGAGTGAGATCCTGCCTATATAAAAAAAATCATAATTCATTTTTTTAAAAACAAATATTCTCTTTTTATTCTAAGAGCATTTTTGGAATCATTTCCTAGAATATTGTCTACATTTTTGTGTATGTTGAATTTTGAACATCTATACCTGAAATTACTAATGCCTGTGCCAATACTATTGAGTGATACAGTCCTAATAGTGACTTAATTATTTGTTTGTTTATAAACAATATGTAGCATTATTGGCATGTACATGAAATAAACAGCATTAGCAAGCTCATCTCATCTTGGAAGCATTTAGGCTATATGATGAAATGACAGACTCCAAACTAATCTACCATTTTCTGAGTTCTACTAAAATTCTACTAATTCTATTCTATTCTACTAATAGACCTTTATGTCTTTCTTTATGATACGTGATCTCCATTACAGTTGAGATAACCTGGTTTCTTTATTTTAATAACACTAACTCAGGATATCTGGTTTTACCTTTTAGAATGTATAGCCATGATTTACCCTCACACTGACCCTCTTTTCTTCTTAAAATTAAAAATAAAATTAAAAAGCACATTCTAAGATGGGAAATATGTAGAAAGGCATTTCTCCTGCCATTTGCTTTGGGGTGATTTGGCCCTGGGAAAATAGGCCCACACCCCACCCCCCTGGGATACCTTAGGCTTCTGTTTTGTATTCAGAATTAGACACTAGATTTTCTTAGCCTTTTTGGTCTACACCTCCTTAGTCAGGGCACCTATGACTAAAGTTATTGCTGATTTGATGTCCAGAACACTGTTCATTATCTGTTTTATTTGATGTGTCGGTGATTTCAAATCTAACACTTTCTTAGGCTTCAGAGTTTAACTTCACATTTCATTATTTGTCCAGTGTCAGTATCATTGACATTGTTACTTTCCTGCCTTGACCCTCAGATAAAAGCACTTGTTTATATTGGAGGACTAAACTCTACCTCTGCTGTTCATTCATTTCGCCTCTGGCTTCTATCTGGAATTCTAATATTACTTTCTACACCAAATGTTTAAAAATGTAGGTATGCCAATGATTATAAAAGCATAAAGAAAAATAAGTTAAATTGGCACCTCTGGAAATGCTTATGGATCATAATAGTTACCTGACTGAGGCTGACGTATTGAGAATAAATATACATTGAACAAATACAAATCTGCTGTATTTTGGAGGCTATGCAAGAGATCACAGATAAATGATATGGGTGGGCTCTTCCTGTCTTGGTCTTACTAGAACATTAGTAGTCAGTGGAACACTAATGGTTAAAAGCACAAGCTCTTGTTAGCGTCGCTTAGGATAAACCTTGGGCTGGGCCACCTCCTACCTGTGTGATCTTAAGCAAGATAATTAATTTCTCTAAGCCTTAGTTTCTTTATCTGTAAAAAGAGGACCAAAAATACTTTCCTAATTTGTTTTGCGGGCACATTCAATGACATATTGCATGTAAAACACTCATCACAGTATCTGGCACTTGGTATCTTCTGTGTATAGCCATGGTTTGTGCTATAGGCCATAGTAATATAAATACATAGCTATTTTCATATGATTTTGATTAGAGAATAATGCTCATCAAAGGAGTGGCTTTGGTAAAAACAATGTATATTTTTAGTAAGTTACTAATTGCCTAAACCTTTATCTTAGTTTTATTTCCCTTAGTTGGTTCATGCTGTTATAACAAAATACCTTAGACCAGAGAATTTATAAACCACAAATATTTCTTGCTCAATTCTGGAGGCTGAGAAGGCCAAGATCAAGGTGCCATCAGATTCTATGTCTGATGGGAGCTAGCCCTCCATTTCATGGATGATACCTTCTTGCTGCATCCTCAGATGGAAGGGGTGAAAAAGCTCCCTTGAGCACTTATTGTAAGGACACTAATACTATTGATGAGGTTACTTATTTTTATGTCCATTTCTAGTAAAGTAAATAATATGTTAGTGATCTGATTTGGTAGCAGAATTAAACTCCCAATTTTGGTAGCAGAATTTCAGAATTCCCATTGGTGTCCATTTCTGAAGAGGAAGGAGTATGGTGGGAGGGCAGTGAGAGTGGTCCATGAGCTGTGGAAAGCACAGAAACGGTCCTTCTCTCTGCATGTGCTCTCTACAGATTTGGGTTAAGATGACTTCCAACTTGTGTTGTAAAGGATATGAGTGGGTAACAAGTATCTTTAGAAAATTCTGGCAAACAGCAGGTACTTGGAAAATGTTTTATGACTGAATGAGTGACATGATTCAGTACGAAGCTCATCCTAAGAGGCAGGTAGAAGTGAGTGGATGTTGTCTGTTGCGTGCCATGATAATGATGCACAGTTGAGGCTTGGGATTTTTTTTTCGGTAGTCAGATTAGCATGAAGATCCCGGTTGGTTGTCTAGACAGCAAGAAAAGAAGGCTTTAGATTTGAAGTGGCAGTGAAAGAAGAACGTGGTAGAAAGAACATGGATCTTGGAAGAATTTGAACACCTGCTTAGCCTGCTTTGAGCTCTGGAATGTTAGAGAAGTTACTTAATTTCTCTTGTCCTTAATTTCTTCATTTGCAAAATATAGAAAAATGATACCTGCTTATTAAAAGAGTTCAATGAAGTAATATTTATACAAAGCTGAAAGCATGTAGTTGTTCCATGATGACTATTTTTATTCTGAAACTAAAACCAGGTTATGCTATATGGAATATTGCTTAAACCCCTGATAGACGCTCCTGTGGCATTTAGAATTTCTTAGTAAGTTAGGAGATCAGGCCCAGTTTGGAAGCCAGGTATCAGAAACCTCAGCTGTACATAATTTAGCATAATTCTAAGTCTCTTACCCTTTGGTAGAGGAAGAGATATGCAAGTCTCTTCTCTGCTTATTCCTTTTCTTGTTGATTTCAGTGAAGGTGAGATAAAATATTTATTACTTGCAGTATAATATTTCCCATAGCACTTTAAACATGCATTCCAGCCAATGTGGATATTCTATTTTACCTATAAGAGCTTTCAGTTTTCTTTATCCCCTAGTCATAAGTATTGCTAGAATTGATACTATATTAATTATTAAATAGTATGGTTGACTTTGACTAACTACTTTCTTTTTTGTTTGTTTGTTTGTTTGAGATGGAGTTTTGCTCTTGTTGCCCAGGCTGGAGTGCAGTGGTGTGATCTTGGCTCACTGCAACCTCCACCTCCTAGGTTCAAGTAATTCTCCTGCCTCAGTCTCCCGAGTAGCTGGAATTATAGGCACCCACCACCACATCCTGCTAATTTTGTATTTTTAGTAGAAATGGTGTTTCACCATGTTGGCCAGGCTGGTCTCGAATGCCTGACCTCAAGTGATCCTCCTGTATCAGCCTCCCAAGGTGCTGCGATTACAGGAGTGAGCCACCATGCTCAGCCAACTTTGACTAACTGCTTTCTGAGAGCACACTAGTGTTTCTGAAAGCTGACAAATTTGGTTAAAATAGGAGCATTCAGTTCTGAATTTCTTAGTTGATCCTTTTTCTATGTTTTGGGTAGTCAAACTACCACCCTTCTTAACATTTTCTGAGCCTTTCCAATAATAGTGCAACAGCTAGGAGAGGTAAAGGAACAGGGAAACCTAAGGGACTAGGAAAAGTCTCAGAAGACAGACATAAACACTTGCTACTTTTTTTTTTTTTTTTTTGAGACAGGGTTTCTTTCTGTTGCCTAGGCTAGAGTGCATTGGTGTGATCTTAGCTCACTGAAACCACTACCTGCCGGGCTCAAGTGATTCTCCTGCCTCAGCCTCCCGTGTAGCTCAGATTACAAACATGTGCCACCATATCTAGCTTATTATACTTTTAGTAGAGATAGAGTTTCATCATGTTGGCCAGGCTGGTCTCGACCTCCTGATTTGAAGTGATCTGCCCGCCTTGGCCTTCCAAAGTGTTGGGATTATAGGCATGAACCACCATGCCTGGCCGTTGTTACAAGTTTTTTACATCTTTTAAATAACCACAATTTCCAGTCCTAACTGCTGTAACTTATACATATAATACAGTTTTCCAATAATTGAATATTTAAGCATTACATTAAAATTTGTTAATTATTTTTATGTTCCTTATCTCATGTGATGCATCGTAATACTTGTGAAATGTGTATTCTCATTTTCTTCAACTGAAACATGAGGGGATTCACAAAATGCATTTAACACAGTCAATAAAAGTCAGAACTGGTACAGTCTTCTTTATCAAGAAGAAAATAAAAGTCACCCATAATTCATTTAATTACATAGAGATAACGACAACTAGAATGTTAATATTTTAGTGCATTTTTTATTGTATTTTCTATACATATATGGGCTTTTGTCTAAATGTGTTTAAATGCATGACATATATATGGTTCTATATTCTGCTTTATAGAAAGTTGTCATTATATTGTAATTTCACTTAAAAATCTTTACAAACCATCATTTAAAATTTGTTGTATGACTATAAAGTTTGTTATACCCTATTGTATTACTGAACATTTAGTTTTATCAAATTTTTAACAATTAATATGACACGTCTTCGTACATGAAAATTTTTCATTGATCTGGATATTACACTATAAAAAATATCTGAATTTTTAAAGTGTCTTCACTCACTGGAATTTCTTGTGATAAATGATTTTCATTAGCAACATTGGCTAAGATTAGGAGTATATCTCACAGCTATCAAACACGGAATAGGCTGACTTGCAAAGGGAGTGAGTTTATGACCTTGGCTTCATAAACTTTTGTGTGCTCACAGAGTCACACAAGCTGACTTAGAAGAAGAAAAAAAGAAACATATAAATAAAAAGATAGGCTGGGTGCAGTGGCTCACATCAGTAATCCCAGCCTGTATCAAATTTGGTTAAAATAGGAGCATTCAGTTCTGAATTTTTTATTAGATCATTTTTCAATGTTTTGGGTAGTCAAACTACTACCCTTCTTAACATTTCCAAAGTGGGCAGATCACTTGAAGTCAGGAGTTCGAGACCAGTCTGGCTAACATGGCAAAACCCATCTCTATTAAAAATACAAAACTTAGCCTTGGGGTGGTGCATGCCTGTAATCCCAGCTACTTGAGAGCCTGAGGTGGAAGAATTGCTTGAACCCAGGAGGAGAAGGCTGCAGGGAGCCGAGATTGTGCCATTGCACTCCAGCCTGAGCAACAGAGCAAGACTGTCTCAAAAGGAGAAAGAAAAAGATAGACTATGTGTAGTGGATGGAAATTTTAGAGGTGAAAAAGAAGAGATATATCTGTGTTGGGAGAAATTACAGAAGTGAGAGAGCAACTTCTCAACTAATAATTGTGTTTTGTATAAAAATTATTACACCTGGTCAGGTATGGTGCCTCACACCTGTAATCCCAGCACTTTGGGAGGCTGAGGCAGATGGATCACAAGGTCAGGAGATGGAGACCATCCTGGCCAACATTGTGAAACCCTATCCCTACTAAAAATACAAAAATTAACCAGTTGTGGTGGCACATGCCTGTAATCCCAGCTACTCGGGGGGCTGAGGCAGGAGAATCACTTGAACCCAGAAGGTGAAAGTTGCAGTGAGCCAAGATTGTGCCATTGTATTCCAGCCTGGGTAACAAGAGCGAAACCGTGTCTCAAATAAATAAATAAATAAATAAATACAAAGTTAAAAATTATTATACCTGTTTGGCCTGCATTTTAAACTTGGATTAATACATTATTTTTCGATACACAATAAAAGGCTTTTAGAAAGATAGTGTATCTCTGAAATCATCATATTAGATTATGTTATTTAATTTCTTAGTTTACAATTGCTAAGTAAGTGAGTGGTCAGCCAAAGAGGAAAAAATGGACTGGGTGAGACAGAGAATGATAACAATGGCTAATATTTATTGAACCCTAAGTTTCAGGCACTATTCTAAGCTTACAGGTAATGTCTGCAATATAAATTGTGTTCTACAACATCCCAGTCACCCAATAATAGGTATTATTTTCCTAATTCAATTCATGTGGAAACTGAGGTTAAGTAAATTGCCCAGGCAGGTAAACTGACTCCAGAATCACCCACTTGACCCAGTGCATTTTGCTGTCCCCACATATTAGCCGTTCTCTACTGATCCGTCCTTTGAAGAGGATATCTAGATGTAGTCCATAGGGAGTGGAGAACTTGGCTCTAAACTTGAATGGTGCTGGGTTTGGGAAGTGATCTGCTTGTTTTAACTTGTCATGTTCCTAGTGCCTAGATTAATTGGACTGAACCAATGAATGACGTCTCTACCTCAATCTTAAGTCAGAGATATTCCAGTTGAGATACTTCAACTAAGGATCTAATTTAGGTTAGATCTAGATGAGTAAGAATTCTTACTAATTCTTATTCTTACTCATCTAGATGGGTAAGAATAATCCCAAACACAAAAGCTCATAGTTTAAAAGGAGAATGTACATGAAAACATAATTATATTGAAGCGTGATAAGTGGAACAAAGAAGGATGTGTAAGACAGCAAAGAAGGAAGCCTTCATAGAGGTGGTGGTGGCCGGGCATGGTGGCTCACCCTGTAATCCCAGCACTTTGGGAGGCTGAGACAGGGGAATATTTGAGGTCGGGAATTCAAGACTAGCCTGGCCAACATGGTGAAACCCTGTCTCTCCTAAAAATACAAAAATTAGCCAGGTGTGGTGGCACACGGCTGTAGTCCAAGCTACTCGGGAGGTTGAGGCAGGAGAATCTCTTGAACATGGGAGGTGGAGGTCGCAGTGAGCTGAGATCGTGCCATTTTACTCCAGCCTGGGCAACAGAGTGAGACTCCATTGCAGAGAAACAAAACAAAAAAACATAGAAGTGGTGGCATTTGAGCTGGAATGAATAGAAATTGCCAGGGAAACGAGGGTGTGAGGACCTGCTAGCAAGGCCTCCAGCTGTGGAAGTCGGAGTGCCATTTGTTTTTAAATTTCATATATAAAGAGTAAGTGCAGTGTTTGGAGTTAGTAACACCTAGGCTCTTACCACCCATATGGATTTAGGAAAATCACTTACTCTCTCAGACCTTCAGGTTCTGAACCTGGAAAAGAAGGAAAATATTATGCTTACCCTACTCAATGCGAAGGTTGAAGATACATCTAAAGTTCCCAGCACAAAGCCTGCCATGTTGGTGCACTGTAAATAGTAACTAACATTCTTATCCTATAAATAAAAGAAAGTAAATGTGTATTAGAACAAAGACTTTCTTACCTAACATGGGGAATGAGGGAATGTCCTGGCAGGGTCTACCAGAATGAGTGAGAAATAATAAGGATGAGGAACTATCCTTCTGGAGTTCAAATTCCATTTTTGACTACTAAATTGAGACTACTAACAACAAAAGCCCTTAAAAAGACCAAGGAGGATTATTGAGACAACAAATGACTGTTACAACTGAATATTTTGATGTGTTAACTATAAATTACTCAAGCATATGGATTAAATTTTCTTCCAGCAAAGCCGGGTTTAAATGTTAAGGAGAAAGAGATGTGAGAACAGGGCCCTCCTTGGTTAGAAATTTTCTGATGGTTGCCACGGAAGTGTTTTAAGTAGACACGCAAAGAATAGGCTGAGAAATGCTCCCTGGGGAAGGTGGAGGAGAAGGTGCAAGGAAAGGATATTAATACGCTTTTGGCCCCTGACTTTGGGGAAGCCCAAATTATTACAAATCAATGCAGTCTCAATTCCAGAGGTTTAAAATATTTTAAGTCCATCTGGGCATGGTGGATTACACCTGTAATCCCAGCACTTTGAGAGAGCAAGACAGGTGGATCACTTGAGGTTAGGAGTTCGAGACCAGCCTGGTCAACATGGCAAAACCCCATCTCTACTAAAAATATAAAAATTACCCAGGTTGATGGTGTGCACTTGTAATAAGAGCTACTACAGAGGCTGAGACAGGAGAATTGCTTGAACCCAGGAGGAGGAGGTTGCAGTGAGCCAAGATTGTGCCATTGCACTCCAGCCTGGGTGACAGAATGAGGCTTTGTCTCCTACTAGGAGGATCAATTAGGTAATAGTCATCAGCCCAGAAAATAGCAAACCATCTTTTCTTCATGTGAATGATACAATTAAGAAGAACTCTTCCTGTTAAAGCCGATAATATCCTGGAAAACCAAACTTCTTTTATAGCAAAAATCAGCTTGGAAAGAAATCATGATTAACTTATTTTGTAGACTCTTAAAAGACTTTAGACCCAGAGAGTTGAAATATCCTGCCTAACATTTCCCAGTGAGTTAGTGGCAGGGCTGGGACTAGAAACCAGATCTTGTAAGGAATTCCACACTCAAGGAAATTACTTGGCTTTGTCAAGGTCACACCCTGAGTAAAGTGGGAATTGACAGGATTTCAGCCAGGATCTGTCTGTCTCCAAAGGCTATACTTTCTAGGGCTCTATACACTGCTGTTTTAGAATTAATTAGGCATTCTAATTACAAACTTAGCTCAGGCTAATTGTGACAGTAGATAAAGACATTAGATGAAAGCTAAGTCCCTCTCCCTCCCAACAATCTTACCCTGTCTCCACCTGCCAAAAACCCTCTATCCCCATTCCCTAGTGGTAAATACCGTGAACTCTTTTTGCTATATACTTCCTGAAATTGCATATGTTTCTTTAAAAAAAAAAGTTATTTGGAAAAACATTGAAGCTTACAAGAAAGTTGTAATAATTGTAAAAAGAACCTTTACCTAGATTCACTGCTGTTGACATTTTGCCCCATTCGCTTTATCATTTCTTCTCTGTAGCTATCTATCTGTCCATCCATCTATTGATTGATTGATTGTTTTTTTTTCTTTTCCAGACAAATTTCACTCTTGTTGCCCAGGCTGGAGTGCAATGGCATGATCTCAGATCACTGCAACCTCTGCCTCTCGGGATCAAGCAATTCTCCTGCCTCAGCCTCCTGAATAGCTGGGATTACAGGTGCCTGCCACTACACCTGGGTAATTTTTTGTATTTTTAGTAGAGATGGGGTTTTGCCATGTTGGCCAGGCTGGTCTCACACTCCTGACCTCAGGTGATCCACCTGCCTTAGCCTCCCAAAGTGCAGGGATTATAGGTGTGAGCCACCGTGCCCAGGCTGATATTGTTTTTGTCTGAATCATTTGAGAATAAGTTGCAAATATTGTGGCCCTTGACTCCTAAATATTTCAGTGTGTTTTTCCTAAGAATAAGGATATTTATGAGGCAGAACATGATGGCCAAATAGAACCCTTCAACAATTGTCTACCTCCCCAGGAACATCAAATTGAACAACTCTTAATGCAAGAAAATATTTTCAGCCAGGTGCAGTGGATCACGTTTGTAATCCCAGCACTTTGAGAGGCCAAGGCAGGCAGATCACTTGAGCTCAGGAGTTTAAGACCAGCTTGGGCAACAAAGCGAAACGCTGTGTCTACTAAAAATGCAAAAATTAGCTGGACATGGTGGTGCACACCAGTAATTTCAGCTACTCGGGTGGCTGAGGCAGGAGAATTGCTTGAACCCAGGAGGTGGAGGTTGCAAGCAATGAGCCAAGATAGTGCCACTGCACTCCAGCCTGGGCAACAGAGACCTTGTCTCAAAAAAACCCAAAAAACTAAAACTAAATAAAAATAAAAATTAAAAAAAAGCACTTTCATAAGAACCAAAAAAAAAAAAAAATCAGCCCTCTGAATGACAGGTACAAACAAGGGCAGACTGCAACGACTGGAGTAAATACTTAATTCTTCAGTGCCCAGACATCGACAAACCTCCAGAGGCATCAAGAACATTCAGGAAAATATGACTTCACCAGACAGACCAAATAAGCCACCAGTGACCAATTCTGAGGTGACAGAGATAGGAGACCTCTCAGACAGAGAATTCAAAATAACTGTTTTGAGGAAAGTCAACCAACTGCAAGATAACACAGAGAAGGAATTCGAAATTCTATCAGAGAAATCTAAGACAGATTGATATCATTTAAAAAAATCAACAGAAATCCTGGAGCTGAAAAAAATTCAGTTGACCAACTGAAAAATACATCAGAGTGCTTCAACAACAGAATTGATCAAGGAGAAAAAAAGAATTACTAAACTTAAAGGCTGGCTAGTTGAAAATACACAGAGGAGAAAAAAAAAGAATGAAAAGGAATAGTTTACAAGATCTAGAAAATAGCTTCAAAATGACAAATCTAAGAATGATTGACCTTAAAGGGGATGTAGGAAAAAGAGATCAGGGTAGACAGTTTATTCAAAGAAATAATAACAGAGAACTTTCCAAACCTAGAGAAATATATAAATAACCAGGTCCAAGAAAGTAAAAGAATACCAAACAGTTTCAGCCCAAATAAGACTACCCCAAGGCATATAATAATGAAAATCTCAAAGATCAGGGACAAAAACAGTATACTTAAAGACTATTTATAACCACAATTCAGTTATCAACTTCAATTAAAAGTCAATACATTTGTCATTGATGCAATAATTTTATAAGATTGACCCAATAATGTACTTTATAGTATTTTTTTCCTCTCTGCACCTGCTACAGTCTGGAGTCATGTCTAGCCTTTAGTTAGAATATTTCAATTAGTCCCTGTTAATCTGGAACTGTTCTTCAGCCTTTTGTTATTATTTATAATGCTGACATTTTTGAACAGTTTAATAGAACAGTTCTCACTTTGGGTTTGTCTAACCAGGAAGCTAACTCTTCCTGGTTAGCTACTGATTATGTGTGCTTTGGTGAAATATCACATATATAAGCGATGTGTTCTTTTAGAATATACACAACCAGAAGTCTATGATGTTCATATGTGTCTCATTTATTATGCTAATTTTGATCACCTGGTCAAGGTGTTATATATGTCCCCATATATATATTCCCATATATATATGTAATCTTTATATATGTATAATCTTTATACATATAAAGATTTATATAATCTTTATATATATATATATGTGTGTGTGTGTGTGTATATATATACATATATATATATGGGAAGAGATATCTATACACAATAATATATACATATATGGGGATATATACATATATATGGGAAAATATATAGTCACAAGGTAGGGTGGGTGGGGGTGTGTGTGTGTGTGTGTGTGTGTGTGTGTGTGTGTGTATAAAGAGAGAGAGAGAGAGACAGGGTATCACATAACGTGGGGCAAATTTTTTTATGTTTTAGTAGAGGTAAGTTCTTACTGTGTTGCCCAGACTTGTCTCAAAATACGGAGCTCAAGCAATCAAACCTTCTGCGTCAGACTGTGCTGGAATTAATAAGTAAGCCACCACACCAGGCATTTATACACTTTTTATTCGTGTTTTTTCTGCAGTTTGTTTTTACTGAATAGTGTATTTATTTGTTTGTTTGTTGTTTGTTAGTTTGTTGAGATGGAGTCTTGCTCTGTCACCCAGGCTGGAGTGCAGTGACACAATCCAGGCTTATTGCAACCTCCACCTCCACCTCCCAGGTTCAAGTGATTCTCCTGCCTCAGCCTCCCAAGTAGCTAGGTTTACAGGGATGTGCCACCATTCCAGACTAATGTTTGTATTTTTAGTAAGAGACAGGGTTTCACCATGTTGGCCTGGCTGGTCTCAAACTCCTGACCTCAAGTGATCTGCCCTCCTTGGCCTCCCGCTGTCCTAGGATTACAGGCATGAGCCACCAGGCCTGGCCAAATAGTGTAGTTATTTAAATTCATCTATTTATTGAGTACATATGTGATAAACACTATTCTAAATCATGGTGATATAGCAGTGATCAAAACAGAAAAATTCCCACTCTCATAGAGCTTATATTATTTTAATTGATACAATTAGTATTTATTATGTACAACATGTTGTTTTCAAATACATGTACATTGTGGAATGGCCAATTTAAGCCAATTAACATATATATCATATCACTTCACATACTTACTCTTTTTGGGTATGATGAGAGCACACACCCAAATTTAATCTCTTAGCAATTTTCAAAACTACAATGCACTGCTATTAACCTCAGCCACCATGTTGTACAATAGGTTTTGTGAACTTATTCCTCCTATTCAACTGAAATTTTGTATCCTGGGCACCAGTTTTTTACTTCATTCTGTATCCTATATTCCATAGTTTATTCAGCCAGTCACTACTGCTTCAGTGAACACCCTGCAATGTGGAATATGCATCTAGATGCACATGTGTGTATATCTGTGTACATGTCTTCATGTGATTATGTGTATTTGTGTATATATATATGTGAATGTTAATATAAGTATATATGTATGTGTGCACAAACTTGCTTATCTGTAAGCTAATTCCCTAGAAGAGAAATTGATGGGCCAAACACCTTTGGTTTTACATTTTGGCAGATACTTCTAAACTTCCCTCCAATTTCTGTTCTCAGTACAGAGTATGAATGCTTTTATCTCCCTATTCTCATCAAACTGGGCAATATCAAATATTTTATTTTTTTCATATTAATAGGTGTCTTCTTAGCTGGATGGCAATAAAGAATCCAATTATTTTCAAGTCTGTTGTGTAAGACGCTTTTTTGTGTCTGATTGTTGCTATGCTACTAGTCTTATCTTTCAAGATACCTGCCTCTGGTGAGCAGAGATTGATCACAGGGTGACTATCTAGATCTTTAGAAAATTTGCCTAATTCTTGATTAAAGTCTGTCATGGAAAAAAATCTTTAACGTCTGAACTCCACGCTTGTTCACATTGCTGTGATGTGGCAATGTTAGTTAGGGCTTAGGAACATTTGAATAGGAAGCTAATGAATGACATTGCATAACCACAGATAATTAACTTAAAAAGTATATTCAGACATGACCCATTTATGTTATTTGCTGTATGCTCTGAGGAATGGGCTAAAATAGAGTCTTTAAAATTGCTACCATGTCACTCAAACATTTCTAGAATGTATATGATAAGCTAAAAAGAAAACATGGGATCATGCCAGATGACCTTAGAATTATTTTAAATGTTTAACTAGATGGCCTGATACCTCTTTAAGTTACTACTCAGGATTTTTTAGGGGTCTGGGAGAGTGTTTGGGTAGAATTCCACCATGTAGGGGAGAAATTCAGATTAAATGGTTTGTTAAAGAAATAATTAATTTTTCCATCTGTCCCTTATCCCTTCATCCTCCCTTCACTTTTTTCCTATAAGTTCTCTCCCCTCCATTCATCCTCCAAAAAGTAGGTGTGAATATTTTGAAAAGGAAGCCTCTTTCTTACATGCAATGAATTTTGCCCACAATGGGCTAATTGCCAAAGCAGTTGGCCACCTGTGGGAGTAATTAGTCACGTGTCAGTCTTCTGAGGTTAGTCAATTGCAGTTGCAATTTATTATACACACAGTTTTGCATTTACAAATAATCATGGCTGTGAAAACCACCCACAGAGAAAGAAAAGACTAGGCAGAAACTTTTAAAAATTGCCATATTACTTTATATTTATGAATGAAGCTTGGGTAACATTCAGGTCTATTCATTATCCTAATCCAGAAAAACTGGAGTTAAGGATACTAAAGAAAAGGTATTCATAAATTATTCTTCATTGTGGGGTGAGCAGGAGAAAAGATCGTGTTATCTTTGTAATTTTATTTGATAAACTAAAAAATCGTCCTTGATTGGATATATTAACATTTTAACCTTGAAACATTTTATATTTAAGGTAAATATAATGAGAACTTTGTTCTCATCAGTGGGGCAGCAATATGATAGCAGCCATCTTGGCTAATCATGCTCTGGTTAATGTGGTACGCTGTTTATTATTTTACATCCATGGAAGATGTTCCACCCTAAACTAATTGAATTCAGTATATTTATCAATAGTTGCTATATATACATCAGTCATGATACCAGGAAGTAGAACATTTAAAAAATATGAACAAAAGATAATTCAAGGAATTCTCTCTCTCTCCCCCCCAAGTATGTGTGTGTGTGTGTGTGTGTGTGTGTGTGTGTGTGTGTGCGTGTGTGTAAATGTTAGGAACAGGCAGTAAAACTAACATTTAAATATATCAGAATTCTCTTGCGTACAAGAAAAACAGAACTTTACCCATGTTGCCTTAAATAATGAAGGCTATATTTATTATCTATTTAATTGAAAAATGAAAAAAAAAGTGGGATAAATTTGAGTGTTTTTTCAGTAGCTCGGCAATATCAGCCAGGACCCATTTTCCTTTAATTTTTCTGCCCCGCTTTTCATAGTGCCTGCACCCTCCTGAAGCTGGCTCATGGTTCTCCCAGAGAGGAACCATTTCTTTCCAGAAATGCTCAGCAAATATCTCCTTATATGTCATTGGCCCAGACAGAGTCATGGGCTCATCCCTAAAAGAATCCCTGTGGCTTAGGAATGACATATACAAATTGGCTTAAAAGCCAATAATCCACCTCGAGAAACAACCCTACTTAAACAACACTGGGGGGAAGTCGGAGGCCTAGGTAGGTAGGAGGAGGGAGGAGATTGATGCTAGCAACAACCACTGTCCACTACAGCAAATAACAGTAATCCAAGTGCTTCAATAGGATATAGACATGGCACTGTGTAGGGTGGACTGTATTGTGCATTCACACTATTACTGCAGTAGCTATAGGTGCCATTAAGGTTTATATTTCTAGGATGCTAAAAAAAAGGAACATATTTGAAGGGCTTTTTGGCTTACCATATTACAAGGAATTCTATGGCCACCTACTTTATAGTTGCTTCTGAAGGCTTCGCTGGGCTTTCAGAATACAACCCTTGCTTTATTTTAAAATAATAATAATAATAAGAGACAGGGTCTTTCTCTGTCACCCATGGTGGAGTACAATGGCACAATATCGGCTCACTGAAACTTCCACATCCCACGCTCAGATGATCCACCTACCTCAGCCTCCCAAGTAGCTGGGACTATGAGCATGCACCATCATGCCTGGCTAATTTTTGTACTTTTTTAGAGACAGGCTTCTGCCATGTTGCCCAGACTGGTCTCTATCTCCCGAACTCAAGTGATCTGCCTGCCTTGGCCTCCCAAAGTGCTGGGATTACAGATGTGAGCCACTGTGCCCGGCCAACCCTTGCTTTACTGAAGGTAATAACTCAGAGGCATTCAATGGGAAGTCAAAAAGGAGAAAATATGTATGAATGTACACACAGTTGATCCTCATTGTTTGCAGATATCATATTTGTAAATTTGCCTACTTGGTAAAATTTATTTGTAACCCCCAAATCAATACTCATGGTTCTTTTTCAGTCATTCACAGACATGTGCAGTGATGGAAAATTTGCATCATCTAATGCACATGTTCCCAGCTAAACAAGGTGATACTCTGCCTTCGTGTTTCAGTTGTCATACTGTAAACAAGGTCCTTTTTGCAGTCCACTTAATGCTATGTGTTGGGGCTTTTTTGTTCCTGATTTTACCGTTTAAAATGGTGCCCAAGCCATTGTGTAGAAGTGTTGTCTATGGTTTCTAAAGGCAAGATGTACCGTATGAGAAAATCTGTGTGTCAGGTAAGCTTTATTCAGGCTTGAGTTATAGTGCCATTGGTTGTGACTTCTATGTTAATAAATCAAAAGTATATATTAAGTAAGGTGTCTTTAACAGAAACACACATAAAGTGAGATTATATATTGATTGATTGGTGAAAATGTTGTGACCAGAAACACATAGGAACTTAACTCTTTTTTTCTCTAGGAGCAGTGGGTTCAGTGTTGGCTAATGCAGTGTTCACCACAACTTTATTGGACATAACTAGTGCAGATAATTAGAATCAACTGTACATGTGACTATATTTAAACAATAAAGAAAAAGCTATCTTGGTTTAATATCAGGACAGGGCTTTAACCACAGAGGTCTATTATGTAAAGGGGTAAACACATTGTTTTCATTCCTCTTAGTTGAAAGGAAAGAACTCAGTTTTCAAGTACTGTTTGAGGAGATATACCTAATCTATTGGAAAGCTGTTTTTCTCAACTGGGACCCTTCTAACTGTATCTTTTCTAGCTTCTCTGAAATGATAAGCCAGGGTTTATTGGCTTCAATGAAATATTGAAAGCTAAGTAGCACTAGCTTCATAGGATGTAGTGAAAAATAACACATGTTGAAATCCACAGTCTTGTCACAGACCACCTTTGTTACCTTCCTCCCATTTATTGTCCTCAAGCCAAACTAAGCACAACTTTGAGCTGCAACAGCAGATCCAACAACTACATGGGGATGGGAAGTGTGAGGAGGCATCCTCCACATCCAGGGCCCTGCTTGCATCATTCCATTTGACTTTTGCTTTGCTCAAGCTTGGCGCTGTGTTGCCAGCAGCAAATATGCTGACTGAAAACTGTCACAACAGCAATCATTACAATCCAGGAGTTGAGTTTGACTGGAACATATGTCTTCAATTTTAATAGCTCAGCTTCCCAGATGCCCTAAAGGAGTAATATTGCCTGAGAAGGAGCTTTTCATGTAAGAATAATTTGTGTTAAGTAGCTCAGTGATCTGTTTGTTAAGTTACAGCTGACAGTTTGTTTATATTTCTAAAGGGGCATGATGAATGGGGGAGAAGTTGATGCTAATTAGCCTAAATTGTTCCTAAGAATGTAGAGGGGTTTGCCAGTTTCATTGTTTCTGTTTCTTTGCACATTTTAAATAATTGAATGGAGCTTAGACCATTCATCATAATTTCAGGCAAGATGGAAATAAATGAATTTAGCACGGGTCCACATGTGTGATGGAAGATGTCACTTTAAAGGGCAATTAAATAAGACATCAACTTGGGGCTAAAGCAGACTATTTTAATCCATTTGTATAAAAATATCAAACATGAAAGTTTTCATTTACTCCATTAATTATCTTCATCATCATAGGACACAGACCTTCTTTTTGAAAACCCACCTATTCCCATTAAAGAAGTAATGGTGTTGTATAAAATTTGAGCCTTTGGCTTCTGGACAAAAGATCCGTGGCCTTACTCTCTAAGACAGTCTCCTCCCCTCCCCTGATGTCATCAAATGGCTTTGAGAAACCTGTTTGCTGTTGGGCTCATTGCCTGACCAGGTGGAAAATGAAAAAGGCAGCAGAAATGTTTTTGAAAATTGGAATTCATATAGTAGTGTCCCTTCTATAGTCAGAGCTAATAAGGTTCCAGTAGAACATATTTTAGATATTTCTCAAGAGTTCACCTGTATGTATTTCTCACATATAACCCATGCTGGGTTACATGGTGAAATGGTCTTTAACTTAGGATGAAACTTCCTATCTGAATTGCTACAGCACTTCCTCTAGGTAGGAAGGTTAATGTGAATGGGAATTTCATAAGACTGTAGAATAATATATATATATATACGTTTTGTTAACACACATATTTTGAGAATTAAAATAAGAAAAATGAACCTAAATTTAGAAAGTCTGATTTTTTCCAACCTTTTAATCCTCATTGGAGGCCATTCTTTTTTAATTTATGCACATAAAATACCACAGGAAGAGATGGTATAAATTTGTGGACTGTGGAGAATGAGTGAACATTTTTGAATCAGGATCTTTAAAAGGGGTGAAATTTGAGTATGATTAAGTTAGGAAAAAGCCTCGCTTACGGCGGAAGTCAGAGACTCTGTATACGTTATGGGCATGTCATGGCTTTTAAAAAGTTATGTTAGACTTCTATACAAATTGTGAAGGAATTTGTATAACCCCAAACAAAATTCTGTGTGGTTCTGAACTTTTCCTAAGTTGAAAAGAGAGAGAGAGAGTGAGAAAGAAATATTGCTGGTTAGTATTCTGATCAGGGACAAACCTTACTGTCAGGTGGGCTAGTCGTTTGCACTGTCTGGGTGTTTTCTTGGTTACTAATTTTCTCGGAAGGAAATGATCCTATGGCTTATGCTAGCCATGTTTGTGCATATATGCTCTGCAAT
The DNA here is from genome assembly GCF_009761245.1 of Sapajus apella. Classification (NCBI taxonomy): domain Eukaryota; kingdom Metazoa; phylum Chordata; class Mammalia; order Primates; family Cebidae; genus Sapajus; species Sapajus apella. Next base: position 5,888,829 of record NW_022436990.1, read on the forward strand.
TGGCATTTATTAAGGAGACCTTCAGTTTGATGGATGACTGTCAAGAGCTGAGCTTGCTGGCTTTAAAGACAGTTGATTTTGCTTGAATTTTGTTATATTAACTCATTAGAACTCTGCATTGCTTCAACTTACTCTTTGTTTACTTTCTTACAATTAAAATTTTAGAACAATTGATTTTTAGAGACTTGGCAGGAGCCCATTTTACACTTGGAGACTTAGTCTGACAGAAAAATATGCACCAGAACAAATATTCATAATAAAAGCATGTGAGTATTAAAACTAAGATTTTTGTAGTCTCTTTAATTGCTGCCCAGTTAATTAGCAGCTATTAAACATAAAATTGCTTATTACTTATCTTTACTTTGTATAATTAAATGCCTTGTTCCTCTACTTTCTTTAAAAGTGAATCCTACAAAAGCAACAACTATAGAAATATTTTCAATTCAGGATATTTAAAATTAGAGCTTTATGCATTATAGTAGCAGCAACATAAGCAAATAATTAGGAAAATGAAAGGCTATCTGACTCTAAAGATACAATTTTAAGAGGAAAAAATATACTGCATATGCATTTAAACATTTGATTGTAAATAACTAATGCATCCCAATTATATTTTTAATTTTATAATATAAAAATCTCCTAAGCTTTAGTGACACATTTCAAGTTAAAAGTTGTATTTCATTTTCTCCTTTGAAACCACCCTCCCACAAAAGTGCACATGAAAATGCCGAAAATGAGATGTCCTTTTCCAATATGCATCCATAGGATGAACCATATTTCTTATTAAATTTGATGTACCCACTAACTCAAGAGGCACACAATGGTGATGTGTTTGGTGTGTGTGTTTCTTGCAATATTTTAAAGCTAATCTCTACCAAAAACTCAATGCTTGAGGGAGAAGGATGTACTTTCACAAAAAACAAACATGGTTGGAGAGCGTTTGCACTAAGATTACAGACTCACTCATGGTTGTCTCTTTTCTGGCTTGTTGTAACTAGTTGATGAGTTAATTATCTGTGAGGTCTATTTACCAAAGAGGGTAGCATGGTGAGTAGATGCATTCATCACATCATCCCAATATCTAGGTGAGTGAGAAAGGAAAATAAAGAATAAATAAAGAAGGAAAAATAAATAACATCTACTTATGAAAATAAATACCGTGTAGGGCCATAATTTTTAGTTAGTGTTTTAAGTAAGAAGTTTTTAAAGTAATTTTATGTGTAGTGCTACTGCAGAATGGTACGAGCTCCCTTGACTAGCCTTCCCAAAGGAAAAAGGAAAATGAAACTCAGTTGGTTTCAGGTCACAGATAACCTAACTTTCTTTACTCCCCAAAAGGAACTTGAGTTGGCAGAACAAAATAGACTTCTTTGCCAATGATGACAACCTTTTAAGTTTAGTGATGAAATTGATTCATTCTTATTTTATTCAATGATGGAAAATACAACTAATTGGGTCCTTATTTGGTCCATGATGCTTAGTTAATGTATTCAAAATTATTACTGGATTGAAAAAATGAATTCACAGATCAGAACTTCTTTTATTGTGGAGGAAACTGGCAGTCATCAAAAGGGCCATTAAAAAACAGTTTAATGAAGAAATACGTGACTATTCACGAAAAGCGTCTAGTCTAAACTTAGCAGGAGGGCCATGGACTCTTTTTTCTCCTGGTTTACAACAGCATAAGAAAATAATGTTGCATCTATTAGACTTCTGCACAAATTTTACCCTCACAAAGTCATTACTTTGTGTAAATAAAATAGAATTATACATGAAAAGCCTGAAACTTAAAGTCTTCCTACTAATTTTATATTAAAATGTATGAGATTGTATCCTTTTGTTTTTAATTGGTATATTATAATAACTAAGACTAATTTTAAATGGCTTTCCCATTTCAACTTAAAAACAATGGCTGGCACTTTTTGGTAGTGTTCCATGTTGTAAGCTCTGTTCTAGGTATTCCATATGGATTAACTCATTTAATTGTTACCATCTCTTGATGTGGGTACTATTGTAAAGGGGATAAAACTGAGATATAAAGAGAATAAGTCAAATGGAATTTCTATTTCTAGGTCCTTGAGGAATCGCCACACTGTCTTCCACAATGGTTGAACTAATTTACACTCCCACCAACAGTGCAAAAATGTTCCTATTTCTCCACATCCTCTCCAGCATCTGTTGCCTCCAGATTTTTTAATGATCGCCATTCTAACTGGCGTGAGATGGTATCGCAATGTAGTTTTGATTTGCATTTCTCTGATGACCAGTGATGATGAGCATTTTTTCATATGTTTGTTGGCCTCATGTATGTCTTCTTTTGTAAAGTGTCTGTTCATATCCTTTGCCCACTTTTGAGTGGGCTTGTTAGTTTTTTTCCTGTAAATCTGTTTTAGTGCTTTGTAAATTCTGGATATCAGCCCTTTGTCAGATGGGTAAACTGCAAAAATTTTTTATTCCATTTGACCCAGCAATCCCATTACTGGGTATATATTCAAAGGATTACAAATCGTTCTACTATAAGGACACGTGCACACGAATGTTCATTGCAGCACTGTTTACAATAGCAAAGACCTGGAACCAACCCAAATGCCCATCGACGATAGATTGGATAGGGAAAATGAGGCACATATACACCATGGAATATTATGCAGCCATCAAAAACTATGAGTTTGTGTCCTTTGTAGGGACACGGATGAACCTGGAAACCACCATTCTCAGCAAACTGACAGAAGAGCAGAAGATCAAACACCGCATGTTCTCACTCATAGGTGGGTGTTGAACAATGAGAACACATGGACACAGGGAGGGGAGCACTACGCACTGGGGTCAGTTGGGGGGAAATCAGGGAGGGACGGTGGGGGGTGGGGAGTAGGGGAGAGATAGCAAGGGGAGAAATGCCAGATGTAGGTGATGGGGAGGAAGGCAGCAAACCACACTGCCACATGCGTACCTATGCAACAATCTTGCATGTTCTTCACATGTACCCCAATACCTAAAATGCAATAAAATAAATAAATGGAAAAAAGAGAATAAGTAACTTGGCCAGTGTCATGCAGCTAGTAAGTGGTACACTGGAGATGTGAATATAGGCATTCTACCTGCAGATTCAGGGCTCTACAATGCAGTCTTTAGTTTGGTTAAGTAGTTGAGGATCCATATACAAACACCTAAATTTAATCAATTTATTATTCAGAAGACAGAATATTTCATTGTGTTGAGAAGACCTAAAATGAACATTACATAACCATACCTATACCCAGAGTAATATCCTTTTATCTTAACTTCCATATCCTAACACAGGACTAACAAAGGAGTTGTAGGCCAGCAGTGTGGTCAAGTTTGTACCTTGTGTGATTGTCACACTGTGGAGGGAATGGGATTTGACCTGCGGCCTAGCCAAACAGTTATAGTATTGAACCATATTATAACAGAGTTGTACTTTGTTTTAAAAATGCAATTATTATTTTTAAAAGGAGATAAAGCAACAATAATAAAAAAATCCAGGCCCCCCAAAGTAGTTTCTACAAAAATTTGTCAAGTTTTCAGAAGTGTTTTGAAGTCTACTTAACAAAGTCCAGCAATATTTAGGTTCAATAAATGAGGCTGGTTTTATCACTAGACTGGAATAATTAATTCTGGGATAAACTAAACTTTAGTCAAGTGAATTACAGCTCATAATGCTTGTTGAAGATAATGCAAGAGTATAAAATGTCATACTTTTTTAAAATTTCAAACTCCTAGACAAAGGGATTTTGATTATTCTGACATCTTTGAAGCTTCTAGCAGAATACAATGTCCATACAGGAAATACTGTGCTGAGAGGATTGAGAATCAATGTGTTCATCTAACTGATGAGAAAAACAGAAATTGTGCATAAAGATAAAATTATCTGAATAAATTGAGCCGATATATGTATATTTTAGTGTTTGTTCACTAAATATTGATAGAATGTTTACTGTGCATTGAAGATACAGGGGTAAGCAAGACAGACAACTCCTTAATAAATTAACATTCTAATGAAGCATACAGAAATAAACAAATAATATAATGTCAGATAATCATAGAGTTGGAGAAAATAAAGCTGGGGAATGGGATAAAAACTGATGTCATCGCATGAGCGTGGAGTGTTGTCTGTTTTAAATAGAAGAGTTAGGGAAGCCTTCTCTGAGATGCTGCTATTTGAGCAAAAATCTAAATAATAAAGAGCAACAGTGGCATTTCTTGTATATTTGACATATAGGGTAAATCATTTTTAACACCCCCCTCCTCTTCAGACACAGTTATTTTTAGTAATAATCATGCAAGGAGAAGAATGATAAACCCCTGTAAAAAAATAAAAAACAGACAATGAAAAAAGAACTTATTAACCTCATGTGTATTATCATGCCAGTTACAAAACTGATGTAAAAGATAAAAATAAACATTACAGTACAATAAAGGAAAAAGGAATAGATTAGCACTTTTAAATTGTATTTGTTTAATAAAAAGAAAAATATTTGTTTAATAAAAAGAAAAAAAAATCATTGTATTTGTTTAATAAAAAGAAAAATATACCTTTATAGCTTGCAGCTTGTACTGTTTTACCATTTAAAATATTTTTTTAGAAGAACTTTATTGAAATACACATGGCATTTATTCCTGTACCATTCAATTCACTATTAAAGTGCGCAATTAATTGGTTTTTAGTATATTCATAGAGTTGTACAATTATTGTTGTAATGAATTTTAGAACATTTTCATCAGCCCCCAAAGAAACCAATACCCTTTAGTCATCACTCCACTTCCACCATATCATCCTTTCCTACCTCAGCCCTAGAAAATCACTAATCTACTTTCTGTGTCAATAGATTTGCTAATTTTGGATACTTCACGTAAGTGGAATAAGACAATGTGTGTTTATTTGTGTCTGGCTTCTTTCACTTAGCATAATGTTTTCAATGTTCATCTACATTGTAGCATGTATCAGTTCATTTCTTTTTATTGTTGAATAACATATTATATGAATATAATATATTATATGAATATAACATATTTTATTTATCCATTTATCAATTGTTGGACATTTGGGTTGTTTCCATTTTTTGGCCACTATGAATAATGCTGCTATGAACATTCATGAGTACATTTTTGATTGGACATGTGTTTTCACTTTTTAAGTATATACCTAGGAGTGTGGAATTGCTGGGTCGTACAGTAACTCTATGTTTAACCTTTTCGGGAACTGCCAGAATGTTTTCCAAAATGGTTGCATCATTTTATTCCCAACAGCAGTGTATGAGGGCTCCACCTTCTCCATGTCCTTGCCAACACTTAACATCTGACTTTTTAATTCTGTCTATCCTATTGGGTATGACATGGTAGTTTATTGTGATTTTGGTTTGTGTTTCCCTGATGGTCAGTGATGTTTAGAATCTTTTTGTTTTCTTATTGGCCATTTATATATCTTCTTTTCACATTTTAAATTGCATTATTTGTCTTTTTATTATTGAGTTGTAAGGGTTCATTATGTATTCTTTGTTTTTTTGAGATGGAGTCTTGCTCTGTCTTCCAGGCTGGAGTACAGTGGCATGATCTTGGCTCACTGCAACCTCCACCTCCTGGGTTCAAGTGATCCACTTGCCTTAGCCTCCTGAGTAGCTAGGACTTACAGGCATGCACCACCACACCCCACTAATTTTTGTATTTTTAGTAGAGATGAGATTTTACAATATTGACCAGGCTGGTCTTGAACTCCTGACTTCAAGTAATCCACCCGCCTTGGCTTTCCCAAAGTGCTTAGATTACAGGCGTGAGCCACCACCATACCCAGCCAATGGTTCATTATATATTCTAGATACAAGTTTTTGCACCAGATACATGATTTACAAATATTTTCTCACATTGTATAGTCTTTTCATTTTCTTGATGGACAGCACAGAAGTTTTGACCTTGATAAAGTCCAATTTTTATTCTTTTATTGTTTTGCTATTGTCATATCTAAGAAAACATGGCCTAATTCAAGGTCATAAAGATTTATACATATTTTTTTTTCCAGAAAGTTCATGGTTTTCACTCTTAATGTAGGTCTTAGGTCCATTTTGAGTTGGTGTGAGATAAGGGTCCAACTTCATTCTTTTGGGTGTGAATATGCACTTGTGCCAGCATTATGTTTTGAAAAGACTTGTTTTTTCCTCATTGAGTTATTTTGGCACCTTCACTGTAAATCAGTCAATTATAAATGTCGGGGTTTGTTTCTGGACTCTCAATTCTATCCTGACCTATATGACTGCCCTTATGCCAGTATTATACAATTTTGAATCTATTGTTTGTGTAGGAATTTGAATCTTTTTTTTTTATGTAATCTATTGAGTATATAGTAACTCAGGAGTTGGAGACACAAACTGTACCCAAAGTGATCTATAACTATTCTGAATCTATTGGGAACTTACTCTTGAATTGCGTTCAAGCATTTATGACTGTGTATATTGGAAGCCAACTATATAACTAGGGATCTCTGAATTAGCTTTCATGTAGAATATAGTGTTTATTGAAGGACAAATAACATATTTTGGTAGAAACAGCATTTTATCATTGACATTTAAAATTGCTGGTGCATAGCGATAAATGAAAAGTAGACTGAACTGACTTTAAGTTGGTTTTGTTATTGTTTTAAAGTTCTCCATCAACAGTACATCTCCAAATTTCCTATATGCAGGACCAACTGCTCCTATCACCAGCTTACCCTTGGGTACTATTAAGGAGGATTATATCATTTGAGATCTAGAGAAAGAGCCTCCTAAGAAGAAAGAACAGAAATGCTAAAACCTTATATCACAAGCAAGTTTGAGATTTTTAAGGAATTGAGATAAGGCCATTATTGTAGCTAGAGCATAGAGGTGAGGGTGCATGGTAGGACGTAAAGTGGGAAGGACTGCCTTTATAGTAGTGCCTTTTATCTAGGCCAACCACAGGATTAATGGTTCAAACTGTGGCACTTCTGAGAGTGAAAGAGACCAGTTTTAATAATTATGTCATGACAACAAGCTTAATGGAACTGTCCCAGGAAGATTAGGATGAATGGTCACCATGCTTAAAGGATATGGTACAGAGCTGAATTTTAACTACCCATAGAATTTAACCAAAAAGGTCAACTGTGATAATGGCTAAATGCATTTCTTAAATGCAAGTGAGCAATCAGCTGACTTAACACCATTAATAAGTTATGAATTAGGGAGACTGAGTAGTATGTATAGTGTAGTGGGTTAGAGTAGTGCTTATCAATCTTCAGCATGTGTGAGAGGCACATGGAGGGCTTGGTTAAACATAGATGGCTGGGTCCCACTCTCTAAAAGTATGATTCAGCAAGTTCTGCATTTTTAACAAGCTCCCAAGTGACCCTGATGCTTCCAGTCTATGGGGGGACCAGACTTTGAGTAGCACTGGTTTAGACTTAAGAGACGACACTCTAGAGTTAGACAGACTTCATTTAAATTTCAGCTTTCATGTTTACTAACTGGGTGGCCTTAGGCAAGTTAAATATCCTTTCCACATCTCTTTTCCTCATCTGGTAAAATGGGATTATAATCCCTGTGTTATATAAATGTTATGAAGAGTAAATGTGATAAAACAGTTGCCTCTGTATTTGGCATTACTGTAATCACTGAACATGTGTTATTGTTATTGTAGTTAAAAAGAAGAATCATGGTGAGTAATAATTATCAGGTAAAACTATAAACATGTTTCAGATACTGCATTGTAAATCAACCCTAAAAGTATGTAGCTGCAGCTACATACCTAGAATAGTGTATCAATACCTGGAAAATAATGGGCTGTGAATACTTGTTGACTGAAAAAGCAATTGGCGAATTCACTTAACGAATTCACTTAATGAAAAAACAATTGGTGAAGTCACTTAACTGTGTGGAGAGAAATAATTGCTTTTCATCCTATTATACCTCTTTTATTCTCAGAGCCTACATTCAGCATAAACCGGAGCACACAAAATTCCTGCCTCTCAGTTGTGAACAATTTGATTTATTAAGTCAGTTAGGATAGAATTAAACTTGAAATTGATGAGGCAGTTACAGTTGAGAGCTTCCTGGTGTATGAATGTGGAATGAACTTTAGGCAACAATGCTAGTGATATGTTCAGATAGAGGTGTGGTAGCTGTAGAAGTATCTACTGCAAAAATTAGGTTTACTTAGGTTGCTTTACTGAATTATACTAGTGTTGAACACGAAGTTCAAAATATCCTCATTTAATATTACTGAGGAAACTCTTTAAAAAAATCCTAATTTCTATGGGAAAAATAATAGACCAAACTACTGTGAAGAGAGGCCTACAGAAAAGGATGTGCTAATATTAGATCTGAATGATTTCTCTTTTGTCTAGTGGCCATCTGATTTCCACATGGTAAAATAGGTACTTCAGGATGGGTAAGGAAAAGGAAGAAGGAAAGGAACTAACATTTTTTTGAATATTTGCTATGGGCTAGGCACTCCACTGTGTGCTAAGAGATTTACATATTCTAATTCATTCATTCTTCATAACCATCATGTTAGATGGGTATTATCACTCCCTTTCATTTCTGAGGACTAAAGTTTTAAGAAGACAGAGGGAGAAATAGGTGGTGTCCCTGTGAATCCCACTCTTTCTTTTTAAAAATGCTTTGTATTGTGGCAAATGCTTAATATTCTTTTTTATATTTTTAAAACATTTCAGCTTTTATTTTAGATACAGGATATACACGTGCAGATTCATTACATGGGAATATCGTATGATATTGAGGTTTAGAGTACGGATCCTGTCATCCTGTCACCCAGGTACTGAGCACAGTGCCTTATGGATAGTTTTTTTCTTAAAGCCACTCCCCCTACCCTCTAATAGTCCAGAGTGACTGTTGTTCTTATATTTCTGTCTATGTGTGCTCAGTTCTTATAATTGAGAACATGCTGCATTTGGTTTTCTGTTCCTGTGTTAATTTGCTTAGGATTACAACCTCTAGCCCCATCCATGTTGCTGCAAAGGACATGATTTCATTCCTTTGTTATGACTGTGTAGTATTCCATGGTGTATATGTACCACATTTTCTTTTTTTACCAGTATCTATATATGGTTATGCAGTTTTCCAGCAATGTGGCAGAACTTGCTATATTTGTTATAGTTTCCTAGTTTGTTACTAAGACCACTTAGGTAATGAAGAGATTCTGGTGTAGTAATTGAATATTGATAATTCTTGCTGAGCCTTTATGTTTATTCAGAGTTGACTTAATTCTTTTACATGGTTTTCTCTTTACTGCAGCATCTTACTTAATAATTCCTAGGCTAGCATTTGAAGATTCGGTAGTTGAAGTGCAGAATAAAAGAGAAGATTCAAAATATTTCAATTCCTCCTACTTGTTACTGTATTTTATCACTGTAAGCAATATAAAGCAACAAAACTGTTAAGCCAAAAATGGTTTTTGGCTTAATAACGTACTAGTTCCCTCTTTGTTTGTGGGCCTTAATTATAAATTAACCAATCAGAAATTTCTGTTTGATGTAACAGTCTTGGGAGACCGGGTTCACTTGGCGACAGCCACATTCTGACAGGCAGAAGCAAGAAGCAAATTATTGTAAGTGTATTGAATGCTGGTCATGAAGTCAGGCCATGTAGGTGGTATGCCTTTGGATCATGTCTTGAGACTCGCCTTTGCCACAGTTGAGTCATTTTCCATGATGTGTCACTAACAATGCGTCTTTTCAATTACAACTCTCTCAAGAAGTTATAAATGATATTACATCTAACATTAGAGGAGACATACCCAAGTATTAGAGATAATTAAATAGGCCATTTAAAAACTCTTCTAACTTAGGTAACATTGTAATGCCTGTATTAACCTACAGTTTTTCTCTTGTTCCCAAATAAAGTTGAAAAGAGTTCACACAAGCACTTTACAGGCATCATGATCAGGGTCTTATAATGTCATTGGTAGTAACTCCTCTTAAAATTAGATTCAGGGGCTGGGTAGAATATTCTTCCAGATTAATAGCATCTTGACTATCCCCCTACCTCTCTCCAAACTAGTTGACAGGATTAAGGAGAATAGATAGAGATAGTTGATAACCATTTAACAATTAATGTATTCATTCTACCTACAACTTTTGGATTAGCCAAAGATAACTGTATATTTGGGCCTGAAAGTTGACCCTGCTACTATCCTTCCAATTATCTTGGAAGAATTCAGGGCAAATGATGTCATAACTTCTATGAGATATCTTAATTATGGAGCATGCTGAATCTTAATTCTTTCTGGAATGGCTCATATTTCCTCTGTGGTGAATAAGCCAGTGACTTCTAACTATGTGCCCTATCATGCTAGTGAAGGAAGAAATATATAAATAAATACATTAGTTTGTTCAATTAATATTTATTAAATACCTACCAAGTACTTGGTGCTAAGTAGTAGTTTTTTGTTTGTTTGTTTGTTTTTGAGGCAGGATCTTGCTCTGTCACCCAGGCTGAAGTACAGTGGAATGATCATGGCTCACCGCAGTCTTGACCTCCTGGGCTCAGGTGATCCTCCCATCTCAACCTCCCAAGTAGCAGGGAGCACAGGTGCACACCACCATGCCTGGATAAAAAAATTTTTTTTGTATCTTTTTGTAGAGATGGGGTCTTACCATATTGCCCAGGCTGGTTTTGAATTCCTGAGGTCAAGCTATCTGCCAGCCTCAGCCTCCAAAAATTCTGGGATCACAAGCATAAGCCACTGTGCCTGGCCCTGAGTAGTTAATAAGACAAAAGTAGCCTGTGCCCTCAGGGACACTGAGCACAATTACAACAGTATATGATGACTGCTACACTAGAAGTTAGGGTTTTTTTGAGCATTGCCAGGGACCTGATCTTACATAGAGTGAAGAAAGATATCTCTAGTTTAGTCTGTTTGGTCTGCTGTAACAAAATACAGTGAACCTGGTAGTTTATAAACAACAAAAATGTACTTCTAAGTTCTGTAGGCTGGGAAATCCAAGATCACTGACAGTTTTGGTGTCTGGTATGGGCCTTCTTTCTGGTTAACAGATGGCAGCTTCTAGCTGGGTCTTCATAGAGTAGAAGGGACAAAACAACTCTCTGGGGCCTCTTCTATAAGGGCACTAATTCCATTCATGAGGCCCCACCCTTGTGACATAATTCCCTACCACAAGCCCCACATCCTAATACAATTACCTTGGTGATTAGACGTCAACCTGTGAATTGGTGGGGACACACACCTTCAGACCATGGCACTAAGAAAGTGACATTTGGATTGGGGATAGGCAGTGAGAATGGCATGTTTCAAATGAATGTTTGGCAGGTTCCAGGGACTGAAGGATGCTCAGTGTGACTGGAAGAGCAAGCGAAACCTTGAGCAGGAAGCACAGGCTAGATAGTAAGAATCTTTTAGGGCATGTTAAGGTAGACTGGATTATAAAGATAATAAGACATTACCGAAGAGTTTTAACCTGGAGCATCATGATCAGATTTGTGTTTTATGATGATCAGTCCAAACAAAGGTAAGTTCAAGGGTTGTGTGGAGGAAACATGGATTGGATAGGAGAAAAGTTGAAGTGATAATGAGGAGGCAGATTGACAGAACTTGGTTATTCATAAATTGAGACAGAGGAGTCAGAGAGATCCCTAGATTAGTGATTTGAGGTACATGGCTAGACACCAAAGAAAAAGAGCATTAGGGAAAACCCTGCCAGGGGGGGAGGGGGGGCAGGGGTTCAAAGGTCGGGTAAAAGGTAATGAGTTCAGTTCTGAATATTGGAGGATGTGTGGAATACCAGGTAGGCTGTTGTTCACTAGGCAGTTAGATAAGTGGTTCCAAAGATCTGCAGATCTGGATTGACCATAAAAATGTGAGAGTGACCAGTTGTACATGGATTCGAATTAAAGTTCTGCAAGTATGTAGAATGAAAACAACAGAAGGCTATATGATGGGTCCCTCAGAGGAGCCCTAACATTTAAAACATTAACATTCTGAAGTGATGATTTAAAGAAACCATCAGGTGAAAACATCTTTAAAAACATTTTTTAAGGAAAAGAGAAAGGCTTGTGAGCCTGGGTTTTTTCCTTTCTTTCCTAGAACTGATTTCTAGCTTACTTTTACCTCAAATGAGGTCATACAAATTCCAAATCACAGTCTGTTCTGTTGTGGTTAAATTGATTCTCCAATGCAAAGCATTTAAAAACATGCGATGAAAAAAAAAAAGGAAAATAAAAGCCAAAGCAACAAATTATCCATAGCTAAAACTGTATGAACATAACGCATAATCAAAGCAACCATAAAAGCAGTGTTGCCAACATTTGATGATGGCCAGAGAATGCCCTTGCTTCTTTTCCCCCTTCATACCACTGCCTTCCAGTATCTTTCCATTTTCAGAATCCTTTAAAGATAGGGATCTTTGTATTCTGTCTCACATCTTGATTTCACAGGTGTGCGGCATAAACTAAGAATAATGGCTCCCAGTTTGCTCTTTTTTTAACTGCTTATGAAGGACTTTTGACTGAATAGCAAAACCACTCTTCTTTTTCATGTGGACAAATCCATGTCCACAAAACCTTGATTTTTGGTGTGATTGAAGTAGAACTCTCCTTTCTTCTTGAACACTTTGTGGACTTATTCCTTATCCTGATATATCATCCAGGTTTGTTTCTGTTTTCCCCTCTGGGGATGATAATGTGGTTTGCATTCTTTTGGAAGTCTTGGACACCAAGAACTTTGAGGTCAGCTCAACTAGGGAAGTGAAGGAAAGAATGTCAGCTAACCCAGCAGTGAAACCTCAGGAGTGTGTGCCTTAAATGCCATTTTCTCTGTATTTTTCTTTTTTTCCTCTTGAATATTAACCACAAATAACCGACAGGCTTTAAACCAGCTTCGTAAGAAGCCACCAACTAATGTTTAAAGCATCTCAACAAAGTTTCCAAGAAAGTCCTGGATAAAATTGTGTTTGAATGATGATCAATATGTCATCTTTCTTTTTTTTAACCCACTTTCTCTAATTTATGTAAAATTAAATCTCAAATTTTAAGAAATTAGAAAATGTAGCAGTAGGAATGGTTGTATTTTTCCAAAGTAACTTATTTTAAGTGAAACAAATGGAATGTTTGGTCAGACAAAAAAAAGGGTCAAGGAATGAGGGACTTACATGCCCCTTTACAAAGTAGGTAGATGTCATTGTGTCATGTATAACTCCCACTGAGCATAGAGAAATATCTTTCGTTTAAAAATTTAAAAAATATTTCTAAAATGTCTATAGATTTAAGTCCTTTTAATTTGGAAAGAAGGAAAGCAAAAGCCCCACTGAATGGATTAATATTAAGAATATTGTTACCAGCAGATTTTAGTGCCTTTTGTTTTGTTTTTGGTTAAAGACTAAGCCAAAAGCTGCCCATTATATTGTAGGGATTTACTGACCATTATATTAATATTCTTATTTGAATTTGAACAAAACACACAAACATACCCATGTATACACACATATGTAAAAGTGTTTTTCTTTAGCAAATATTTTTACTACTACCCGTCTAAGATTTCAAATGGCATGCAGATTATCCAGTGTAGGATGATAGGAAATAGAATGATACAATGTTTTGAGTATTTTTATAGAGGGGTCTGCTCCATATACACCTTGCCTTTCTTTTGAGGTATCTTTCCATTTCTATATTACATGTTCTAAAATTCAGCTGTTATATATAACATAGAGATTTTCAGGTGGTCTTAGATTATGCCCAGGTGTACGATCTAGTGGGAAGATTGTCAACTAAAGGGATAGACAAAGAGAAAGCAAAGTAATTCACTTAAAATCCAGAGAACTTTACAATGTTGAAAAGTAAGTAAAAGCAGATGTTGTCAAGTTTAGAAAATCAAGACATTATTTTCCTGTTTCCATTGAATTTTTTCTAAACACATTATAAATAACCTTTGAAATAATACAAAGTCCTCTGTTTATTTTGCTGATAGCATCTTTTGTAAAAAACTTTATCAATGCTTGTATAAGTTATAGACTAAATGATATCTTGGCATGGTGAAAGAATTGACTGTATCTTCTGGCAAATACAGTGCTACAGTGCTGAAATTACTTACAATATCTGAGTTACTTAGATATCTATTTGATTAGGTCTTTGGAGTTTAATGTTAAACAGCCCAAATGTTTTATGCTATCAGAAGATAAACCTGGAACCCCAATATTTCATTATTTACACACTTTACATTAATTTTATATTTTATGGAGACTATTTTATTCTTCAATAGAGGGAACTTGCTGTATTAATCTTTATAATTACTCTGACGAGAGTGGTCTAGGAATTTGAAAATTATGCTCTCCATGCTGCACCCTTCCCCATGTTCCATGTCCTAACTCAGGCTCATATTAAACATTAAAAAGTCTTACAGGGGGCCAGGCGCGGTGACTCATGCCTGTAATCCCAGCACTTTGGGAGGCCCAGGCAGGTGGATCACGAGGCCAGGAGTTCAAGATCAGCCTGGTCATCATAGTGAAACCCCAATTCTACTAAAAATACAAAAATTAGCTGGGTGTGGTGGCACATGCCTGTAATCCCAGCTTCTCAAGAGGCTGAGGCAGGAGAATCACTTGAACCTGGGTGGCAGAGGTTGCAGTGAGTGGAGACCACCATTGCACTCTAGCCTGGGTAACAGAGTGAGACTCTGTCTCAAAAAAAAAAAGTCTTACAAGGGCCGGGCGCAGTGGCTCACACCTGTAGTCCCAGCATTTTGGGAGGCCAAGGTGGGCAGATCACTTGAGGTCAGGAGTTCAAGACCAGCCTAGCCAACATAGTAAAAACCCTACTCCACTAAAAATACAAAATTAGCTGGATATGGTGAAGGGCACCTCTAATCCTAGCTACTCGGGAGGCTAAGGCAGGAGAATTGCTTGAACCCAGGAGGTGGAGGTTGCAGTGAGCTGAGATCACTCCACTGCACTCCATCCTGGGTGACAGAGCAAGACTCTACCTCAGAACAAACAAACAAAGAAACAAACAAACAAAATAAAGTCTTACAGGCCAGGTGCGGTGGCTCATGACTGTGAACACCAGGAATTTGGGAGGTCAGATGGGTGGAATACCTGAGCTCAGGAGTTTGAGACCAGCCTGGGGAATATGGTGAAACTCCCACTCTACTGAAAATACAAAAATTCACCATGCCTGGTGATGTGTGCCTGTAATCCCAGCTACTAGGGAGGCTGAGGCAGGAGAATCGCTTGAGCTTGGGAGGTGGAGGTTGCAGTGAGCCGAGATTGTGCCACTGTTCAGCTTGGATAACAGAGCTATACTCTGTCAAGAAAGAAAGAGAAAAAGAGAGAGAGAGAGAGGATGGGAGGAAAGAAGGAAGGAAAGAAGGATGGAAGAAAGGAAGGGAGGGAGGGAGGAAGGGTCTTGCAATGTGGCCTCTACATATGAAGGCTGTTTCAACTGAATTGTCATTTTTTTGATGACTTAACTTAATATGTAAACGAGCTTGGGGAGAGCCAGAGCAAGGTGTTTGCTAGTTTGGGGAAGCATAGGCTTGGCTCCAGAGCAGGTGCCCATCCTCACAGCTCCCTCTGGCCCTCATCATTTGGAGTCCCTAAATATCTTCCAGCTGTTAATGAATGTCCCAGGCTCAAAACTGCATCCCCGTGGAGGATATTTTCAGGACATAAGCCAATTCTGGAAATGACTGGCTGCTAAAATACAGAACAAGGGAGATCAGTTCATATCAACGACATAAACCATCATCTGTCTGTTATTACATTCATTCAGCTGGGTCACATATGACTCAATAATCAAATTACCACCCTATATATCTTAAATCCACATGTGAATTCGACCACCATGTGACATGGGAAAACAAAGATAAACTAGGATGTCTTTTCTTTATTTTACTTCTTTCAAATGTATCTTTTTTCTGCATATATAAGTAAAATTGCTTGTAAAATTTTGAAAATTATGTAATATGGAAAGTGAGTGTCCACAGTGGATATCCCTCCTTCCCCCATCACTTGACATACACTGTTTACCATTTGGTGTGTGTATCAATGTCTTCTTAATCATAAATGGAAGTTTCTATTGCTCATTCTGTACCAATACAAATGTGACCTTTTAAAACTAATTTAAGTGAAAAATTGACTGGGTCTATCAATATAAAATTTCAAAGGTAGATAAAATTTAAATGGGGAAAAATAAAGCAATCTTTTTCTGTTATTTATGCTTCAGCTTCTTTCAAGAAGCATTTGAAACAGCTTCCAGTAAAATCTAGGGCAAGGGAAAATACCGCCAAGAACCATTCATAAAGTGTAAATCAGAGAAAGAATGAGGAAATACTGAAAGAAGAAGGAAAATGTTAAGAGTTTTTTTTATTTTTTTTTTTTTGAGACGGAGTTTCACTCATGTTACCCAGGCTGGAGTGCAATGGCGCGATCTCGGCTCACCGCAACCTCCGCCTCCTGGGTTCAGGCAATTCTCCTGCCTCAGCCTCCTGAGTAGCTGGGATTACAGGCACGCACCACCATGCCCAGCTAATTTTTTGGTATTTTTAGTAGAGATGGGGTTTCACCATGTTGACCAGGATGGTCTCGATCTCTTGACCTCGTGATCCACCCGCCTCGGCCTCCCAAAGTGCTGGGATTACAGGCTTGAGCCACCGCGCCCGGCCTAGGTCAAGAGTTATTAGTGGTGGAAAGCTACACCATTTAACGTAAAACCTTACATGTAGTTTCAAAGTGGTCTTCATAGTTCAGTTTTTACTGGGTTGCAAAAGGAAGCCAGTTCCTTTGAGAAATATTTGCATAGAAAACTTTCATCTATGGTCAGAATGTTAACTTCACAGGGTCCATGTAATTAACAATGATGCTTTGAGGCAGGGGCAATGCCTTCTACAACTTTGTAGTTTCAGGACCTAGTACCATGCTCTCCAATACCAGGTCCTAAACATATTTGATAGAATAATGAATGAGTGAAACAGTGAATGAAGCAATGAGTGACAAGTGTAATCATTAGCAGTTTTTATTTATTTATTTATTTATTTTTGAGATGGAGTCTTGCTCTCTCACCAGGCTGGAGTGCAGTGGTGCAATCTTGGCTCACTGCAACCTCTGCCTCCTGGGTTCAAGTAATTCCCATGCCTCAGCCTCCAGAGTAGCTGGGATTACAGGCATGCACCACCACACAGCTAATTTCATAGTTTTGTATTTTAATTTTTGTATTTTTAGTAGCAGTTTATTTATAATGCTTATATATATGTTCCACTTACGATTGTTTCTTGTTACTGCCTCGTCATTGCCATTAAATTCAAGAGCTCAATTCATTCATTTACTTAACAAATATCATTGAGTGCTCAGGGGCCCAGTTTTAGGTGCTATGATACTAAAGTGTGCAAGACAGTTTGTTCACTCATATTGCTTAATATCTAGTGGGGCAGGTAGACAAGTGAGAAAAGCAACAGTATGGAAAGACTACTAGACAAGCTAAGGGTGCCGTGAGAGCCCACAGGAAGAGTGACTAAGGCAGACTATGGAAATGGGTGAATTATAATCTGTTACAAGCAAGGCAGTTCCACAGGTCGGGTTCAGAGGGACGTGGTTGAGGTATGTAGCTTCCTTGTGGTCTAGCCTAATATAGGGCTAACACCTGGGCTCTTGAAGAGAGAATAGTTGGCGTCTATAATGAGGCTTCATGCAGGATTTGACAGTAGCAGAATAGTAGACAATTTAAAATTAGTGTTACTGGTAAGTATCTGAGGAAGAGGTATCCTTTGCTTTAGACTGAAGACAAGGTTCACACTTTACATCAGGTAGTATCTTGTATTGTAAAATCTGAGGTATCAGTCAGCTTCCTGCAGGAAACAGATGGTACATGGAAAGGGCACAGTTGAACAGGGATTGATGGAAGAATGATTGATGAGGGAAGGCAGAGTTAAGGAATGAAACGGAGGATCCAGCACTCAGAAAAAAACATTTTCCACCGCTGGCCATTGCTGAAACAGGAGGTGAAGACTGCCTTATAGTAGCTGTGGCCTTAACTGGAGAGATACAACTCAAAACCTTACCTATAGAGGAGGAAGCTGGGAAAATAAACACTCAATCCTTTTTCTCCTCCTGCTTTTTGAATTTTTTTTTTTTTTTTTTTTGAGATGGAGTTTTGCTCTTGTTGCCCAGGCTGGAGTGCCTAGTGGCGCAATCTCGGCTCACTGCAACATCCGCCTCCCGGTTTCAAGCAATTCTCCTGCCTCAAAATGAAGAATGTCTAACATAACTGAGGATCATGATTTCTAATTCCATCAAGGAAGAGCTGCCCTATTTTCATTCAGTAGTGGTGTAAGTTTGTATGTTATGAAATAAACAGTTTCAGTCCTAGAAGAGTACCACATCATTAGAAGCAAACTGTTGTAGAAAAACAGAGTTATTTTTTTAACTGCAGTTGATTTGCTTTATTGCTGACAATGCTAAAGAAAGGATTTAAGATATTTGTTTGTTTAAATTAAGTTGTATGCATGGAATGACAGCTCTTTCTTCTTTCCTTTTGTTCTTAAATAATACATTACCTGACCTATCTGAACAGAGATGAACATCATTCCTCTGAGGTAGGAAGACTAGTTCTAGAGATAATTGACAAGGTGAATTTCTGGACCTCCTTCTAGAGCTTTGTAGGGATGTTTTATCTCAGAAGGCATTTTGAACACTATAGATATGTTCAAAGAGTACAGAAATATGGGAAAATGGTTAAGTTTCTTGGAGACTAACCCGGATTATACCCAAATAAGTAAGTCAACACTTAAACTGATGCCAGATTGCCTGGCAGAGCATTTAACTTGGACACAAGACAAGAGGGCCTGTTGGCTTCAGGAATGATGCTAGGAGAGAGTGCAGGGTAGCAGGGGCAGGCTGGGCGGGGTCGAGGCAGAAAACGCCTCCATTCTCTTCGGATCCCTGTTGGGTCTGAGAGTTAAATTACATAAAATAGATTAACAACAGAAAACCATAATACAAATTTTACTTGGCACAGGAGTCCTCATAAAGTAATGAAGACCCAGGCTGGCTGTAGTGGCTCATGCCCATAATCTCAGCACTTTGGGAGGCTGAGGTGGAAGGATTGCTTGAAGCCAGGAGTTCAGGAGCAGCCTGGGCAACAAAGCAAGACATTGTTCCTATAAAAAATGATGATGCATTTGAGGAATGACTGCATCTTAGATTTGACAAAATGCAGAGTAGTTTAAAAATTGAATCTTGAAAGCATGCTTATAATACAACTCAGGTGTTTTTCAAGTCTGTCTTGAATAACCAGAATGTATCTCTGGATCTAGAATATGACTGAAGAAAGTTGAAATCTAGTTAATTGCTTTCTGACTGAATATATAGCAAATAGGTTTTGACTTATTTTTCAACTAGATTTGATTTGTAATTATTATCAAAAATGGGGGAGCACTACACACTGGGGTCAGTTGGGGGGAAATAGGGGAGGGAGGGTGGGGGGTGGGAAGCTGGGGAGAGATAGCAAGGGGAGAAATGCCAGATGTAGGTGATGGGGAGGAAGGCAGCAAATCACACTGCCATGTGTGTTCCTATGCAACAATTTTGTATGTTCTTCACATGTACCCCAAAACCTAAAATGCAATAAAATAAATAAATGGGGAAAAAAAAATAATGTGTTAAGAAATATTCTGAAGCTGCCTCTAGCCCAGGGCTGGTTCCATTTATAAGGGTTTTAATGGGCAGATAAATTGAAAAATAGTAGCATGTGAGCCAGACATTTGTCTTCTTTTCTATAAACTCATTGAAAAGGAATTGTCTTCATTGAGTTTGTATAAAACAGAGAATTGGTATTTAATAACTAATAGCTGCTTATCCAGTTTGCTCCAGTCTCTGAAAAATAGTATCTGATGATCACAAGTTGTCTGGCAGTAATACAGATATATTATATTCTGCAGTGGGATTAATTTAGCATTTAAAAAAATTTTCATCAATACCATGAATACATCTTTACTTTGATTCTATACTTGCCAAGAAACCTTCTGAATTAGCTTTCCAGGGGATTAATGCCCTTGACAATTTATTGGATGTTTTATAAATGGCTAATCATTTTGGAATGTGACTTCATGTAAGCATAAATGGACAAATAGCCCAATGTCTTTCTCCTTTCTCTTTTGGTGCTGTGCTTTAGTTTGTCTTGCAAAGTTATTTGAAAATTACACTTTCAGAGAAACTCTCGGTATTTCAGAACTTTGTGTGATGAGTCCTTCCCCTGGAGAAACTGATGTGACAGCTTGTCCAGTGAGCAAAGCAGCCCAGGCTTAATAGGAGGTGAACCTGACAGGGGCAGAGCACTTCTCACCTCTACACCCTATCTTCACTGACAAGCACCATTTCACCCAAAGCCCTTCTTGATTCCAGTGTATGTGGTGATTCCACAAGTATCTTAATCATTTCCAGGCTTGCTTAGAAATTGTTTTAGAATAAACAGTCTCTCTTTGTACCTTGTAATGCCCTGCGCCAGGAACATGGTGTGCAATTCTGGTCAGCAGCCCTCAAGGAAGACATGATTAAAGTGAGAGGGTGCAGAGAAAGTTAACTAACATGAACAAAAGAATAATGATTAATTAGCTTAAGTTGGAGAATTAATCATGAAATATATTTTTTCTGAGTGTAGAATTAAAATGGGGGCCTAGTTACAAAGGAAAAATGCTGAGCAAGGGGATGTGGATAAAATTTATAATATTATAAAAACTATGCTTTCTGATTTATTGAATTCTGGCATACAAGAACTTAGGGCACTTGCAGAAGTTTAAAAGAGGTCTACAATGAATAGAAACTTGTGGAATGCATTATCCTAGGATGTGATGCAGATTGAAAATATAAATAGATTTACTGAAAGTTAAGATAAGCTCATTGATAACAGATTGAGGAAACAGTGACAATTTGGAGTATGTCCACAGCACTTGAAGGAAGTCAGACGTCTTCCTTTTTCACATGTCCCTTAGTGTGCTCATCAAAAAAGATAAATGGGCATAGGTAGGATATATATTAGAATCTAATTAGGATGATAATACAGTTTCCAAAACATAAAAAACAAAACAAAACCTTGGATCCTGGATCCATTAAATTACTCAGGTTCCAAAAGAAGACACATGAATGAAATAACTGCCTGTGAATTCTAGGGCACTGATATGGAGTCTCTGTGAAAGAGTGTACCTTGTACACTGGGAGCATCAATCATTGTTCTCAGTGGAGTGAACAGTAATGTGCATGTGTTGAACACAGGCAGAATTAGGGATCACATAGCCTTATTTTTCATAGACCACCATGTTGCTTGTGTCAAGCGTTTTCTTGAGTAGTGAATCAGGGTTTTGTCTGCAAATTAATGCAAAATAAATGAGACTCAGCCATATGTATAAAAAGCAGAAATAAAAGTTTCCTTTAAGCTATTTCCTTTTAAAATGTTCCTGGAAAAGGGCCTCTATTCTTTTATTTAAAATAAAACTGGAAATGTGGTAGAAATATTTTTGTAGCAATTTTTTTTACAAATAAATTTTATTGGCATTCTTTGCTGTCTCTCCCAGTATGAACTAGTTCCTTGCATGATTTACTTCTGTTTTCAATGAAGAAGGCTGAAACTGATTTAAATTAAAACAGCCTGCAGTTCTATTAGGATGCATGTGGTACTATGTCTCACCTTCTATCTTCACTGATGATAATGACATTTTTTTTCACAATATGCTGGCATGTTTTTAAAGGATGTCTATACATGTGTTCATAAACACATATTTGTACACACATCAAGGATAGAGACATAAATATTATGAGAGTATAATCTACTGTTGCCACTGATACTCTTTAATATATCACAACCATGTTATATCTCAGTAATTTATCTTATGAGATGGTGGGTGCAGATAGGTGCTCTTGAAAACCACACCTCTGAATCTGAAAAAGCGTCAACTAATATGGTCATAAGTTTCAGTGTCATAAGCAGTAATAAAAGAAGTACCTTAAGTGGTTTTTTAGAAATTGCTTTATTTAGCTCATAATGTTTGGGGAATCTCAAGAATTGGAAGAAAATATGACGGTGCTTATAGATCTTTTTCTGTGATATTATTTATTTATGATCTTCTTTATGCCTGTTACATGAGATGTACATATGAGGTGTTAATAAGTCAGTTCATGTAAATACATTCTTCAATGAGTACGACCCTTTGTAAGTGAACAAGCAAAGAATTTGCACTGAATTATTAGTATCTAGCAATGTTTTTCCAGACAAGTGACTAAAATAGATTTAAATCAATGTACAAAATTAAATTGCATTAAATTTTGATACTAAGTGAGTTCAGTATAGCTATGTGATACAATCATGTAAAATGTACTAATATAAAAGAATACAACCAAAATAGAGCCAGCAAAACACATGTAACTCTTTCTAAAACATTCATTTAATGAAAATCTGCAAATAAAATCATTATACTTTGAATTGTTATAGTGCTTTCAAAGTTAAGACACACCGTATTACACATTTATTCCTCTGACACACAGAGAACTCTGTGTGAATTATCATATCCATTTTATAGGCAGAGAATCTGGTCTCAGAGAGGAAAAGTACTTGAATCAATGTCACACACACACAAAAAATCTCCTAGTTGGCTTCCCTTGCATCAGGCATCTCTCCTCTGTTCCATTTACCATGCAGCTGCCAGAATGACCTTTCACCTGTGTAAAATCCTTCAGAGCTCCTCATTGCTGGTATGATGGATAAGTCCACAATGTGGTGACTATGAGCCCTGACTGCTGTCGCGGCCCATGTTCAAGTCCAGAGTTTGGCCAACATTTCCTGTAAAGGACCAAAGAGTAAATATTTTAGACTTCATGGGCTATACATCTCTGCCACTGCTCTCCAGCTTCGTTGTTGTCAGATGAAATAGGTGGTGGGCTAGATTTGACCTGCAGGGCATAGTTTGCTGACTTCTAATTTTGCAATAGAATCCCTTAGAATCTGGGAAGAAAGTATCAGAAGTTCTATTTATATTTTTTCTTAATCCCATCCTTTAAAATTATTTTTTGTGTATATTTTATAATACACATAATATTTTCATACATAAGTAAATCTACATGTATTCTGAGCACATGCTTAATTTTAGTTTATACTGATAGGATTTGTATTTGATAAAGCTGAAAGACTAACTCTCTGCTTCACCAACCCACAGCCAAGCTGCTGGCAATTCCCTGAACACACTAGACAATTTTCTGCCTCTCTACTTTTGTTCATGGGATCTTCTCATATATTTAATGCTGTTTTTGCTTGTCATTTCTTTCTGCATCTCAGATTTTCCATCTGGGATCACTTTCATTCCACTTGTAGTATATCCTTTTGGAATCCATTTAATCAGGGTCTGCTGGTAGAAAAAAAAAAATCTCTATTTGCCTGAAAACATGTTTAAAATAAGGATGTATTTTCTGGGTATAGAAGTCGAGGTTGGCAGTTATTGTCTCTTGGCACATTTAATATCTATTTATATAAATTTTACACTGTCTTTTGGCTTTTGGTGTTGCTTTTGTGAAGTCAGCTGTCAAACCAATGTTCTTTGGGAGGTAATCTGTCCTTTACTTCTCTGGCTGCTTTTACTTTGTTTTTTGGGGTAATGCAGTTTTACTATGATGTTACTACAGGTTCATTTCATTTTATTTTCCTATTCAAAATTCATTGGGATTCATAAATTTGTGATTGGTATCTTTTAGTAGTTCTAAAAAATGATTAGTGAGTTTGCCCCTCTTCCTTCCCCATTTTTTCTCCTCTTCTTCTGGAGCTCTGGTTAAATATATGTTACTCCTTAGCCTGTTAAGCCTAATCCCTCTTTCATATTTACATTTTTTCCCTGCTGTACTGCATTCTAGATAATTTCTTCTGCCCTATTCTTTAGTATACTAGTATTTTCCCTCATCTATGTCTAGATTGTTGTGGAATCCATTCATTAATGTCTTTTGTTTTCTACTTTTCTGAAAATAATTGTAGACATTTAAAATTTCTAAATAGGTTGAAAAAGTAAAACAATACAAAGAATACTTCTAAACTCATTACTCAGGTATATCTATTATCAATATTTTACTCCTTTATCTTTATTGTTTGCTCTCTGTCCTCTCTCTCTGTGTATATATAATTTTAAATGTAAATATACATTTTATTTATAGACAATGGTGATTTAGAGAAATATATATATTTATATATATGTATATCATGTATATGCACACATATACTTTTTAAATGAATATGGTTTTTTTATATGTGTACTTTTTTTATGAACCATTTGTGGGCAAGTTACATACATCGTGGTCCTTAGCCCCTGAGTACTTCAGTGTTTGTTTCTGAAGAATAAGGATATTTTCATATGGCTATAGTACAAGTATCAATATAAATACTTTTTGCATGTAAATTTAAATTTAACACTTAAAAAAGTATTAGTACAGTGCTTTTTATTTCATCTGCTCACATATTCCATTGTTTCAGCTGACTCAGTGATGTTGTCTACAGCATTTGATTCCTCTCCAGTGCCATGTGCAGTGTAGAGTCAGGTATTGCATTTTGTTGTCATGCCTTTGAAGCCTCTTTTAATCTGGAGCATTTTCTTAGCCTTATATAGTCTTTCATGGCATTTACCTTTTGGAAGACCAAAACCCCCACTCTTACTTTTTAGAAACAGAATATTTCTAATTGGGGCTTTGTGTGATGTTCCCTCATGATTAGATTCAAATTATCCATTTTTCGCAAGAAGACAGCATTGGTGATACTGTATTTTTCTCCGAGTGTCATATCTAGAATGTGGATACGAATTCTGATCAATCAGTTAGGTTATCTGATTTCTCCACCATCTAATTTATTTTCTTCTCCTCTCTTGAAACTAATAAGCAGCTTGTGGGGGAACACTTTAAGATCATACAAATATCACACTTCTTATACCAATTTTCCCTTAGATTTGGCATTCACTGATGAACCTTGCCTGATTAAATTTAATCTTTACTGCACTTGTTATAAAAACCATTCATTTTAAATTAGTTTTATTTCTCAATTCAAAAGAAGGTTCAATGCTTTTCAAATCTGCTAATTTGCTAACAGAAAAAATCTGTTATTTTTTCCTCTTAAATTTTATTTCACTTTTTATTTCTATCTTTAAATATAGTATGCATAATTGTTTTATCCTATTTGTCTAATGATTTAATATATGAAGTATTTGAAAGTACCCTTCTTTAAGTGATGTAAATTCAGTCTGCAGATTTGCTCAAGGACCACTTTTGGTTACAACTTCTCAGGGGCATTCCTCCTTAATCTACTCAGCAATAGACAAATTTCCTTAAGTCCCCTGGTGAGGGAATGGAATAGAGTGGGACTTCTAATTTATTCTTTCCCTGAGGGTGTAACACTTTGGGGAAACAGTTTAACATAGAGAAGAACTTCAATTTGTCTCCCCACCTGTATGAACTGAGCTTTGATGTTGGTTTCTCCTCCTCTTCACTTAGATTTTAACCTGTTAAAATACTTTCTTGTCAGCTTTTTATTATTTTAAGAAGATGCTTTTGTACCTTATCCAATATTGTTGTTTTCATTGGGAAGTCTGATCTGAATAACCTAGGCTACCATGTTTTGTCACAGTGTAATCTCTGCATTCAGGATTCTTCTCTATCCCTCACACCTTCCTCAGCTTTCCAATCTCAATTCAAGTGTCACCTATCCATAAAGCCTTCTCTGGGCAAAATCCTTCCCCAAAGTACCATAGATTATTCTTACTGTAGTTGGTCCCAGCATATGTATTATATATTTCCTTCATCGTGTGGTTCGTTTGTTTTGCTTTCCTGTCTGTCTCTTCCAAATAGCCCCTAAGTTTCTTAGGAGCAGGCACTGTGTCTTATTCACTTTTGTATCCTGGGGTCCTGGTAGAGTAGCTGGCATATATTATCCCTTAACAGATGTGTGTCAAAGGAAGGGATGAAAGCATATCTGCCTTCCTGATGTTTTATACTCTTTGACAATTTGTATGCCTTGTCGTTATGTCCCCAGTGCTTAGTACGGTGTCTGTCTCATAGCTGTCTAATAATTGTTTGTGGACAGGAATTTTTGTCAACCTGGAAGTGAAATAGGATAAGGGACAGAATGACCAATACAGTAAATCTATCAGGAGACACAGTGAGTTAATTCATAGAATGGGGTGTTGGTGATCGTGGTAGCAAAAATGGTAGTATAACTGTGAGTCCTGAAGGGGTACAATCTGGTTTGTGTAGCCAGACAGAAGCAGATTTGGACTGTTGTGAATTCACAATTTACAGTTGTTCAGGGATCTACGCTAGAAACGAGGATCCAGATAGAAGGCAGAGTTGAACCAACTCCAGAACGAACTAGAGTAGGTAGATGGTGACTGTATAGTCAGGGTTCTCTAGAGAGACAGACCAACAGGAAAGAGGGAGAGAGAGAGAGAGAGACAGAGACAGAGAGAATTTATCAAAGAGAGAGAGAGAAGAGAGAATTTATCAATTGGCTCATGCAATTATGGAGGCTGAGAAGTCCCACGATAGGCTGGCTATGAGCTGGAGACCCTGGAATGTGGGTAGTTGGCTCAGCCCAAATCTGAATGCCTCAGGGAAACCAATGCTCTGACTCTCAGTCCTAGACCAAAGGCCTGAGACCCAAGGGGTCACTGGTATAAGTCCTGGAGTCCAAAGGCTGGAAAGCCTTGAGTTCTGATGTCCAAGGGAGAAGAGGAAGGGTGTCCCAACTCCAGGAGAGAGAGAGAGAGAGAGAGAGAATTTGTCTTCCCTGTCTTTTTGTTCTGTCTCGGCTCCCAGCTAATTAGATGGCACCTACCCACATTGTGGGTTTGTCTCCCTCACTCAGCTCACAGACTTACCCTTCAATCTTTCCTGGAAACACCCTTGCAGACACACCCAGAAGTAATGCTTTATCAGTTATCTAGATATTCCTTAACCCAGTCAGGTTCACACCTAAAATTAACTGTCATGGTGATAGTCAATGGCACAAGGGGTGGTGGTTTCAGGAAAAGTCTTGTTTGGCTTGCATTTGGGTTTTACTGCCTCATTGTTATGTGGGATCATTGTGTGTTTTGAGTCTAGCAAAGCATAGGCTGCTCCTTAGGGCAAGGCCAACATCTTTTGAATTAGCTGTTGCCTGAAGGGATCAAGGGCCATTATTCTCTGGAGAGAGATTTTTCTTCTGGAAGGCCTGCTTTCCCGACTTCAGAATTCAGCTTCTTGTAGACTGATTCACTTGATTTCCCCTTTCCGGTAAGTCCTAGTCAAGCTATAGTGCCCACAAATCCGTGGTAACTATTACTTCTTACCCTCCTTCTGCAACATGCACCTCAGGTGTGCTTTTGCAGTATGTTTTCCCATTCTAGTATACTTTTCTGTGTGCTCAAGAATACCAGGCTACATGATTTGGCTGTGTCTCAACCAAATCTCAGCTTTTTTTTTTTCTTTTGAGATGGAGTCTCCTTCTGTCACCCAGACTGGATTGCAGCGGCATGATCCTGGCTCACTGCAACCTCCACCTCCTGGGTTTAAGTGATTCTCCTGTCTCAGCCACCACAGTGCCTGGGGTTAGTCTCAAGCCACCACGCCCAGCTAATTTTTGTATTTTTAGTAGAGATGTGTTTCACCATGTTTGCCAGGCTGGTATTGAACTGACCTCAAGTGATCTAGCCATCTCAGCCTCTCACAGTGCTGGGATTACAGGCATGTGCCACCACACCTGGCCTCAAACCTCATCTTGAATTGTAGTTCCCATAATCCCCATGTGTTATGGGAGGAACCAGGTGGAGATAATAGAATCATGGGGGCGGTTTCTCCATCCTGTTCTCATGATAGTGAGTTAGTTCTCATGAGAGATGATGCTTTTATAATGGGCTTCCTCCTTTCCTGGGCACTCATTCTCTCTCCTGCTGCCCTGTGAAGAGGTGCTTTCCACCATGATTGTAAGTTTCCTCAGGCCTCCCAAGCCATGTGGAATGGTGAGTCAATTAAAACTCTTTCCTTTATAAATTACCCAGTCTTGGGTAGTTCTTCATAGCAGTGTGAGAATGGACTAATATACCAGGGTTCAAGGTGCCCGGTGTTCAAGGGTACCCAGAGTCAAGGCCCAAATAATGTTCCACTTTTGCTAAGATAGCCTCTCTGTTACACCAGCCCACTCATCAAACTCCTATAATTTATCTAAACCCTCAGTATTTTATACTGAATGTTATGCTTCTTATTTCCCAAGGATCACTCCCCTGACGCAATCTGATTATTGGCTCCTTGACTTTAGTGTTCACCCTGACAGGCTGTTGATCTATATATGGTACTAGTTATACACTTGAGTGTGTAGCCACCCGCAAATACTTGTTGACCTCTAGTGCAAACAGCAAGCAAGCATCTGCATATCTCTCAAGTCTTCTACTTATACTGCTCTTCGTGTAGTAAAATTTCAGAGGTTTTTAGGAGTTGGATTGAATAGAGGGTTCTTTTTAAATTTTTTTTTTTTTTTAATTTTGCAACTGTATAAGTAGAGGTCACATGGTTTGCATTTAGAGATTTGAGTCTGAGTGGCACAGCCAGAATTACAATCTCAGCATGATGGCTGCAGTTTAGCACTTATTCTTCTCACAACTCTTCTGTAAATAGCATCATTTACCCTATAATAGGTAAAGTACCATGGGGGATGTGGAATCGTTTTCCTTTCCTGACTTCCAACGCCTATAGAATTTGGCTTAAATCAACACATTGGTGAAAGTTATACCAATTGGATTTGTTTAATCCATATGTAGTTAAAATGAAAGAATCACCAAAACAAAGTATTTTATTACTTCTGTTCTGTTTACAGGTTCTTTTCAGTGTTTTATTTAGACTATCACAGCTACTCTGTACAGAGCAGAACCTATCAGTGGATTATTGTATGTGGGGTTTCTGCAGGGGGGCCATGCTGTTTGGACCATTTTCCCATGGAAAGCTTTGCCAGCCCTTACAGTGCCCTGATACTTTAAGTCTACTTTTGGAGGTGGCCTCCCCTTAGGCGGTCATTCTGAAGAGCCTTTCAAGAACCTGAAATGTTGCCATTGGAGCGTTTCCCAGAAGGAAATTGAACCACAATTTTTTGAAGTGCAGGGAACTCTCTACCAGGAGTATGTCATGTGTCTAGACATTCTGATGTGTTTTTCATTATAATAATGCAATAACATGGGCTGCACCAAAATGATAGCGTAAATTCATTAAGACTGTTTTCTTGTCTCAGTGAAAAGAACACTACGAACTATGAACTACCTGTGTGTGGCATCTGCCTCTTTTGTTTCCTTGCCCTTCTAATCTCTTTGTACTTGATTATTTTTTTTCTTTTTCCCTATTATTTTGTTCTCTAAATAGAGTATAACAGTAAGAGTTCATCAATTCTACCATATTTCGAAGCTGATTAGAGAGGGGAAAAAAATCATGTTGGCTAACTAATAGAGAGCCAGGGAATTACAAATAAATCGTCAGTTGCATAAGGGAGAAAATGAAATTTAACTAAGGAAATTGGAGCCTCTGCTGCCATGAAGAAAATAAATGAGACAATGTAGAGTCATTACAAGAAGACTGGGTGGTCTACAAGAAAGAGGGCAGATTGTGCAAACTGACAGTTGAGGAATCAGCCTGAATGTTGCTGCTTGGGACCAGTTGCTGTTCATTGGTGTCACAGCAAAATGTGCTTTATTTGTGGAACACTTGAGGAGACTTGGCAGATGAGGGGGGCTCTGAAATATAGGAGGGCTTAACCTCCTGGTCTCTGAGGTATTCTTCCTATTTAGAATGGAAAGTTCAGGGACTGTTACCATAAGAATCTCCCTGGAATCCCAGCTGGACTGTCCCTGCTCCAGCATGGATCAGAGCACACCTGCAGGGAGAGGGCTTTTTCTTCCAACCACCTGCATTCACTTCCTGTGAGAACTGTGGTTCCTGGAAGAGCCACCCACTACCAGCTTCAGTTTATAGCAAGAAGTAGTAAGGGCAGCTCTACTGGGCAGAACATCTCCTGGATGTTCAAATCCAAGCATCTGTATTTTGGATTTCTGGTACCCTTGTCTTAACCCACTGGCTTCTGGACTCTCTCCTCCTTTTTCCTTTGCTTCTACTCACCTTGTCTAATTATTTTTTTAAAATTGTACTTTAGGTTCTGGGGTCCATGTGCAGAACATGCAGAATTATTGCATAGGTACATACATGGCAATGTGGTTTGTTGCCACCCTCCCACCGTCCCCTATATCTGGCATTTCTCCTCATGTTTTCCCTCCCTAACCTCCCCATTCCCCTGCTGTGCCTCCCCTGCCCCCCCAACAGACCCCAGTGTGTGATGCTCCCGTCCTGTGTCCACATGTTTCTCATTGTTCAACACCTGCCTATGAGTGAGAACATGTGGTGTTTAATTTTATGTTCTTGTGTCAGTTTGCTGAGAATGATCGTTTCCAGATTCATCCATGTCCCTATAAAGAACATGAACTCATCCTTTTTATGGCTGCATAGTATTCCATGGTGTATATGTACCACATTTTTCCTGTCCAGTCTATCATCGATAGGCATTTGGGTTGGTTCCAGGTCTTTGCTATTATAAACAGTGCTGCAATGAACATATGTGTGCATGTGTCTTTATAATAGAATGATTCATAATCCTTTGGGTATATACCCAGTAATGGGATTTCTGAGTCAAATGGAATTTCTATTTCTAGGTCCTTGAGGAAGCACCACACTGTCTTCCACAATGGTTGAACTAATTTACACTCCCATCAAGTGTAAAGTGTTCCTATTTCTCTACATCCTCTCCAGCATCTGTTGTCTCCAGATTTTTTAATGATCGCCATTCTAACATGCGTGAGATAGTATCTCCATGTGGTTTTGATTTGCATTTCTCTAATAACCAGTGATGATGAGCATTTTTTCGTATGTTTGTTGGCCTCATGTCTGTCTTTTGAAAAGTGTCTCTTCATATCCTTCACCTTGTCTAGTTTTTAAATAATCCTCTCTTTTTAAAAATTTCTGACTACAAGTAACCATGTTTGCCCATGTAGTTGTTTTCTGTTTTCTAAATGTTGGAGAACTTTGAGCCTCTCTTCCAAGGTTATAAAGATGGGCAATGGGCCAAATCTGATTTGAGTTATGTTTTGTTTGATACATCTAGGGTTTAGTTGCATTGTGTGTGTGTGTGTGTGTGTGTGCGTGTGTGTGTGTGTGTGTATGTGTGTGTTGTTTAATGGAATCAATAACTAATTTTGTAAAAATTAGAATATTTTACATTCAAATGTGGATTTTTGACTCCCCTTGAAAAATTAAAACATTTGGCAACCAATTCCTGGATGAGTGTTTCAACTTCTTTTAATTCTCTACAGTTTCCACCATGACCTACTTCTCTTGGGGTTACAGTGTTATTATTATTACCATTATTAAAGGCTAGAGTGCCTTTTCTGGCTGCTATAATAAAATACCATAGACTAGGTGGCTTAAAATAATAGAAATTTATTTCTCACAGCTCTGGAGGCTGGAATTCTGAGATCAGAGTGTCACCATGGTCAGATTCTACTGTGGGCATTCCTCTAGAGAGAGGACTAGAGCCTTCATTGAGTTCTCTTTTATAAGGACACTAATCCCATTCATCAGGGCCCTACCTTCATGGCCTAAATTAACTCCCAAAGGCCACACCTCCTACTAACATCACACTGGGGGCTAGGATTTTTTTTAAAGGGGCTAGGATTTTAACATAAATTTTTTACATTTAGTCCATAGCACAGAGTTGAGGGAGAAATGAAATATTTCTCTTATCTCAGTCTTTATAAGTTTTCTTTTCAGAAAAAGACTTTTATTGTTAGCTTGCTGCCTTAGCTCCTTAATAAGAAGCATTTTTGTGTGTGCCATTACTCAGCTCTCTGCTGGAGTGGAGCTTGTTAGTTGTTTCCAGGTTTGGATCTCTAGAACTATTGCTTGATACTCCTCTAGTGTGGACTGTACCAACTCCACCCATGCCTTCATCTGGCCATTCCAGACTAGCTAAGGCACCTCAGATGCTGGATGACATTGACACCAGACCCTGTTTATGTTTGCCAACTATGTAAAGATTTCCATTATACAAGATGTTGCCTGTCGGTGTACCTTTGTGGTCATTTTCTCTTGGTGGTAAACACTCAAAAATCTGTTTCTCATGGTTTTGTTGTTGTTGTTTGTTCGTTTCAGTTAACCTTTCCCAAATGGAGTTAACACTGTATTTTTTAAAAGCCCAATTGTCCTTTATACAACTTAATATATCATCTGGAGGCCCAGGCTAGCAAGAAAATGCCTTGTCTCAGAAGAAGGGGAGAGTAATTTGAGTGACAGTATATGATCGTAACATAATGAAAGCTGCCATTATGCAATAATTAACTACCACATAATGATACACACTTGGGTGCCAGACTCTTTGGGTTCGTATTCTTGCTCTGCCACTGTGTAGCTGAGTGTAATCTTGGACAGGTTACTTAACCTTATGATTGTTTTTTCATCTATAAAATGGTGATGATAATAGTAATAAGTGCTTCATAGGATGGGTGTAAGCAATAAAAGTTTATATGTATACAGTACCTGCCATTTAATAAGCATCCTGTAAGTATAGGCTATTACTGTTATTTGAATGTCTTCATGTGGAAGGCACTTGTATTAGATACAAAGATAAATAAGATATGATCCTTGTCCTGAAGACGTTCATGGTTTAGCTTAAGAAAAGATACTTAAGAAAAGAATAATTACAGTGTAACAATAGGGTATTCAAGTTAGAATAGTAGCCAAAGAGAAAGGGATTCCTACCTGGAAAGGACATGAAAGGCTTTATGGAAATTCTTAACGTTTCTTAAAGGAAGAGTTTGAGGGAGCAGGAAGGGGTGGCCATGAGTTCATATGCCACTCATGTTCATCTGATCCAAGAAGGCAAGACCAAGCAAGGTTCTAGCTAGCAGACTAATCACAGTGCCAGTTAGTACATTCCTGAGTGGAAAAGGACTGTTTTCCTACACCAAGTATCAGGTTCAGCAGAACTTGATCACAAATGTTACAGGCCCTTCAAAAGAGCTTGCTAAGGCCTTCAAACCCTAGAGTCCCCAAACTAATTTGGTATTTCAGATATTATAACAATGTATGTCAGAGAAGTATCTGTTTAGACTAAATAATGCTCTTTCTCACCAGTGGCAGAATAGAATTTATGTACCCTGAAACTGAAAGAGGCCTTAGACATCATCTTGTCCAATCCCTTCACCTTACAGCTGAGAACAAGAAAACTCATGGAGGAAAATTAACTTTTATAAAATGGTTAATTTCCATATCTCATAGATCAGGACTTAAAAGAAATATTGAGATGCTTTTATTATTACATATAAAAATTTAAAAGTGTATATAAAACAAGGATTGCCACTGGATGTCCTGTTTTAATAGTTGCACAGACAGATGTTTCAAATGAGTTGTATGTTTACCAACTTGAAGTCTTCCAAAAGAGTGAGGATCATCCTAATGGTAGAAGAGATACTATAAAGGCTTTGGTAGGTAGTATGAACTGTGTTTTCATCACTAAATTCCTGGCATTTAATAAATATTTTCTGAACTTATTTCAGCCAATTACATTGAATTATATGAATATCTGAGTAAGTGCAGAAAACAATTTTCCATTGACATGCTTCATTCATTTTTTAAATTGTTTGATAAAATTTTGAACCATTTAGATCAAGAGACTATAGTTTTACTGTGAGTTTAGCCTGGGAAACTGCTGGCTATGAGATCTCATGAACATATTCCAAATTTAAAATTGCATGGATATGATTATTGCCGTGTGGGCAGAAAGCTGTTCATATACCAAATGTAATAGTGCAAACCATTCTGGATACTGTGAGGTTTGGGCTGAAGGTCATTTCTGTGATCCGTGTTGGTATTAGTGTTCTAGATATTAATTTGTTAAGATGTTAATGTTCTAGACCTTAATATGCATATGTTGTTAAAGGGAAAATGCTCTCAAAAATAACAAAAAGAGGCATATATTGATAAGATAGAACTAAAAATCGAGATAAAATATTTTACCAAAGGAAAACTTTTACTTATATGAAAATTCAAGTTAACAGAGCAAAATAAAAAGTGACAACATTATAATTCATCAGTAAAGGATAGTAAAATTGGTTTACTTTCAGTTGTACATATTCAGTAGAATCAGCCAATGCTATAAGCCATTTATTTTTTTAAAAGTTGTTCTATGTTTTATTACCTTGCTGCTGAATGTCTGATGATTTAACTGGGAGAATTTCACACAATTTTCAGATCCAGTAACTTTTTGGCTGAGGGTATGAAAAGGGAGCTAGAAAAATCAAAAGAAATTGTGAAAATCCTCAATTATAACAACTTGTCCTTTTTATAGCTCAACTTGCTAAAATTTTCCAATTTAAATTTATCATAAAATTTATTAGCCAGAGGAACAAAATACTATATAATTGACAAGGCACTCAGGACCCACCTGGAATTTGCATTAGGATTCCAACTGTCATTGTATCATAGATGAAAGCAAAACAAAATTGTTTCCAAAAATGAGCTGAGTGAGGGTCAAGACTGCAAAAGCTAAAAACAGTTAGGGAGCTGGTGACTAAAGAGAGGTTATTGTAGCCATGTAACATATTTGAAAGTTCTAAATTCAAAGGGAAGAAAATGGCACTGCATTCCTGTAGATATAAAGGTTAAAATTTAAATAAGAATTTACATTAAATCTCAAATAAGAAAAATAACACATTTATGAAATCTTAAAGTGGTCTTTGGCTTTTTCCTGTGAGGAGGTTTAAAGAAACCAAACAAATCCCATTCTCAGTGTGTGGAGATTTATTTAAATGCTCCTAGGAAGAAAAAATGAGAAGATTTTGAAGTGTTCCTAGTCTTTATAGATCCAGGGTTAAAATCAATACCATGTCCAGATAAAGATTTTTGGAAGTTTGTATGGGAGAAAGAAAAGCCTGATGGTTTGGAAAGGTGTGATGGATATGGATGAACATTTGCCCCTTGTATGTAAAAATAAATTATCTTTCAGTGCTGACTTGGCTGCAGACGCCAAGTCTGTGTGTAGTTGGAGGTCAGTGCACAGCAGGGTGGCCAGAATGTAAGGAGGAAAACTGTGACAGGCTCACTGTGTGTGGATCTGGTGGGAAAGGGTATGAGTCATTTCACAGACTTGGAGGATGTATAAAATAGAGAGATGTATGTGTCTGCAACTGTATTAGTCCATTCTCATGCTGCTCTAAAGACATACCTGAGACCGGGTAATTTATAAAGAAAAGAGATTTAATTGGCTCATGGTTCTGCAGGCTGTACAGTCTTCTGCTTCTGGGTAGGCCTGAGGAAACTTACAATCATGGTGGAAGGTAAAGGGAAATCAGGCCCATCTTCACATGACTGGTAGGAGGAAGAGAGAATGAAGGAGAATGTGCTGCACACTGTTAAACAACTAAATCTTGTGAGAACTCTATCACAAGACTACACTAGATAGATGGTGCCGAACTTTTAAAAACCACCCCTATGATCCAGTCACCTCCCACCTCCAACACTTGGGATCATAATTCAACATGAGATTTGGGTAAGGACACAGAGCCAAACCATATCAGCATTATTTTATGGATGTACATATTGGATATGTTATTTTCTAGAATTTATAATAGTTGTGAAGTTTCATAGTGTCTTCGCTGGGGCTATTACCTACTCTTTTACAAAACAGAGTGAAATAGGAATCTTTGTCTATAGTTTATAATTCTGGATGGTCACTCACATGCCTGGGGCCTTGGTGGGAATGGTCAAAAGACTAGGCTCAGCTAGACTGTCACCTGGAGAATCTACACCTTGCCTCTCCAACATAGACAACTTCAGGGTTGGTAGACTTCCATGTATGGCAGCTCAGGCCCACCAGAAAGAATGTTTCAAGAGGCCCAGGTTGAAGGTATAAGGCTCCCAAGTCATAAGAAATTCTATGGTGTCTCTTCTGCTGCTTTCTTGGGTCAAGTAGGCCACGAAATCCAGCCTAGATTAAAAGGAAAGGACACAAAATTCCACCTTCCTGTGAGCGGAGCAGTGATGATATCTAGCCACATATAATCTACTTCAGGCTGCCCTCTGCTACAAAGCATTTGCATTTCTACCAAGTGCAAAATATAGTTATTTCCTTCACCAATCCTCCAAAGTTTCATCTCGTCGTGACATCTGCTCCAAGTCAAGTAGTCATTATTTAAATCAATTCTAGATGCAAATGAAATTCTTTGGGTTTAATTTCTCAGGTGTAGCATTCTCCAGCACAGTTTCTTTCAACTGGAAGGCCTGTGAATTAGAGGCTTATCTGTCCTTCCCTCTCACACCTCTTATACACCTAACATACAATGGTGACAAAGGTATAAGATATCCACAAACTTCCAGTCACAAAGGGGTGAAACAGGAGGAGCATAGCCATGAAGGTCAATAGCAATTCTGAATTCCAGCTGGGCAGAAATCGCAAGTTTCTTATTTGGGGCCTCATCCTTCTCCCTGGAAATGTTTCTCTGGCCTTAACCTCTGGACGCTTTATTCCCACTGTTTCATTATTTCTTTTTCTTTTCATGTTTGCAGAATTTGGATTTGATCTTTGCTCCAAAGGCATTTGTAACTTTGAGAATATTTTTCTGCGAGAGACTGGGGATGAGAAACGGTTTTATTTAAACCTAGAAAGTCCTAGATCTTTTTATTTTCTCTAAATTATGTTATAACAAATGTAACAATTCATTTTTTGGTTCTATTTTCCAAATTACTGAAGGCCACAGTCTTGTCAAACTTCCCAACACCTTTTTTCCAACCTCTATTAGCATTTTCCTCACTGTCCTTCACCTCCTCACCAAGTCTCCCTTCATATGTCACTACCACGCTCTTGAGGCTCTTCCAGCTTCTGCCACTAGTCTAAAAGCTAATGCCACATGTTTTAGGTTTCTGTTATTGCAGAACTCTCTTTCCAGATACAAAAATTTGTTCCAGTTTTCTATTGATATATAATAATTTATTCTCAAACTTCATGGCTTACAACAAAAAAATCATTTTTTTACGTCATGATTGTGTAGGTCAGAAGTTTGGGCAGGGCTCACCTGGGTGGTTCTTTTGCTTCATGTGGCATTGACTATGGCAACTTGGTGATATTCAGTTGCAGATGGACTGGTTTGAGAGATCCCAGATGGCTTTACTCACATGTATGATGGCTTGGTGAGTATGGCTGAAAGACTAGCCTCAGCTGAGACTATCAACTAGAACTATCTTATAAGGACAGCTCAGGTCTTCCACAGAGAATGTTCCCCAAGAGAACCATATGGAAGTTGCAAGGCTTATTGTAACCTAGGCTTTGAAGTTACTCTGAATAATGTTGTTTCCACTTCATTGTATTGCTCAGGCAAGTCCCCAAAGCCAGGCCATATCAGGCAGAAGCAAAATACACTTTACCTCTCAATGGGAGGAATATCAAAGAATTTGTGATTGTTTTTAGCCTACCATGCTTATAGTTCTAAGGTAACTTTTTTTAAAAAAAAAGTATTATCATTTCATGGACTTAAATATATTGATATGGTTTAATCCATTGCAGCTATTATTTTTTATTGATGCTCAAATTGTCTTATCTTTGGCTAATGTGAGCCACTTCAGTTGATGTCTGAATCTTTTGACATGACCCTAATAGCATTTTTTTTCCTAATCTGTTCAGAGGAAGATACCTAATAGCATTCAATAGCTTCCTTATTACATGGTACTATTTCAGATTTTACCTTGCACATGTCCTCCCTGAAGCTAGAAAGGAAGTTCCTTGTATCTTTTAGTGGGAAATGGCATTTTAAGGCCGCAAATTGGATGCTTCCACCAAAATGACTATAAGAGGAGTTAAGAAAATTATTTTTGTATATGTTTTCTCCATTTCCTCCATTTAAAAAATTGTACTGCATCTGCATTATCCAAGGATATATATTATATACCATTTAACCTTTCTTTACTTTTTTTTTTTTTTTTTTTTGAGACTAAGTCTCACTCTGTTGCTAGGCTGGAGTGCAGTGGCGCAATCTCAGCTCACTGCACCCTCTGCCTCCCAGGTTCATGCGATTCTACTGCCTCAGCTTCCTAACTACAGGCAGGTGCCACCACACCCAGCTAATTTTTGTATTTTCAGTAGAGACAGGGTTTCAGCATGTTGGCCAGAATGGCATAGATCTCTTGATCTCATGATCTGCCCTCCTTGGCCTCCCAAAATGCTGGGATTACAGGCATGAGCCACCGTACGCAGTCCCCTTTCTTTCCTTTTAACCTGCCCTTTTAACTCTTATTTGGTCTTAGTTCTAAAAATAGCCTTATAATTAACGTTTGTCACCCACTGATATCTTTCTAGTGATTTTGGTTGCATGAAATTTGTAATCTATCTTCTCAAATAGATTCCTCTGCAAAAGCTCATGGAAGCAATAGTTCCTGAATTCTTATATGTCAGTAATGTCTTATTGGTGGCTTTCATACTTGAGTCTATTAGTCTTTATACAAAATCCTTGGCTCTCATCTTTTTTCCTTTAGTATCTTAAATGCTACTCTATTTTCATAAAACATAAAACATTGCTATTGAAATGCCTAACAGCAATTTAATTTTATGTTCATTATGAGTCACTTGGTCTTTTTGCTTGTATATTCAAAGGACATTTTTCTATCTCAAAATAAAATATATTGACTTACAGTTTTCTTTGTGATTATACTTCAATAAAGCTGTCAAAAATCATATATTGAAATCTACTTAGATTATGTAAAGAACAAATAATCTTAAAATTAGGCTTGTGTTGGCCAGGCACAAGACCTCATGCCCATAATCCCAACACTTTTGGAGCTGAGGCAGGTGGGTCACTTGAGGCCAGGAGTTTGAGACCAGCCTGGCCAACATGGTGATACCTGGTCTCTAACAAAAATACAAAAATGAGCCTGCCATGGTGGAGCATGCCTATAATCCCAGCTACTCTGGAGGCCGAGGCACAAGAATCGCTTGAACCTGGGATACCAAGGTTACAGTGAGCCCAGATTGCAATATTGTACTCTGGCCTGGGAGACAGAGTCTTACTCTGTCTCAAAATTTAAAAAAACAAAAAACAAAAAAAAAGACCATGCGCAGTGGCTCATGCCTGTAATCCTAGCACTTTGGGAGGCCAAGGTGAGTGGATCACCTGAGGTCAAGAGTTCAAGACCAACCTACCAAAAAGGAGAAACCCCATCTGTACTAAAAATACAAAAATTGGCCAGTCATGGTGGTGCATACCTGTAATTCCAGCTACCCAAGAGGCTGAGGCAGGAGGATCACTTGAACCCGAGAGCTGGAGGTTGCGGTTGCCTGAGATCACACCATTGCACTCCAGCCTGGGCAAGAAGAGAAGACTCCATCCCAAAAAACAAAAACAAACAGCTTATATTAAGTCTTTTATTAAATATATATGGTTATTAGTTATTTTGCTGATTGGTTTTAGAAATTTGAATTAAATAGTTTCAGATGATTACTTAATTTAAAACAGTACAAAAAGAAGCATGTAAAAATAAAAACACTTGAGGACAGAGATCCAAGATGGCCAAATAGGAATTTAATATACTAATAGCTCTGGAGTGCAGTCCCCAGCGAGAACAATGCAGAGGGTGAGTGATCACCACATTTTCAAATGAGTTATTACTGCCCACAGACCAGGAGATTCCCAGGGTGAAAGGCACCACGAGTTTCCAGCACTGCTGTTTTACCCAGCACAGCAGGTCTCCACACAAAACTCATACAAATCTGGGTGGCTGTCTCAAATGGCTCCTGGAATACCTGGGATACAGAGCCTCCCATTCAACTGCCAAAAGGGGGCTGAAACAGGGAGCCAGGTGATCTGTTTGGCGGGTCCCACCTCCACAAAGACCAGCAATCTGAAACACTCTGGATTGAGAGTTTTGCAACAAGCACTGCTGGGCCCAGGATGGTCCAGCTGTGTTGAGGGAAGGGCGTCTGCCATTACCGAGGCAGTCCACCATTACTGAGGCAGTCTACCATTACTGAGGCAGTCTGACATTAACAAGGCAATCCACCATTATTGAGGCAGTCCGCCATTATAGAGGCAGTCTGTCATTACTGAGGCAGACCATCATTACCGAGGCAGTTCTAACTATACCTGTATAAACAAAACTGCAAGGAAGTTCAAACAGCAGTTGGGCAGAGCCCATAGCAGCTCAGCAATGTCTCTGCTGGCAGACTGTGACTAGGCTACCTCCTTGCTGGTCAGGGCATCTCTGAAAAAAGGCAGCATGTCAGGAACTTATTTAAAAAAGCCCCACCTTCTCAGCACAGAGCACCTGTGAAAAGAGGCGGTTATGAGTTCCACTGCAGCAGACTTAAAAGCACATGCCCAGGAGCTCTGAACAGAATAACGGAGCTCACAGCTCAGCACCTGAGCTCCTATAAGGGACAGACTGTCTCCTCAAACAGCTCTCCAACCCCTGTATATCCAAAAAGACACCTCATAAAGGAGAGCTGAGGCTGACACCTGGCGGGTAACCTTCTGGGATGAAGATAACAGAGGAAAAAATGGGCAGAAACCCTTACTGTTCTGCAGCCGCCTCAGGTGATCCCCAGGCAAGCAGGCTCTGTAGTGTACCTCCAGCAGTCCTACAGCAGAGGGGCCTGACTGTTAGAAGGAAAACTAAAAAACAGAAAGAAATAACTTCTTTATCAACAAAGAGGACATCCACTCAGAGACCCTATCCGAAAATCAACAAAGATGGGAAGAAACCAGTGCAAAAAGGATGAAAACACCCAAAACCAGAACGCCTCTCCTCTTGCAAGGGATCACAACTCCTCACCAGCAAGGGGACAAATATGGATGGAGAAGGAGTCCGATGAATTGACAGAAACAGGCTTCAGAAAGCGGGTAATAAGAAACTTCTCTGAGCTAAAAGAACATGTTCTAACCCAATGCAAAGAAACTAAGAACCTTGAAAAAAGGTTCAATGAAATACTAATGAGAATAAACAGCTTAGAGTAGAATATAAATGATCTGATGGAACTGAAAAATACAGCACGAGAAACTTGCAAAGCATACAGAAGTTTCAATAGCTGAATTGACCAAGCAGAAGAAAGGGTATCAGATCTTGAAGATCAACTCAATGAAATAAAACGAGAAGGCAAGACTAGAGAAAAAAGAGTGAAAAGAAATGAACAAAGCCTCCAAGGAATATGGGATTATGTGAAAAGACCTAATCTGTTTTATAGGTATACCTGAATGTGACAGAGAGAATGAATCCAAGCTGGAAAACACTCTTCAGGATATTATCCAGCAGAACTTCCCCAACCTAACAAGATAGGCCAATATTCAAGTCCAGGACATACAGAGAACACCACAAAGACATTCCTCAAGAAGAGCAACCACAAGGCACATAATCGTCAGACTCACCAGGATTGAATGAAGGAAAAAATGCTAAGGACAGCCAGAGAGGAAGGTCGGGTTACCCACAAAGGGAATCCCATCAGACTCACAGTGAATCTCTTGGCAGAAACCCTACAAGCCAGAAGAGAATGGGGGCCAATATTCAACATCCTTAAAGAAAAGAACTTTCAACCTAGAATTTCATATCCAGCCAAACGAAGTTTCATAAGCAAAGGAGAAATGAAATCCTTTATGAACAAGCAGTTACTGAGAGATTTTGTGATCACCAGGCCTGCCTTATGAGAGCTCCCGACAGAAGCACTAAACATAGAAAGGAACAACCAATACCAGCCACTCCAAAAACATACCAAATGATAAACACCATCAACACAATGAAGAAACTGCATCGACTAATGGGCAAAACAACCAGCTAGCATCAAAATGGCAGGATCAGATTCACACATAACAATAGTAACCTTAAATGTGAATGGGCTAAATGCCCCAATCAAAAGACACAGACTGGCAAATTGGATAAAAAGTCAAAACCTGGCCGGGCATGGTGGCTCACGCCTGTAATCCCAGCACTTTGGGAGGCCGAGGCAGGTGGATCACGAGGTCAAGATTTTGAGACCATCCTGGTCAACATGGTGAAACCCTGTCTCTACTAAAAATACAAAAAATTAGCTGGGCATGGTGGCACATGCCTGTGATCCCAGCTACTCAGGAGGCTGAGGCAGGAGAATTGCCTGAACACAGGAGGCGGAGGTTGCGGTGAGCCGAGGTTGCGCCATTGCACTCCAGCCTGGGTAACAAGAGCGAAACTCTATCTCAAAAAAAAAAAAAAAATGTCAAAACCAATCAGTGTGCTGTATCCAGGAAACCCATCTCACATGCAAGGACACACATAGTCTCAAAATAAAGGGACGGAGGAAGATTTACCAAGCAAATGGAGAGCAAAAAAAATCCTAGTCTCTGATAATATAGACTTTAAACCAAAAAAGGAGATAGAGACACAAAAAAACCCTTCAAAAAAATCAGTAAATCCAGGAGCTTGTTTTTTGAAAAGGTCAGCAAAATAGACCACTAACCAGATTACTAAAAAAGAGAGGAGAATTAAATAGACGGAATAAAAAACGATAAAGGGGATATCACCACAGATTTCACAGAAATACAAACCACCATCAGAGATTACTACAAACAATTCTATGCACGTAAACCAGTAAACCTGGAAGAAATGGATAAATTCCTGGACACTTGCACCCTCCCAAGCCTAAACCAGGAAGAAGTCGAAACCTTGAATAGACCAATAAAAAGGGCTGAAGTTGAGGCAGC
The DNA here is from genome assembly GCF_009761245.1 of Sapajus apella. Classification (NCBI taxonomy): domain Eukaryota; kingdom Metazoa; phylum Chordata; class Mammalia; order Primates; family Cebidae; genus Sapajus; species Sapajus apella. Next base: position 5,931,603 of record NW_022436990.1, read on the forward strand.
AATTAATAGCCTACCAACGAAAAAAAAAAACCCTGGTCCAGATGGGTTCACAGCCAAATTCTACCAAAAATACAAAGAGGAGCTAGTACCACTCCTTCTGAGACTATTCTAAACAATCCAAAAAGAGGGAATCCTTCCCAAATCATTTTATGAGACCAACATCATCCTGATATCAAAACCTGGTGGAGACTCAACCAAAAATCAAAACTTCAGGCCAATATCCATGATGAACATAGATGCAAAAATCTTCAATAAAATACTAGCAAACTGATTGCAACAGCACATCAAAAAGCTTATCCATCCATCATAATCAAGTAGGCTTCATCCCGGGGAGGTAAGTTGGTTTAACATATGCAAGTCGGTAAACGTAATCCACCACATAAGCAGAATCAAAAACAAAAACCATATGATTATCTCAATAGATACCGAGAAGGCCTTTGACAAAATACAACAGCCCTTCATGCTAAAAACTCTCAATAAACTAGGTGTCGATGGAACGTATCTCAAAATAATAAAAGCTATTTACGACAAACCCACAGTCAATATCATACTGAATGGGAAAAAACTGGAAGCATTCCCTTTGAAATCTGGCACTAGACAAGGTTACCCTCTCTTACCACTCCTATTCAATATAGTATTGGAAGTTCTAGCCAGAGCAATCAGGCAGGAAAAAGAAATAAAGGGTATTCAATTAGGAAAGGAGAAAGTCAAATTGCCTCTATTTGCAGACCACATGATTGTATATTTAGAAGACCCCATCATCTCAGCCAAAATTTCCTTAAATTGATAAACAACTTCAGCAAAGTCTCAGGATACAAAATCAATGTGCAGAAATCACAAGCATTCCTATACACAAATAACAGACTTAAAGAGAGCCAAATCAAGAACAAACTGCCAGACACAATTGCTACAAAGAGAATAAAATACCTAGGAATACAACTAACAAAGGATATAAAAGACCTCTTCAAGGAGAACTACAAACTGCTGCTCAAGGAAATAAGAGAGGACACAAACAGATGGGAAAACATTCCATGCCAATGGTTAGGAAGAATCAATATCATGAAAATGGCCATACTGCCCAAAGTAATTTATATGTTCAATGCTATCCCTATCAAGCTACCTGTGACCTTCTTCACAGAACTGGAAAAAAACACCTTAAACTTTATATGGAACCAAAAGGTAGCCTGCATAGCCAAGACAATTCTAAGCAAAAAGAACAAAGCTGGAGACATCACGATACCTGACTTCAAACTATACTACAAGGCTACAGTAAAAACAGCATGGTACTGGTACCAAAACAGAGATATAGACCAATGGAACAGAACAGAGGCCTTAGAGGCAATGCCACACATCTGCAACCATCTGATCTTTGACAAACCTGACAAAAACAAGCAATGGGGAAACGATTCCCTGTTTAATAAATGGTGTTGGGAAAACTGGCTAGCCATGTGCAGAAAGCAGACACTGGACTCCTTCCTGACACCTTACGCTAAAATTAACTCCAGATGGACTAAACACTTAAACATAAGACCTAACACCATAAAATCTCTAGAAGAAAACCTAGGCAAAACCATTCTGGACATAGGCATAGGCGAGGACTTCATGACTAAAACACCAAAATCATTGGCAATCAAAGCCAAAATAGACAAATGGGATCTTTTTAAACTCCAGGGCTTCTGTACAGCAAAAGAAACAATCATTAGAGTGAACTGGCAACCAACAGAATGGATCTCCCCATCTGGCAAAGGGCTAATATGCAGAATCTATGAAGAACTAAAACAGATTTACAAGAAAAACCAAACAAACCCATTCAAAACTGTGCGAAGGATATGAACACTTTTCAAAAGAAGACATTTATGAGGCCAAAAAACATGAAAAAATGCTCATCATCACTGATTACTAGAGAAATGCAAATCAAAACCACATTGAGATACTATCTCATGCCAGTTAGAATGGCGATCATTAAAAAATCTGGAGACAGATGCTAGAGAGGATGTGGAGAAATAGGAACACTTTTATACTGTTGGTGGGACTGTAAATTATTTCAACCATTGTCAAAGACAGTGTGGCGATTCCTCAAGGACCTAGAAATAGAAATTCCATTTGACCCAGCAATCCCATTACTGCGTATATATATCCAAAGGATTATAAATTGTTTTATTATAAAGACACATGCACACGTATGTTCACTGTGGCACCGTTTACAATAGCGAAGACCTGGAACCAACACAAATGCCCATCGATGATAGACTGGGCAAGGAAAATGTGGCACATATACACCATGGAATACTATGCAGCCATAAAAAGGATGTGTTCGTGTCCTTTGTAGGGACATGGATGAATCTGTAAACCATCATTCTCAGCAAACTGACACAAGAACATAAAATCAAACACCCCATGTTCTCACTCATGGGTGGGTGTTGAACAATGAGAACACATGGACACAGGAGGGGAGCATCACACACTGGGGCCTGTTGGTGGAGAGTAGGGGAGGGACAGCAGGGGGTAGGGAGGTTGGGGAGGGATAACATGGTGAGAAATGCCAGATATAGGTGATGGGGGGATGGAGGCAGCAAACCACATTGCCATGTATGTACCTATGCAACAATTCTGCATGTTCTTTACCTGTACCCCAGAACCTAAAATGCAACAAAATACACACACACACACACATATATACATATATATAAACGTATATATATATATACACACATATATATGTAACTGAAAAAAAATAAAAACACTTTTAAAAGAACCAAGATATTTGACATTTGAAAGGGAAATTCTAAAACATTGGTTCCAAAATCTGTGCCATCAATTCCTATGCCCCTTGCCTTAAGAGTTAGTGGGGCCGAGCTTGGTTCATCCAGGAACCTGTAATTTTCAATGCTCTTCGGCTGGTTGTGATGCATAGCCCAATTTGTAACTATGGGCCTTTATACTACAGATTTTTCAATCTTCTATAACTGATTCTTTTCAAGTTAGATGATAAAAAATACTTGCCTCTCTGGATCTTTCTTTAGCTCTTCATTTAAATGCTTTAGTAGAACTATAATGCTGTGAATTCAGCTTTTATTCTATTAAGGGAAATTTATTATGCATGTAACTTGCCTTTTTGAATGCAGCAGCAACAATTATGTATTTAAATAATTCAAATCATGGTTTTAACTAAAGATTGGAACATGAAGCCACAGTATAAAGCAAACCACCCTTTCACACTGCATTTCAATTTCACAGGGTGTATTCAGGCCCTTCGGGTCTACTCTTCACTCCTCTCCAGGCTGCTCTGTGTGCCCTCGGGCTGCCCTCTCCACTGCTTAGTGAGCTCCCTTGCTCTGCTTCCACTTAAGTTCAACCAGTGGGAAGCCCTGTGGGAGATCAGGCAGGTGGAAGGTGAATGAGGTCAGCGTATTTTCCACTGTCTTTCTCCCTACCTGGTCACACAAGTTTCTCTGTGTCCCTTGGTCAAAGACCACAGCTCCTATCAGGTGGCCTTTTCCACACGACTGTTCCTTGTAGAGTTCTGTCCCTCTCTTGCCCTTTTAGATTCAGGGGTGGGAACTGCTTTGCCCATCCCAGGGTATTGAAGTAGCCATTGTTGGTTTCCTTCAACCCTGCACCATATTTGTAAGTAGTCCCTTTTCCAGTTGCCCAAGTTGCCAGTGCCATGTGTTTCTTATCTATTCTTATTGACTAGGTAAAAATAGGTCACTATAACCTAGGAGTTCAGTCTGGGTTAATCTACCCTTAGATAATTAACCCAGGAAAAACTTTTTGTAAATGATGGACTATTTCTAGTATTTTCTTGTAGCTATGAAATGAGTTCTTCTCTCTCCTTTCACTGAAGCCAGTACATTCCTGAGTCACATTTCCCATCTGTAGTTTCCTGAACCAGTAATGCTGTTCCAAGTCCCAAGGCTATCACAAACAGTATTTCTTCTGCCCCATCTCCCTCACGTAGTCTTTAATAATAGATATTTTGAGATTTAGAACTCTGGAATACTTCTTAAGAAAGTTGCTTTTGAAAATATTTATACAGTTCTTAGATTTATGCAGAGTGAGAATAAAACAGTGAATGATAGGCAAAGGTCCTTCCCTCCTGGAGCTGATACACAACTGGAGATCTTTGATATTAATGAAGTAAACAAATACATGAACAAAGTAATTTAAGATAGCACTAAGGTCAATGGGGAAAGACAGAGTAGGCTATATTGACTGAGAGTAACTGGGGTGTAAGATGTAGTTATTTTAGATGTAGAAACCTGAAAATTAAACATTCTGTGTTACTGTCTGAAATGAAATCAGTATATTTTGAAAACCAGGCACATAAATAGAAAAACTGATTTTTTTGTTAGGAAGACTGAAATGATGATTTGCCTTATGTCCAGAGAGTGTGCCTTTCAAACTTTTCACTAGTAGAGGCTTCAGGTTAATAATTTTGTAGGAAGCTACCTTGGATCTGAGAAGTACTTTGTTACTATTTCAAGGTTTTACATTGTTGAGTATTAGCAAGGAAGAGATGACTTTGGCTTGGGAGATGTGGAGAATAGGCCAGATCTGTTACCTACTTTCACTCAAATGAATGCATTCTAATAATGCTCCCTGCATTTCTAAGACTCAGGACAACCACTAGAATACGTGGTACTGTTTTGCTCTATTAGAAAAAAAGTGTCCCTCTCAGCTGATAAATTAGAAGAATCCAAGGTGGCCCACCCACTTGGTAAGCAGAAAAGGAACTAGCTTTTAGCCCCTATTCACCCTGTTGTGCATGCAAAACTGCTTAATTCTGTGTGCTGCATCCCTGGATAATTAAGGGGGTTATCATGTTCAGTTACTTACTATATATGTGAGTATACAGGAAAGATATCTGATTTCCTATGAGAATCAATGTTTATTTTACTATTACATACTGTATTAGTAGAAATGCCATGTGTGAAATACACAAACACAACACAAATATGTGTGTGTGTATGTAATGTTCTTATATATGGATATTAATTTTGAAACACTTCACTTAAGGTACAGCATTTTTGCACTCATAAATACTTTTTAACACACTTCACACTAAAGGCAAAGTACCGCAATCCTGCCCAATAGTAGCTTCTGGAAATAGTCATTGCTTTTATTATTTCATATGTCAGCCAGTCCATGTTGCTGTTGTAGAAGTATGAAAAATTATATTAGTGTAGTGTTTTCAGGCATTACAAAAAAACAGTATCATGCACTATATTCACAGCTACACATGTATATATAGCAGTCTACGGCTGTACTGTCCAATATAGTATCCATTAGCCATATGTGGCTATTGACCATTAGACTTGTTGCTTGTCCAAATTAAGCTGTGCTCTAAGGGTAAATACACACCAGATTTTGAATACTTTGTACAAAAAGAATGTAAAATATCTCACTAATAATTTTAATAGTTGTTGAAGTGAAAATATTTTGGATAAATTAAATTAAATATATTATTAAAATTAATTTCACCTATTTCTTTTTTTTTTAAATGTGGCTACTAGAAAATTCAAAATTACATCTATGGGCTTACATTTTGGGTTTTATTATATATCTATTGTACAACATCAAAGTGTGTACCTTTTAATTATTTTGTAAATAATTATTTCGTATGTTGTTCCTTTTCTTTTTGAGACAGGGCCTTACTGTGTTGCCCAGGCTGTGGGGCAGCGATATGATCACAGCTCTCTGCAGCCTCCACCTCCTGGACTCAAGCAACCCTCCCACTTAAGCCTCCCTAGTTGCCAGGACTGTAGGTGCACACCACTATGCCCAGCTAATTTTTAATTTTTGTAGAGATAGGGTCTAGCTGTGTTGTCCAGGCTGGTCTTGAACTCCTCTGGGCTCAAGCCATCCTCCCACCTTGGCCTGCCAAAGTGCTGCATGAGCCACTGTGCCCAGTCAGTTCAGTATGTCATTCTTGATCTGCGATGGCTCTCAGTCTTTTTGGTTCATTTTATTTTATTTCTTGGTTAGACTTCCTGGCTTGATTAACTCATTTACTGTGTATTGAAATATTGGAATTTCAAGCACATATGACAGGCTTAACACTGGTTGCTTCATAATTTTATGTGGAGATTAAAAATGAATAAATCAAGATTACGTTAACTCCTGTAGTTTCTGATTCAGAAGGTTTTACGGGGGAGCAGAAGTAGTTCAGCATTGTATTAAGAGGGGAAAAAAAAAAAGCATATCCCCACAGGTGAGTCAGAGTTGGATATAACTAGTTCATGAGGTTAGAATAGGACATATTATTTGAAGTTAAGCCTGCTTTGGCAAAACTAAAAGCTGAGTCTGCTCTAATTATTGGCCTCAGTGACTAAATCAAAGGCTCCCACTGAGTTTCAAGTCTGCAAAAGGTTGAGCGTTCACCATACATTAGCTCCCTTGATTCTCTCAAGAACAATCAGACAGACTTCCTCACCCATGTTTTACAGGTGAGGAAGCTAAGACTCAAAGAGTTTACGTATGTACTTTCCCTTTAACTAACACCAGAGTAAAGTTTCGAAACTTTATGCAAAGATTTATAATATAGGCTTCTCCCAACTGTCAGATGTCATAGGCTTATGACATCTCTATAGTTGCCTGTGCCATGTGTTTCTTTATTCTGATTGAATAGGTTGCCATAGCCTAAGAGTTCAGTTTGGGTGAATTAATCTATCCTTAAAGGAAAAGCTTTTTGCTTTTTGTAATGATGGACTATTTATTTCTAGTATTGTCTTGTAGCTGCAGTTCTTCCCTTTCCCTCTAAGTTACATGTTTGAGTTTGTTGAGTAAAGTAGGTCTACTTAGGTGGTGCCACTTTCTCCTTAAAGTGTACAGGTACATATTTTTACTGCAAAACCAGGAAGATGTAGGAATTTGGTACTGCCTCTTCCCTTCCCCCAGTCCCATAGCTTTCCTTAGGTAACAGTTGATTGAGATACATAACCCAGTTTATGGTGGCAGTAACCTATGTGTTATTACAAAGTGGTGGTTTTGCATATGAATGACATGGCCACTGGGAGGAATGTATATTTGTAGGGTCTGTCTTAATCTTGCAAAATCTAAATGTGTTACTGTTCTCTTGAATTCTCAAAAGGGAGCATTTTTTCCAAAAGTGTTTCTTGGCTTGCTTTCAGATATGTTGAGGGAGGAATTGATGTAGTGGTCATTTTTCAAATGAGCCTAAATAGGTACACAAACATTGTAAACAATGGAAGAACTTTGTGAGTGGACCTGGAAAGGAGCTTTTGAATAATATTTTTCTGTCTAAAACATGAAAGAATCTTCATTCTCTGGATAGCGGCATTAATTTTAAAATTTACTTTTCTTCCTAAAAATATAATCAAAACATTTACATGTCTAGATTTCTTTTATGAGTGGTATAAAATTGAACACCTACAGTTCTGTGCTGTTAATTTGTTCTTGATGTTTTCCCTGATAAGCCTAATAAAGATAATTTGGAGGATGGCATGGAGTGGGTGATGCATTGGAAACCACATCTACTTTGCATGAAATTCAAGAAAGGTTTTGTTTTCTGTCACCACATATGTATATAGATAAAACATTTTTGTTTTCTAGGAGCAAAACAAATCAAAAGCACCAAGACTGCATTTTGGTTTTTAATCGATGTGAACTTCTTTACTGACTCATTTCAAAACTCTGCTGGGACTGATTTAATAGTTCTTGTTATGTTACATACTTTCTGTGTTTCTGGAATGATCGTGCTGTTTGATAAAAAATTACTCAGCATTCACTTAATTACTTTTGCATTACCATCTGGGTTTGGTGAGCAGGGTCAGAACCTCCTGCTTTTGCCTCTTAGCAAAGTTCCAGAAATGGACCATGGTCTGCTGTTTGCTACATTGTCCCTTTAGGTCATGTTTTTCTTATTGCCCTCATACTTCCAACTTTGTTCTGGTTTCACAGCAGTTGATTCATATCTGTTATCCTTGTGTTAGTGTACAAAATGTACATTTCACAACATATCTTAATCATCCTGGACAATGTGTTTTGTTTGCATATTCCAAGTATCTAGACTTGACACCCAGTCCATGTTTCCTCCAGCATGCAGTATACTCTTGTAAATTTCATGTGAATTGATGTCCACATTGGTTTTGGGTTAATACAAGCCCACCAATATGTGTTTCCTTAGCCCCATGTCTCTCTAAACCCTTTGACTCATTATAACTTTTAAAAGTTATTGAAGTCTCAGAAGGAAGACTCCAGTTAAATTTTTTCATAGTTCTCGCTGTGTGAGAGATTTCTTTGTGATTAGTGCAACTCAGTAGTTGCTTAGAGGCCTTTAAACTGTGATGTTCTAAAACAAACTAAGAAAAGGACAAATGTTCCAGAGGCCATTGTCCTGTTTGGCTTGTATTTAAGACCAACTCAGAAGATCTTTGGGGAGTAGGAACCAGGGGTGTTGTGTGAGGCAGAAATGGTTCAACATTTGCAGCTGTCTTCCACAACCCACCACACTTTTAATTGTTTTCTTGTTTCTGCCGGGACCTGAAAATCCCCTATCCTGCACAATCTTGTGATAGAACTTCTAATTGGTGGAGGAAAAAAAAAAGGGGTAGAGCAGAATCATGAGTGTGTATACAAGGTTTCAGAAATCAATCCAAAGTCTTCTTCATGGAAACTTAATCAGAGAATATCTGTGACAGGTTTCACTTTTCAAGCTGTTACCTTGTTGACATTTTGATATTAATTGCAAAGTATTAGTAAAAGAAAGTTCAGCATTTAACAGTATTATTAAAATGACTGTCGCAAACGATATTTAACAAAATTTTCAAATCAAATCCATTTTTATTCTAAATACGTATATATTGAGAGAGAGCCCAATTCAGTCAAAAATGCCATTTCGAAGCTACTTAAACCTTTCCCTGCCCAGCTACCTGCTTCACATGAAGCAATTACAGACTTCTTTGGGGGTGGTGGAAATATAAGGCTAATATATGTCACACTCCGTGATTGTGTGAGAGCAGACCTAGTTAACCTGATTAGACAGGCAATTAAGAGATCATGTATGCTCTAGCCTTCCCATTCCTACCCCTCACAGCACTAGATCTGGGAAAGCTTGAGAGCGTCCATGGAGAGGGAGCATGGCAGCATGGTGAAGAACAAGAACCCTCCAGCCAGACTGCCTGCCTTGGAGTTCTGGCTGTGCCCCTGCCCAGGTTTGTGACTTTGGGCAAGTTGCTCAACTTCTTTGTGATTTCGTGGCCTCATATGCAAAATGAGGATCATCATATTCCTCACTAACAGGGTTGTTGTGAGGATTCTGCAAATTAGCTTATGTAAAACACTGAAAACACGTCCTGGCACAGAATAATCCCTTGGTAAGGTGGTAACTGTTGTTTTTATGTATTGAAACAAAAAACACTGATAATAGAGTATTAGCACAACCATCCTTAGCGTATTCCCAAGTACTAGGAGATAACATAATCTCCATAATGGCTCTATCATCTAGAAGGAAAAGATCATTTCATGGATGCTCTAGAGTGGAGAAATTATGACTTCAAAACCCTGGAGTGAGTCAATCACAAAATTGGATAGAGGACCCAGGCTTCTAATTCCTTGTCAGGTGCTAGACCCGGATCAGGATGAATGATGCTGAACAATGGCCTGGCTGTCAGAGTCTGACCTTCCAGGTCCAAACGGAGACTGCAACACAAACAAACATGAGTTCTTGTTTTTGTTACCCTGGGGTGGAAACTGCTTGAGACATTGGAGAATTAAGCTCATTACTTTGAGTTGCTGAATGTCTTGGGCTTTCTTGAAACAGTTCCTGTCATTACTTTGTGGTTCCTGAAGAAACCCACTCTTTTCACTTCCAATTTTGAAATATTAATGAAGTTTTTTTTTTTCCCCTAGTAGTTTGTATTTTCATTCAACTATATGTGACCTCACAGGGTCCCTTAAATAATGGAAAGTAACACATTTTTAAAAATCATTACAGAAACATTATAGGATCTACTAATTCTATGATAACAATGTCTAGAAATCTCTTCTTCATAACTGTAGTCATTTAAAACATACCTATACTCTATTACACCACAAACTTTTCATATTCTCTAGAAATTCACAACATAGAGAGTTGACTGTTTAGCTTCTCTTTTCTAGATAACTGCATGCTCAGAAATGTTGATATATTTTAGAATCATGTAACTTCAGATTTGAAAGGAGTCCTTGCAGATCTCACTGACAAATGGTTTTAAAGTCACGGTTTGTGGAATTCTTGGCACTTTAGAAGCAGCATGGGTGGGATGAAGAGAGTGGGAAACCAGACTGTCTCCCTTTTCATCTCCAACAGAATTCTGTTTTTACATTTATATATATATTGATCACCTCTAAAATATTTTGAAAAGAGAATAGATTTCTTCAGTTGGAATAATTTTGGGGAGACATTGACCTAGAGCAATTTTGTCCAGGAGGAAATAATGCCAATTTAATACCTTAATTTTCAGGTTTAGGAATTTTGCCACAAATTTAGAAACCAAAAAAGTTGGAGGTCACTTCTTAATTTAAGTCAAGACAGAGTTAGGAGAACATTCTTCATTATGTAGCTTCCAAATTTAGCCTTCTTTTTTTCACAAGCCTGAACTCTTTCTTGATTTTTAGTGTTCCATGACTGCATCTACCTTAAGAAAGCCCAATAATGTACATCAAAATTCAGGTTTGTAAAACTACAGAGAATGATCAATCACTTTAGACAAAGCCAGTGTTCCTATAGTAGGGGCAGAAGTTCCTATACTACATTCAATATTTATATTATTCCTAAAATATGCTTGCCTATAATCTTTCAGGATTTCCTTTCTGTTATATATCAAGGTATACTTGCACTGAAATGTCTATTCAGTGCAAGAGTACATAATAGTACCTTTAGTTTGAAATAATGGTCTACTATTAGTTTTCTGGAGAAGAAACATACTTAGGTTTGCATTTAAATAAGACAAGTAAGCTAAACATTTTGTATTTTTCTTTTCATTTTATATATATTGGTAACCTAAGAGTATAAGGCTATTAAAAAGGAAAGCCAAACACATTGAGTGTTTAAAAAAATTATTAATAAAAAAATGGGGAAAATTATCTTTTTCCTTGGCTTGTGTTTCTTTACATACTTTTATTTGTTCCTTTATCTGCTTGAGTGTCTACTATGTGCCAGACTTTGTTCTCGGTGCTGGGGATGTAAAGGAAAGGAAGGCACAGTTCCTTTTCTCAAGAAGCTTGAGAGACAGGGCTGGGTATGATGGCTCAAGCCTGTAATCCCAGCTCTTCAAGAGGCTGAGGTGGGAGGATCATTTGAGGCTAGGAATTTGAGGTCAGTCTGGTCAATATATTAATAGCAAGACCATGTCTGTGCAAAAAAATAAACAAGAAAAGTAGCTGAGCATGATGATGCACACCTGTAGTTCCAGCTACTTGGAGGCTGAGGCAGGAGGATCACTTGAGTCCAGTAGTTCGATGTGACAGTGAGCCATGATCATGCCACTGCACTCCAGCCTGGGGGATAGTATAAGACCCTGTCTCTTAAAAACAAAACAAAACAACAACAACAACAAAGAAAAAAAGAAAACAAAAAGAATGGGAGAAGTGACCAAGCAATTTGAATAAAGAATCGGTGATGAGTGCTGCAGTCTGGGTAAGTACAGAGAGCTTCCAGAATTCATGGGAAAGGCACACTGTCTTCTATCTGTAAGGGATAGAGACTAGTCAGGGCAAGCTTCCTGCAAAATGGCAGCCTTAAAAGAGCCATAAAAGGCAAATAAGCAAAGGCATTTGGGAAAGTTTAAGAAGGTGGCAAATTCATATTGGGGAGAATAAATAGTGCTTGCCAAAACCCAGAGGTGACAGTGAGGAGGGCTCACAGAGGACTGCAGGTAGCACTGTATGACTGGAGTTCAGACTGTGATGTGTGGAAGAGTGAAAACAGGTATATCCTAAAGGGTCTTTTGGGCCGTGCTAAGGAGTTAGGCCTTATTCTGGGGAGTTCTTCAAGAATTGAAGCAGGAATGGTTTGCTTAGATTTGCAGTTTTCATTTAGATCATTGGCTGTAATATGGGGGATAGATTACAGAAGGGTACAACTGGATAATTAGCTGTACATTTGTGTAGAGGGAATGGAGCCTGTCTGAGCCAGATGAAGTGTGGAGAGGGAACGATGTGGATGTATTTAAACAACCTTAAGAAGGTGGAAACAACAGAACTTACCTTGTGTCTTTGGCAAAAGTTTGGAAGGATTTTAGAATAAGCTCGGTGGGGTCCTGACTTGGGCCAGTGGTGGCTGGCTCAGCAGTTTCCTGAAATAATGAATTGGAAAGGAAGCAGTTGGAAGGTGGAATGATACTGTCTGTCCTGAATGTATCAAATTTAGATTTCCATGGCCTCAACAAGTGGAGATGTCGCATAAAGTGTTTAACATATGGGCTTGGAGCACAGGAAAAAAATTTAACCTGGTATTACAGAATTGGCAGTTTCTGGTATGTGAGGAGAAAATTGAATATGTAATGGAAAAGGTTAGAGAATGATAGCTTGGTTAATGTGGACCCATTGTTATTTAAAAAATTCACACATACCTTGGTTTACAAAATAGATGTGTTTTCCCAAAGGCTGTGTGAACTAAACTTTAATATACTGATATTTTAGACTTTTACTGAAGAAATTAGTATGTTAATGAATCTTGTAATGTCAAGAATGCTTTTCTAATACAATTAATACGTTTGTAATTTATTCTCTTCAGACAGAGTTTACATATTTTTTATATCAAGTTATATCTAAACAATATTTTTGTAAAGAGTTCAGAAATGTGCCTGGATCTTAAACTACATTGTTATTTTCTATTTAAAAAGAAAAATGGGAGATTCTAAGAAATTCCTTTGAAAGTCATTAGATATCCTTTGGAGTCGGTAAAGTTAAATTTATTGTTTTTATTTTATTTGCAAGGTCCTCCACTTAGAAGAAATTGGAGAAGAAATTGAAGGGTGTTTTGGAAACAATCTTGATGATATCACATATAAGATTTTCCCCCCTCAACATAACTTAGTATTTTTGCTGTTCTTGGAAATCCGAATAGAAAGTTTGTTGTGTCCCGAACTCGGCTTCCAGCTAGCCATGTGGCAGCAGAAGCAAAAAATTTCACATTCTGCACTGTTTGCTCACCAGCTTTAAAAACATATCAACAAGCTGAGAGTATCAAATTCACATGTCTGTTTTTCTATGGCATGTGAAGGTTACCCTGTAATGTATTATGGGGGAGAGATCATGGAGGAAAAAAGCTACACGGGAAGCACTTTTCCTAGCAGAAATTGCTTAAATCACAGCTTTGCCACTTGATGTGGAAATGAGAACTGATTCATGGAAGCTTTCCTGACCTCCTTAAACCCATTTACCTCAAGTTAATCTAGTTTAAAGATGGAATAATATTTACAGTCTTTAGATTTAATTTGGATTAGGAAGGCTTTCCTAGTTTTTGTGGAAGTGCTATTGAGAGAACTGGAGTTCCTAATCATTTAAGCAAAAATGGGTCCAACTTGTCATCTGCTAAATTTTGCATGATGTTCAGAAATAGCAAGATGTTCTGTCTGAATTTTTGTTTAGCTACATATTTGAGCTCCTTCCTGGACTTGACTGTCATGGATTCTGCTCTAGGTACATTACTATGTTTGAAACTAGAGGCACTCTTCTCTTTTACATATTTAGCTAAATATTAGAAAATTTTGTAACTAGGAATTGTTGCTCTTACTCAATAGAAATAGATCACATATATGTGCTGCTGATAAGTGATGCTCAGGGACTTCCAAACCAATTCCTGTAGCATTCTTTTTTCTCTTTTTAGAGACAGGTCCTTGATACATTGCTCAGACCGGACTCAAACTCTGGGCTCAAAGTGATCCTCCCTCCTCAGCCTCCAGAGTACTGGCACTACAGGAACACACCACTATGCTCAGCTTTGTACCATTTTACTAATGCACATGAATCAATTTAACAGATAGCTAATTAAAGACCAGATTGATTATGTTTTTAATTTAAAATATGCAAGTAATGAATCGTTTTGAGCCCCTTCTCTGTTAGAGGCACTTTGTTACTGAAAGTTTAAGGCATGTCCCCTTCACTGCCTTCCTTTAGGAATTTGCAAACAAATTAAGGAGCAAAATTAAAGATACAAAAAGGTATATGAGCTATTTTTTTCCCCACAAAGGCAGCATTTCCAAGAACAGAAGTTTAAGTGTTTTGCTCTTTTTTACTGTCTATCCTCTTCCTCCTGCAAGCCTATAAATATGAGGAAAAGTATATCTTTATCTCTAAACTCCTGCACAGTTACATCCATCTAACTTCTAGACTTTTTTTCTCTGAATATCCCATGTAACATCAAACTCACAATATTATAATGAATTTATCATCTTCCTCAAAGCTACTTTTACTTCTTAAGCCATTTTCTATTTATCTAGTTGCTCAAGCCTCAAAAATGGAAATCTTTGCAACTTTTTCCTGTTTCTCATCCATACATTTAATAAATCACTTTTAGATTTCTATTTCCTGTCTCTGTTTCTTTCTCATCTGTCCACTTCCCCGAGTCTCCAGAGCTACCATCTGAGTCTAAGTCTCTATCCCCTCTCATCTAGGCTACTTGTTAGCCTCTTAGTTGGTCTCTCTGGTCATATTCTTCTAATTCACTCTACACAGAAAAAGTAAATTTAATTATGTCATTTTTATTGTTATTTAGATGCCTTCAGTAAGTCTCAAGATACAATTTATGCTTCTTACCCAGCATGAAGGGTTCTTCTCTCTAACTTCATCTGTTCCTTCTACCCATACCAGTCAATGTAGAACTACTACTGGTAGCTCTTTGACCTCACCCTGTAACTGATTTATTTATTTGTTTGTTTGTTTGTTTATTTCTCTCTCTCTCTCTTTCTTTCTCTTTCTTTCTCCTTCCTTCCTCTCTCTCTTCCTTTCTCTCTCTTTCTTTTTCTTTCTTTCTTCTTTCTTTCTTTTTCTCTCCATCCTTCCTTCCTTCTCCTTCCCCCTGCCCCCTTTCCTCCTCTTCCCTCCCCTCCCTTCCACTGCACTCCCCTTGACTTTCTTTTTTTGTGACAGATTCTCACACTGTAGCCCAGGCTGGAGAGCAGTGGCACAATCTTGGCTCACTGCAACCTCTGCCTCCTGGGTTCAAATAATTCTCCTGTTCCAGCCTCCTGAGTACCTGGGATTGCAGGCATCCATCACCACTCCCAGCGAAGTTTTTTTGTATTTTTAGTAGAGATGGCATTTCACCACAGTGGCCAGGCTGGTCTCAAACTTCTCACCTCAGGTGATCAGCAGCCTCAGTCTCCTAAAGTACTAGGATTAGAGGCGTAAGCCACAGTGCCCAGCCCACTGTAACTACTCATCCACCAAAAACCTACCTCAAGTTTACCTTCAAGTCTGATTTACATGGTTTTTAATATGACTCCCAAACCTCTGTGATTATCTTCCCACAGCATTGATTAAGCTTTACTGTAATTGTCAAATTACTTATCTGTCTCTGTGTTAGACACCAAATAAGATCCTTGAGGGCTGGCATGTAGCCTTTAGTGACTGTATATTCCGGTGTCTAGCACAGTACCTGTGACATAGAAGAGGCTCAATAAATGCTTCTTGATAGGCATGTCCATACAATGAAAGACCACTCAGTAATAAACACAATAGTGATACATTTGACAACATAGATGAATCTCAATTATGCTCAGAGAAAAAAGTCAGACAAAAAAGCATATACTATATTATTCTACTTATATAAAATTTAAGAAAATGAAAATTAATTTATAGTGACAATAAGCTGATCAGTGAATCTTAGGGAGAGGCAGGGACAGGAGTGGGATGTACTAAAGGGGAATGAGTACATTTTGGGGCTGATGTTTATTAGTATCTTGAATTGTGGTGATGGTTTAACAGGTATATACAAATGTCAGAACATTTTTCAATTTGTATATTTCAAATATATGCAGTCTATTGCATGTCAGTTATACCTCAGTTAAAGAAAATAATGCTTATATGGAATGGCTGTATCAGTGAATGCGTTTCAATGTTTTGCCACATACTGTCAATGACTTAGGCAAAAAGGCAGGATCCTATCTGCTAACAACAGGGTTGTTTGACAGTGGCACCCACCCATCACCTTACCATTCTTGTTCCTCACTTGATAGCTGCTTAGCAACTGTTCCCTGCTTTTAAGGTAGTGTCAGATACAATTGTTTAGGGTAATGGAAGTAACTAAAACTTTGGATAATATGATTATGCATGATATTCTAGAAGGAGCAAAGAGGGGGCTGAGGAAAGGCATGCCTTTGTCCATATGGTCTGTGTGGTATCGGGGATGATGGAGGTATATGAATGGCAGTGAGGCTAGGAGACCCTGGTCAGCTGGGGCCACAGGACTTCTGGCTTCAGCAACTCTTGAGGCACAACAATCTTAATATCAAGGAAAATGGGAAGGAGGATACTCATTAGTCCCTTACTAAGAAAAGCACCTCAAACAACTAAAGCAGGTTCAGTGTATAGTCTGTAAAATTGGAATTAAATGCAGCATGATTTTAAGGCTAAGGAAAAGACTATCTCCCAACAAAGTTCTTCTGACTTCCTGAATTTGCTCCAAATCCTCTATCAGAAGATACTTTTATTTCATAATAGGAAATTCCCATTCCTTAAATAGGAATTTAAGAGTTAAAACAGAAAACTCTTAAAAGACTGAATAAATTCATGAAAATTAACTTTGAAGTAGAAATAATATATCACATTTTGCTGTTTTATTTAAGGGAGTTAGAAATTAAGAAGGCATATAATAACCTGAGTTTGGGAAAGGTGAGAGAGGACTCTCAGAAATGCTAAAGGAGAGGCTAGAGGCAGAAAGACACAATTTTTTAAATGTTATAATTTTGCCAACCCTATTATCCTTCATTTTCTACCAACAAATATATGGTAGGTATACCTTATATCACCTCAGAAACTCTGAGCCCCATGGCGGTAACTAGGAGGTCTAGATAAGAACAAAGGACAATGAGTGTTATTTTAAGATATGTTTAGCTACCCTAGATCAAAGGGAATAGCAGCCAGAGAAGCAATTTCAGACTTCAGTTAGGTGGTCGTTTTCCTTGATCCTTCTCCATGTAGCACAATAAGCACTGAACTGATAACTTTAGAAACACACAAAAAGTATTTGAGTATAAAGTTATTCCATACCCACAGGGAGCTTTAAGTTGAAATAGGGGCAAAATGCAAAGGAAAGAAAAAAAAAAGAACAGAAGCAGAGGAATCTTCAGAAAAATATAAACATCTGCAGAATACAGAAACATTTTCCCAAGCGATTTCTCCTGTCAATGTGCAAACAGAATTGTTGAAGTGATTCTGGTTGAGTAGAGCCATATGGGTTTAGTTTGGGAGATGATTCCTGGCAGCATTCTGAAGAAGGAAGGACATGATTTGACATCAATGATCTGTGAAGACTTCTGGGCTGGGGAATGTAGAGGTATGAGCAAGAGACTAAAATGCTCCTCAAATGTGAAATATGTTGAGAATCAGATACTGCTGAAATGTGTCAGAGAGGTCAGGGTCAGAACATAAGCAAGAGAAAAGGTGAGAAATCACCAAATTCACCACTCAAGTTTGGTGAAAAAAAATTTTAATAGGATAAAGGAAAACAATGAATATAAATAGCATGAAAAATAGAGAGAAAAAAGGAGGAATCCTAACCTTAACTGATAAATTTCAATAATGGCTTCTTCCGTAGGAAAGCAACCCTGGTGATGTTAGGCTTTTCTTGAGTAGAGGATTTAGGTGAAACTCAGAATCAAGTTGACTGCTTTTTTAAAAGACTGATCATTAATAGCAAAAGTAAGAATGATGGTGATGCTTCCAAGAAACTCAATAGTAGATACTGAAGAGGATCCTCTGAAAAGATGAAAGTCAGCTCCAATGCAATAACCAAAACTTAGAAATTCTGCCAAGGAAGGGGACTTGGAGTGGAATGTGTGCCAGGCTAATGAGTACGATGACTCATTTCTTAGTAAATTGTGTGAAAATTTAAAAATACGTGGAAACAGTTCCTTCTCTTCCTGACTCACAATCAGGGTCCCCCCTGCCCTGCCCCAGCCTCTGCTTTATTTGAGATTGTCTTTGGCCTCCAACCTGTCATGATGCATGTACCAGGGCACATTGTAAAATAATTTGATGTTCATTTATAAAGAGAGAAAACATTTCCTAAATCTTCTTTCCAGGCCACCTGTAACCCAGTGACAGGTCTAGCTAAGTAAACAGGAAAGCCAGCATCCTCTGCTTCAAAAACTAAACACTCACACAAGGACCGATTCTCTGGATAGATGATGGGTCAGTCATGATCCACATCTGAACATCTGCTTTTCTCAGCCTTTCTTCTCCCCTGATATATGTAGTCCTTCACTTTATTCATGTTGAGAAACCACTTCCCCTTATTCATAATGGAATGGAAGATGATTTAGCAGATTTGGATGAATTCAGCTTCGAAATTTTGGAAAGTGTGGGGAATGGGTAGAAAAAGAAACCAACCGTATCTATTGATTATAGAGCATTCAGAATAACACATTATGATAAAGAATTAGGCATTTGGAATTTTTATTTATTTATCTTTAAATTTTAATAGAGACAGGGCCTCCCTATGTTGCCCAGGCTGGTCTCAAACTCCTTGACTCAAGCTATACTCCTGCCTTGGCTTCCCAAAGTGTTAGGATTTTAGGCGTGAGCCACTGTGCCCAGCCAGGAGTTTTTTTTTAACTGAGAAAATATAACATTTTGTTGCTAAATTTTAGTGTGTGTGATAAAAGCTTTAATAGACCAGGTGAAATTTAAAACTGCTTGCAGCAAGCAGAAATAAAGGTAGAAATTCATATATCATTGTATGGGAAGAATTGGCTTGCACCTCCAGGTTTCACTGCATATTCTTGATCTGTAGTTACTTTTTGATTATAGCACAGCCTTGGCAGAAGAATCCAACTTGCTAAAAGTGTTCCAAAAAAAAAAAATCTCTGGCATTTCCTGTTGGTTGGATGTTTGGCTTTCTGCATTTGTATTTAGTGTTATCATTGGCCAAGCACCTTTGCTGGGTAGAAAAATACTGGTGCAAATTTTATTGGTGAGGTGGGAGTAAAAGCCGTAAAAATTCTCAATTTTCCTTTTAAAAACTTAACTCATTTGTCCAAAAGAAATGAATACAGAAGGACAAGAGATTTTAAACTTCCCATACATCTGGGGATGGCAGTGTATTTTGACTCCAAGCACAATAAAACAACCTTACTTGCTGGTGGTATATGACATAATGACCCAAATATGTTTTTAAAAAATCATTTATTGCTGTACATAAACAGCAAAGTTAGCGCAAGGGATGATAAAATAACATGGGTAATTCTTCCTTTAGCTGGGAACTATTGGCGGTCCATTAGGATTCCAGATGTAGCTGTGTGTGCTTTTCCATTTGTTTTCCAATGTCTAGTGCTTATGCCCTTGGTACCTTGACGGTGGTTGTCAGGCATGTTGGCTTTTCAGCTTGAGGTCTTCCTTGGAGAAACACAGTGATCAGGCTCTGGGCTATAAAGCACACTATTGTCTTGGGCCCAGTTTGTTGAGAATATAAGACCCAGGGCAGCCTCCTGCCAAAGGTCAAATACCAGCTTGACCCAAGTTCCTCAAATCAACACTGGACCTCCCCAGACAAGAGACACTTCAACTCTTCCTGATGAAAAAGTGGTTTTATATTTTTATCACTCTGAAATAACAGGGATTGTTGGCTCAAATGAATTTTGATAATCCATTTTTTATAGCTACTCTTATAAAAAAACAACTCACAGGGCGAGAACCTTATAGATAAAAAATGATAATAATAAAAATGTGTTCCAATGTTTTGGGCATTTAAAAAGGAAGCAAACTCCAGTGTTTCCCAGTCCAAAAGACAGACTAATAAGCAGCACTAGAGGACTTAGTTGTAAAACTGTACCGTACAGATAGAATCATTGTATTTTAGGCAGAGAAAGAAAGCAGCTAAAAATAGAACCATAGCTAATTTAGCAAGTGCCTTGACTGCCAAAAATGCATGTCCGAAATCAGGTGGGTGTTTCTTTATGAGTCACTTTGCCAAATGTAAAATTTATAGCCCAGTCTTGTGCAGACTCTAGCAAAGATTCAGAGCATCAGTTTATTACAAGGCTACTATTAAGGATGCTTAAAATTCCCCAGCTTTACACTCCTCACCCCAGGAGTCTAGCCTTAGCTAGTTATGATTGGGCCTGGCCCAAATGCTCCTATTAGGCAGGGATTTAAGTATTCAACAATACAGTTAGGCCCTTTCTGTGGAGCTGAATGCTCTTCCTCATGGGGAGCTCAACTCACCCCTCCTGCGTCCATCAACAGCAGCTCCCTTTTGCTTCTTACCACTTTTCACCTGTGCCCTAGCTTAGCGAATCGAAGGAAATAATGCTTAAAGAAAACAAAATAAATAGCAGATGGTTGAGCGTACTCTGGGATGAATAAATTATGGCTGTGGAGGCGAAAAGTGAGTTGGTGGATGCACATGGGTGTATTTGTCGCTGACATGCAGGATGCTCAGCACATCGACCTCCACATGTACCAGGCGCACCGCCATTAATCATTCCGCATAATCCAAGCCAGAAATTTAATGAGCCCAGGGGATTGGTGATCCCTTGGAGTGGGAGTGGGAACTGAGAAAGTGAACTAGAGGCAAAATACAAAGTACAAAAGTGGATCCAGATAAGATGGCAGAGGTTTCTCAGCGCTCAAGTGATCTTGGATGAACTTTATCCCATATAGGATCAGATAGAGAATGATCATCCAAAGAGCTTCATCCTTTATAGTAGGTTTATTCTCTCTAATAAATAGTAAAATAGGTCAGGCATGGTGGCTCACACCTGTAATCCCAGAACTTTGGGAGGACGAGGCAAGTAGATCACTTGAGGTCAGGGGTTTGAGATCAGCCTGGCCAACATGGTGAAACCCTGTCTCTACTAAAAATACAAAATTAGCCAGGTGTGGTGGCAGGTACCTATAGTTCCAGCTACTCGGGAGGCTGAGTCAGGAGAATCACTTGAACCCAGGAAGCAGAGGTTGCAGTCAGTTGAGATTGCAGCACTGCACTCCAGCCTGGGCAACAGAGTGAGACTCTTGTCTCAAAAAAAAAGAAAGAAAGAAAGAAAGAAAGAATGATGATCTCCCCGTAATATAGTGCTGTTTGGGAAACATTCCAAATTGCTAAATGGAACACAATGTTCAGCTTCTTGGAAATCAAATAGTTTATCAAATTCATCACCAAAATAAACCATGGAATACCTGTAACACCAAGTTCCTTTTACAAATTTGAAATTTGAAATTTAAATGTTATTTTCTATTAATCTAAAAATTTAAAAATCTGAATAATTTGGTACTTTCCCAATCCTCAACCATCCATGTACCTTCTCCTATCCCTAGACTAAAAAAATAAAAATATTTTCCTATTCATCAATATCCTTTGAATAGCTCCATCAAGAAATAGTACTAAAATAAAGAGGGATTAGAAAACAAAAGTAGATAAATAATAAGTTTAATCTCTTATAGACACATGGACTGATTTTTACTAGGTGTGCTCAGTTTCTTCTAGGCCCTAGAGTGATGGATGTCAAGTTGATAACAGCTGATGGATGGACTTTGTTCCAGTTACTGCACATCCATTTTTTATCATTGCTGCTTAGCTGAATTTTTCTTACAGCACCTTATACTTGTTTCCTCAAAAAATATTATGTTATGATGAAGATTTTGAGGTGAAAGCAACCCAAATGTCCATCAGCTGATGAACAAATTTTAAAAACATAGTGTATATATAAGATGGAATTTTATTTAGTCTTTAAAAGATTTAAAATCCTGTCACATGCTACAACATGGATTAACCTTCAGGATGTTATGCTTGGTGAAATATGTCAGTCACAAAAAGACAGACTGTGTGATTCCTCTTGTATGAGGTATCTAAAGTAGTAAAATTCATAGAAACAAAGTAGAATGGTGGTTGCCAGGGGCTGAAGGAGTAGGAAATGGAGGGTTGTTGTTTAATGGGTGTAGAGTGTTTGTTTTGTAAGATGAAAAGTTTCTGTAGATATATTGCACAACAATGTGAATATCCTTAACACTACTAAGCTGTACACTTAAAGATGGTTAAATTGGTAAATTTCATATGATGTGTTCTTTTTTAATAATAATTCTTTTTAAAAGATGGAAAACTCTAGTTGAAATTTCCTTTTGTTTATCTTCACCGAAACAATCTGCTGGTGTACATTGAAACTTGGGAACTGTTTTTCTCCCAAAGGGCAGTACGTGGATTGGTAATTTAAATAAACATTTTATTAGGAAAATGATAAATATTCCTGAATAGAATAGTATAGTAAACTCCAAATAGCCACTGCCAATTATAATTTTATAATAATTATAATTAAATTGTAATTACAGTTACAAGTTTTCCCATCTTGTTTCATCTGTTCTCCCATCATTTTTTGTTTTCTGAAGTATTTTAAAGCAGTGAGTGGATTTTTTTTTTTTTTTTTGGCAGAGTCTTGCTCTGTTGCCCAGGCTGGAGTGCAGTGGTGTGATCTTGGCTTACTGCAACCTCTGCCTCCTGGGTTCAAGCAATTCTCATGCCTCAGCCTCCTGTGGATTCATTTTTAATTATGGCCTAAGCACTTATTATAGGAACTTAGAAAGCTTCGTTTAAATATCTTATCACATTAAAATAGTGCTTGTGATTTAGATGTAATATTTTCTGTAGTACTTTAATTTCTTCAAATATAGCATGCAGATAGCTATATGGGAAAAATGATGGGGAAGGTCTACAATGAAAGAAATAGGAATGTTGAATGGAAATGAGCAAGCGCTGTGACTGAGTTTGGTATTGCTTTAGAAGTGCTAAAGAGGAGAGGACCGAAATGTTTTATTTTAGGAGCTGGAAATTCTTTAAGGAGCCAATCTTTGTCTTTTCTACATAACACGTGACATTAAATCTCTTTTAAAATGTTGTGGTTTTACCATTACTTCCCAAAGAAGAAGTAATGAGCCTGGGCTCATCCCCATCCAGCTGCATGACCTTGAGTGAGTCCTTTCATCTTTTAGGGCCTCAATAGCCTCATATGTAAAATGATGACTGTGGAAAGATAGTTGCTAAGGTCTTTTCCAATTAAAGAATCCTAATTTGAAAGTAGGAATTAATATTTTACTACAAAAGATTCTGATAGATTAAATTCATGGCTGAATTTAATCTAATGAAGGCCATAGCTTTTGATATGGTTACCAATATTCATAGGATATGGAAGTTGAGAAATTGTCTCACACCTCTACCAACATCAAGTGAAGAAATATCTGTGATAAAAATTAACCTGTAAGTTAGTGTGGAACAAGTATTTCCCTAAAGAGTTTTGCAATATCTTCTACTGAAGTTTTATCATAGATGTTTGTATGATAAGCCACATTTTATATTCTAAAATTTAAAAACTAACATGAAAATAATATTTAAGAAAATAACTTGAAGATTTACTTTGTTGCTCTGAGCCAAAGATTTAAAAAAAAAAAAAATTCATGAAGGATTTAAGAGGAAAAGGAGAAATGAATGCAACACATGCTTTGAAATCGTTGACTGCAAGGGTATAAACTGTGTGATTGATTGAACACTGATAGTTGAACAGTGTTCAACTTTTAAGTAAATATTTCTTAGGATACCCTATTATCTCATCTTGTCTCTGTCCAGTGTCAGGCCGTTATTTAGTAAGCATGTGCAGATGGGCTTGCTGCCTTGAAAGGCTGTGGGTTGTTGGAAATTGTTCTGTTTTAGAGTCCTGAGGAAAACGGGATAGAAGGCAAAGGAGTGGCTTAAAGATTGCTAATCTCTGGAAATTTCATACCCCTTGAAATGTCAATCTTTGGAAATTCCCATTTCCTGTGCAATCTCAGGGTAAAAGTAAATGATAAAGAAACAAACGAGGTAGAAAAGCATCCTTGGGAGGATTGATTCCTTGTACCACCTGGTGCCAATTGAACTGCTAGATTTAGAGACCCTTGGCTAAACTCAGAAAATCCAGGACTGTAACATGTATTCATATATACAGATCAACTAGGGGTTTCTGTGATTTCAGGAACACTTACCAATGAATATACACTAATAATATGAGGCTCTAAGTTTTTATAGCGTGTTCTTTCTGAAGCTGAACACTAGGTCACAAACGTAATCTTTTAAACCAAAAATTTAATCATTGATGCTCATTTCTTAGATTTTACTAGATTTGTCTCGGGAATTCTGTCAAAAAGATGGAAGAAACTAACAAGGCATATGATATCTTAGGAGACTAATCCAGAAAAAATGGAAAGTATGTACACGATGCAACACTTTTTCAGCGTAGATTCAGAAAACATTTATTCCCAAGCTGGAACTCATGAAGATGTGGCAACTAAAGGATTTTTCAAGGGGTTATATCCCAGATGGAGGAATATAATGAGTAACTGAGCTAGGGAAAGATCAGGGGGACTCAAAAGAAGTACAGTTGGCCCACGAACAACATGGGTTTCCATTGCACAGTTCTACTTCTGTGTGGATTTTCTTCTTCCTCCCATCACTCCTGAGACAGCAAGACCACTCCTCTTTCCCTTCCTCCTCAGCCTATTCAACGTAAAGATGATGAGGATAAAGATCTTTATGATGGTCTACTTCCACTTAATGAAAAGTAAATATATTCTCTTTCTTATGCTTTTCCTAAAAACATTTTCTTTATATAATACATTTACAAAATACATGTTAGTCAACTGTTCATGTTACTGGTAAGGTTTCCAGTCAAGAGTAGGCTGTTAGGCCAGGCGTGGTGGCTCACGCCTGTAATCCCAGAACTTTGGGAGGCCAAGGCAGGCAGATCACTGGAGGTCAAGAGTTTGAGACTGGCGTGGCCAACATGGTGAAATCTCGTCTCTACTAAAAAAAATTAGCCAGATGTGGTGGTGCATGCTTGTAATCCCAGCTACTTTGGAGGCTAAAGCAGAAGAATCACTGGAACGCAGAAGGCAGAGGTTGCAGTGAGCCAAGATTATGCCATTGCACTCCAGCCTGGGTGACAGAGTGAGGATCTGTCTCAAAAAAAAAAAAATTGTAAGTTATTAGTAGTTAAATTTTAGGGGAGTCAAAAGCTATATGCCAGTTTTCATCTGTGTGGGTGTGTTCGTGTCCCTATTCCCCATGTTGCAGAAAGGTCAACTGTATTTCAGAGTAAGGTAAGTGACTTCCAGGGAGGGAGCTGCTCCTTTCAGCAGAGGGATTCTGTCTGTAAGTACTGTGCTGACACTACTGGTAGAAACATGGCTACTGAAAACTGAGTAGAGTTTGACCTTATATTTTGACTCAGAAATTAAAGATGCACTATTTAAGTGGCCCTAAATATGCTGAGCTTTCTTTATAAAATTGAGTTAATTACATTTGCCTATTCACAAAGACTTATGCAGTAGCAACAGCAGGCTTTATACTTCTTGAAAAAAAAAATATGGACTGTGCAAAAGGGTAGGACCATTCCTCTTTAACCCTCCTCGGATTGCAGACTGCTAAGAATGTAGACTGGCTTCATGTGCCCTATCATTTTTGAAGATCTCAGTTAGTAGAATTTACATTAACTGTCTGAAAGGAAAAAATTAAACCTTCCTTTTAAGTATTGCTTGTAATTGAGTTCCTCTCTAATCCTTAGGCAAATTGTGCACTGTTGATCTAGTTCCACAAGACAATTTCTGATATAGCCACCTATTTAAGGAACATTGACCCCGAAGAAAGATCATAATGTGGAAACATTTTGGAGAAATAAACATTTAACTCTGTTGTTTCTGTTATCCTGATGTGCTGGCAAGTACTAGTTAGAATAATTGGCAAGGACTAGTGAGAAATGCTATTTAGACTTAGGAAACCTACAAACTGTATCCCTCTGGAAAGGTAAATATGTCATGTTTTGTGTGCAACAATAATAGCTATACCAAGAACATCTGAGATTTTTCCTTGGGCTTTAAACCACTTAAGTAATTTTCTTCAAAATATTAATTTTCTGATGTAATGTTCTCTCTCTGTCTCGCTCTTTTGTTGGGAACCAAGTTGAATGTACCCAAGTGCCTTAAAATATTCTAAAGATGTCACTATTGAAGAAACATTATCCTGTAATTTAAATATATGTTGTTGTTCTAAACACTTTGTTATTTTTTATTCGTCCATTGAAGCATCCATCAAGGGATGTAATGTGGTTAACAGCCAGAGAAGGTGACCAAAACTTCCAGTCTTTGTTTTCTTCAGGAATTCAATGTCTTGCATCAGATAATATTTTTAATTTTTATATTATTTAAAAATAATTACTGGAACATCAATAAAAACATACCATCACCAACTTGCCATTGATTTGCGCTTTGTTGTAATAGGCAAGCCAAAGCAGAAATAAAGTGCTTAAATAAGAGAGAAGTGACACTAATGATGGTGATAGAAGAATGAAAAGCAAATAAGTAGAATTTCAAGTGACATGAATAATTTTATCCTGACTAGTGTTAAGTACAAAAACCTCTTCCCCAATACGATTGCTTTGCTGTGCTTTTTCATAATAATTATTTTTCTTCTCAACCACTCTTCATATAATAAAGTTGAATTTTTAAAAAATTGTCACTATAAAGATAGGCTTCTTTGGGGGCTCAGAAAGTAGCTTTTCATTGTTTGCTGTTTATAAACAGGTCTCCCTACAAAAATGATATTTACAGTTATTTAGGAATTCGGATATATCACTTTAGTAAAATTTGGAAAATCTTATCATTTTAAAGATAAAATATTAAAATATTTTCTTAGTATAGATACTAAAGATTATTACTATAATGTAATTGTGTATCATATAATTATGCTTGGAAGATTGAATCAATTGGTATTTGAAAAGGTTTATAGGTAAAGTTTTTAGAAGATTACGTTTCTGGAGTTTTTATACAGTGGAATTTCTGATGCTACAGTAAATTAAAAAGTTGGATGATTTTCATGTGATATCTTATTTCACTAATACAGAACAACCTTGAACCACTCTAGAGCAATAATTACTTAACCTAAATCAGAGACCAAGCCAGGCCAAACAGCTGTTTTCATTTTGTTAGGAGATCCATTTGATTTACTCTTTTAGTCAGCTTTCATTACTGTAGAAGACAAAACTTCACTTGAGTTTTTAACCCTGAATTCTCTGCCTTGTTTGCTGCCTGCTATAAAATTGCATGGTTGAGCTGCCACAGCCGCTGAGCACACTCTGGAGCTACTGTAGTTTTGTGGGAGCCTCCACTTCAGCTCAGGGAAAAGAGGAGCTTCCGCGAAGAGATAAAATCTAGGTCGTTCACACTGCCCTTAAAAAATACAAAAACAAAAACCTCAAAGCTCATCATCAGTATTCTGAATGTAAGAATAGTCTTCTGGGGTCAATGCCTGATTTGAGTTTCTACAGTAGCAGAAACAGTCATCTAACAGTTGTCATCAGCTGTATCATCACTCAGCCATCTTGGAAACCGGGGAAATGGATGGGTATCAGAGACACAGAGATAGGAAATTTGAGTTCAAATATGATTTACAGAGTAGCTAGATACAGATGTATTAGCTATCAAGTCATTATCCCTGGAAGTCTCTGACATGCTATAGTATGTTCTCATTTAAATTGTGAATCCAGTTCTCCTAGAATTTGTAGAAATGAGATTGCACCAGTATTTTGTTGTTTGTAACCTGGCTCTTGTAATTCCACAAATGCATTGTCCCTGCTCCCCCCAAATGAAAATAAGGTGAGACAATATTGGGACCTTATGACTTCATAGAGTAGGTAGCTTAAACAATTTCCTAAGATTGCTGTTACATGGGGGAAAAAAAATTCTTGGAATTGTTAGCACCATTTTCTCCTCTCAAAGCAGTCTGTGTGTAGTCTTTAAATAAATGGAGCCTGGCAAGACAGTAGGTTTTCTGTGGCCACATGGATTGGCATAAGTGGAATTAGTCATACACAAGACAACTATTATTTAAATAACAAACTCTTTTGACGTATTTTTGCCATATCATAGACCAGCACTTCTTAACTGTATCTCTTTCAGGATTTTAGAGTTCCCTGAATAAGAGTTTCATGGTCACATAAATTTTGTAAACACTTTTTTAGACTATCGCAATACATAATAGCATTTTGCAGCTCTGATAAATTCAACAGAAGAGACACGTTTAATGTAGTTTAATTCATAAGTGTTTTCCAAACTTATTTGAGTATGGGACACTTTGGTTTTTTTTCCTTCATGTAATACCACAATGTTTCACAAAATAGTTTACTTTGGACACGGGTTTGGTTGGGGCATAAGTTACATGGATGATCTAATCTCATTATTTACATGCAAAATTTTGTGGAATTTAAAGTTGGTGGGGATAAGGAGCTCCTTTTGGCACCCATTTTTTAATAACAAGCTAACTTGGAAGGCTTTTTTGCCGCTAAGAAAGACATTTGGGAAATTACCAGCTTGGCCAAGAGTCTCCATAAATAACTTTATTGGAGAATAATCATTTTTAGAAAACCCACAGAACTATGGTGATGTCTCTACCTTGTCTAGTCAACTTATAATAGTGTGGGAAAAGAGTCCTATTGAACATAATTGAGAATTAATGATATGTAGAAAAACAAAAATTATTTTTGGTGGTGTGACAGAATCTTACAAAGAGCTATGGCTTGAAGCTAAAACTGCATCTTCTATGTTTGCAGTTCACAAAAGGGAAAGCTAGTTGAATGTTGCTTCTTTATTTAGGAAGTCTAGTCTTCAGGAAGATGACTAGTATCTTCTGGGTGCTTTCCTGTTACATAAAACATAATGGATTATACCTGGGTTAGCTTCCGACTCAAATGGTAAAGTGCACGCCTGGTGTAGGGCTTTCTCCCTTTCCTATAGGTTCTGAAATTTACCTCCTGGTTATATCTACACCAATTTGAATTTATGCACTAATCACTTTATCTTACTTTTCTTTTTTTTTAAGAATAAAAAATAACTCCTGAATAGGCGTTGCTAAATTGCATCTCTAGCAAGAAGCTCAAGGAATCCCATTACTGAAAAATGTCTATTTCTGAAGTTCACCCATTTCGCAGTCAATTTAATAAAATATGATTGACATTTGATAACAAATTTGTCCTACACGAGTAGGAAGTCAGATGAGAAAAGAACTCTTAATTTGAAGGAATGTGCACTAAAGTCTTTTTCTGGCACAGCTTTGTAGTATCTGTGTTTGTTTATATTTTCTATTTAAATTGATATAAGTTGTTCACTTGTTGTCAAAACAGACATTTCAGCCTTGCAGGTAACTGAATCTGAACACAAATTAATTTGCAATTATGATAATCGCATTTATTAACAGCAGAGCATTAGTGACACACCTGATGGCAAACATCAGACCATTGCTGCTGTCATTACCATCAATAGCCATATGCCAAGATAACAATATCTTTGCATTGTGTATTACCCTATAGTTCCCAGAGTACTTTCATTTATGTTAGCTCATGTTCTTCTCAAAACAACCCTAGGAATTAGAAAAAGGTGGAGCTATTGTTTCTATTTTAGAAATGAGCAAAGTGGCTGGGTAAGGTGGCTCACTCCTGTTATCCCAGCACTTGGGGAGGGCGAGGTGGGCAGATCACCTGAGGTCAGGAGTTCGAGACCAGCCTGACCAACATGGAGAAACCCTGTCTCTACTGAAAATACAAAATTAGCCAGCTGTGGTGGTGCATGCCTGTAATCTCAGCTGCTGGGGAGGCTGAGGCAGGAAAATCCCTTGAACCCAGGAGGCAGAGGCTGCCATGAGCCGAGACTGCACCATTACACTCCAGCCTCATCAACAAGAGCAAAACTCTGTCTCAACAAAAAAAAAGAAATTAGCAAAGTGAGATTAAGAACATAAGAACGTTTCAGTGACTTGCTCAGTGTCACAAATTTCATAACTGGCAAAGCTCAGACTCAAACTTGGATTTCTCTAATTTTCACATTCTTTCCTACTTCTTTATTCTGGCTACAGGAGGGTAGCTCTAACTCTGTCTGATTGTAAGCTGTCATTAAATATTTTGCTTGCCTGTCTCTATTTTTTTAAAAAGATACTTGTTCCCCTCTTTGAAGCCTATACAGAATAAAAAATTTTAGACATGTTAATTTTGAATCTTATGTATTCAGTGTATCTTTTTTAGTTATTTGCAACTAAATAGTTATTTGTAAATTGAAAGATTTAAATTGACAAATGGAAAGTATTTTCTAAATACTGCGTTTTGTCAGGAAACAGTAAAAACCTTTTTCCTCCACTTCTGAAGCTAGATATGTATAAATAAGGAAATTAATTATGGAGTCACAGGGTGATAAAGGATTAAAAGCCAATTATTTAAATTTCTAATCTGTTGCTTTGTTGTTTGGGTAGTTTGTTTTTCCTGATTAGACCAAGTACAACAGAGCCAGAAAAGAAAAAAATGCCAACAAATATGTTCACTGTAAATAATAACACTGTTGGTCTGTTTTTCTCCTTTTTTAAAAGCAATATTATATTTTCCCTGTAATAATCATTAAAATCCAGTAAGGATTTATCTTCCTCCCAAAGGGTAAATGTATTGAGATACCTACCTTGCTTTTTGCATATAGGACTATGCAGACTTCATGTGGAGAAAGCACGTGCTAAGCGCTGAATTTAGTTTTGCAACCTGCTGACTTTGGTATATAAAGAAGATTCTGGTGACTCACTTTGTTAGTGGGGTTTGCTCTTTAAAATGTGGGTCCAATCAGGGGTTTCATAGAACCGTCAACATACTGCCTTCCGTCATTGGTTCCTATTTGAAACCAATGACACTCCCATTAGACAGTTGACAGGAATTAGGGTGCTATTTTTGTCCTGTGTGTAAGAGATGTACAGTATGTTTAGCATTAGTATTAAACAGGTGGCTCAGTTATAACACAGTGAAAGAAGAGAATAGGGCTTCCTCACAGAGGTCAAATTTCCAGTAGGAAAGCTTTGCATTGCAATGAAATGATAGATTAGTTCAGTTAGGCAAAATTTTGCTTACTTATTTTGCCCAAATTAGCACATTTTTTTTTGGGCCTCAGTGATCTGGATAATTACTTCATTTCACTGCTGTCCTCTGTGGAGGCCTGGCCTTAGCCGATAATTAACATGTCCTGAATTGCAATTTGTCAGTCCAATCTAATTCAGGAAATCAATTTATGGAAAACCTAATATATGTTAAATACTATGCTACAGTTTGAAATTCATAGGTGAATAAAACATGGTCCTTTGTCTCTCGGGAGCTCATAGGCCAAGCTGGAAACAAACTTATGCAACCACCATAATAGAAAGTGGTAAGTGCAACATTCTTGGTGCAGGGGAGAGGCAGATGGTGGTGGGGAGACAGTGTTCTGTGAGCATATAAGAGAATTGTTGATCAGAAGTCAAGGAAGTATTATTTGAAGCAAGCCTACGTAGGAGCAAAGAGCATTTGGAAGGGTGTTTTGGAATTCAGTATTTATTATTTGCATGAGATTGTAAATGGTAAATAAGTAGGGAATTGAGGCTCTTGGATACAAAGACAAAGATGGTATTAGAATAAAATTATTGATGAATCAATAGATGGAGAAAACGAATCCACTTGTCTTAATTTTTTTGCTTCTGCTAAGGTATGTTAATGCACTTTCTAACAAAAGTAGCTATGAACTCTTGACCAAAAGTACAAGGAAATTGAATCTTTCAAACACTGATTTTTTTTAAGCCCCTCTTGAACTTTAGCAATGGAGCACCAATTTCAAACAAACACACCATTCCTAAGGCAGCAAATGGGTGCCCAGTTGTGCCCTAAGGCTTTTTCTTGCATTTTAAAAAGTTTAGTCTGAAGTTTCCTGGCAGCAGAGTCCCTGCCTAATAATCTGTAGTAGGGAAAAGACTGACTTTGGGAACACTTTTGGAGTAAAGATTGACAGCGAGATTCTTTCCAGAAAACCAATAACAGCAAAGATGGTTATAGAATATTACTCAGCTTATGGCCAGAGGAGCAAAGCTGTGCTGGAGATGTGTTCAGCCTGTTGGTAATCACAGTAATCAGAGGCAAAATTTGAGAGTTGTGTTGGCGGCCTACAGAAGGCAATGGACCCTATAGGAAATTATCTGAAATTGACAGTCATGCCTGCATCAAGAGTTTTCTTAGGTTATCTTCTGAAATCTCCTTCAGTTAAATAGTTATATGCTATTTTTATACTAAAAGGGAAATGTTGACTCACAGTTCAATGTGCCTGCTCATAGTAGATTGTGTGGTAAAAATGATTTATCCTAATCCATTCATTCTCTCACTCCTTTACCAACAACAGTATTAGTTTTTAGAACATTTGGGCATAGTCAAACGTTGTTCCCTGAGACCACAGAACTGAGTAAATGCAAATATTTTACATTTCAGCCTTCATTAATTTATGATGAGAGTAATATTTTAGGAGGATTAATCTGTGCATAGGCTGAAGAGCTGGGAAAAACTCAAAGCAAAATGCGTAGACAAAATGAAATGTGGTGATCTAGTATTGAATTGATGAGACCTCATATTAGGATGATGATTGGGAAGAACTTTGCTAACAGGATGTTAAGAGAGAGATCTCATACATTGATAATAACAATAAAAGAGTAGTTCATTAAACCCAAGTGATGATCTTATATGGAATTGACTTTTAGAAACAGTTGAGTTGGAGAGACTGAGTTGCTGTCTCTGTCCCTATTCTCATTATTGTTCTATTTCAGTAACAGTTCAACTTGAATATAGTGTTTTCTTTTTTTAATGTGGGACATTGAAAACCACATTATGTTGGATTATTAATCATGGAAATATGAAAGTCTGTTTCCTAATGTGATCAGTATTGGTATAATTTGTATAAAATTTTTATTACAAAATAAGTTTTTATATAATTAGTTTTGCTTTACATCTTAGTTATACAAGATGTATTATGCAAAAAGTAATGGCAGTCTCTCAACTTTCATGTACCTCTTCAATGGATTTGTAGAGGACTTCATGTTTTGAGTAATAAAGGCATATGAATCCTCATAGGAAAAAAAATCGCTGTGAGGTGACTAATTCTCAGAGACTTATTTTATAAATAATGCCCTGGTATACCTTTATCATACAACTTTATTTTTTCGAGGTGCTCTAGACCATTTAAATATCTTATCTCCAAGGAGGCATTAAGTACAGTTTATGTTTCTGATACCCTTTGTTGGGCTTGCTAGAATCACCTGGGAATATTCTCCTTGGGCGAGAATCTTCTTTGTATATATTTTTATCACTCCCTGGTATTTCTGGAACTCCCTGTTCTACATCAATGCACAATAGTTACTGGGGAATAGAAGAAAAACACAAATTGTGTTATAAGCTCTTTTTCTGAAACTTATTCTGATACCACACTCTCCTTCCTCCCCTGCCCCCAACTTTCAGACCAATTTACAAGTTGTCCCAACCTAACTCAAGCAGGGATTTAAAATCTGTTAGAGAGCTCAGCCTGTTGATTTACAGAGCTGAAGTCTGCACAGAGGAGTCATCTGTAATGGGATTCTTTGCTCCCTGGAGAGACATTACATAGCAGAGTTGTAAGTGACTAAAGAAATAGAGGAGGGGAAGAGGAGGGTAGGGGACTATGTTTCATAAAATAGAATATACTCTTGATCAGAGCAGTTGTCTCTTAACTTTTTATTTTTCATCATAAAATGAAGAGGTTGTCCTGGGAAAAAGGAAAGTGGATGTTTAAGAAGTTAAATGTGCTGTATTTGTTGTGCTGTTTACTTGGTGTAAGAGGTTGTCGTTCGTTTGGTTTGGCAGTGGTCTCTTGGTAAGTTCTGCCCACTCCGCACTCCCACCAGCCCTAGGATTTTATTTTTTTAAATCGTGAGTTATCTTTAGATCTATATGACAATGTAGTGGAACCCTATTTGCATCCAGGAGCCATCACAATCAGCCCTTTGCCCTCTATGTATTTTCCCTGAATGAAACTATAACACTGCCTTTGAACAGTGTAATATACAAGGTGTAGGAATACAGAGTTTGAAGTGAAAATGTCCCAAGTATATTGCCAGTGCAGTGAAACTAGCCAACAGAGAAATAGATGACCTCAGGAAACGTCTGGCTTAACAAATGTATACCTTTAAATTGGAAATCTAATTATTTGCCTTAGATTTGCACTGCTGGGAACCTAATGCAAGACCATGTTAAATAAACTTATTATTTCCGTTTTTCATTTAACCTGTGGGTTGTAGTATGACCAATCTGTTTTATATCCTCAATCAACAGATGATTGTATTTGGTAATAATTTATCAAGAATAAAAATCTGTTTTTGAAACTAATCACCTCATGTTAGGTCTGCCCTTTTTCAAAACCACCATCTGATATTCATTTTGTCTGCAAGACAAACATGCTGATGAAAATGCATATACCACAGGATACAGTCAGTGGAATGGAGCATTTCCAGTCTTTGTATATATTTAGAACATTTTCTGTTTTCCCAACAGATGGACCAAATTTTAGTATTAAAGAAAAAAATCAATTCTACATAGTACAAACAAATTGAACAAGTACATTGTGTATTTCTGATTACTTTGTAACAGAATGTCCAGTGGAATTTGGGGTCAAATCAGATCATACCCAAACTCTGTGATTTGAAAAAAAATGACTTTTTAGTATTTATTATGATTTTTTTTGAGATGATTAGGTGAATCTCTGCATTGGAAATACTTAGTTTCAGAATTTTGCAAGTCATCAAGTTTTTCTGTTTAATGACTTGTTTATGTACTAGTGTCTTAAAATGTTATTGTTTGTTTTTCTATAAATCCAGCAACCTTACTATGTACAGTTTACCAGAGTGATACATGGATTATAATCCTCAAACATTTTTTTCTTTTATTTTTTAGGGCAAATAGCTCTGCCCTTATTCCAATTAACTACTCTGAGTTTTATTTAATACAGTGTTAGCACTGGTTTCTTTGGTGGATTAGCTGGCATCCCCAAAACTACATTACTTATAAAAGTTTAACTTTAGAATGTATTTGAATTTGTACTAAATGTTTACATGTCTTATTTTCTTATATATTCAACTTTAAATAAAAATTATACTTATTTTCTTTCTCATGTTTTTGACTATATTTTATTAGTGAGGAGAGTTAGAACTGCAGATTTGTCTTTTAGAAGGTTATCTCTGTCTTTCCTCCTTTTATTCTATCTGTATCATACATCTTTAGTTTCACTCTTAAAAAAAAAAAAAAAAACTTGCTGTGGCTTCCCAGTGTTCAAGGACAAGAAAAGCCTCCTTAGTCCTTCACCATCTGGTCTTACCTGTCTTTCCAGCCCCAATGTCCCTTTCTAGCCTCAGTGGGCCCTTATTCTCTTCCTTCTTAGGCCCCAAATACCTCTGAGAGTCTTCTGGAACTTGACATCATCCTCTTACACAATTTTTTTTTCAGCTCTAACACTTACCTCCTTGACCTGGAATGACCTTCCTCACTTCCCCTCCTCACACACTTTCTTAAATTCAGGACTTAATGCTATACAGCTAATGCTCGACTTACAACCACGATTGGTTCCGACAGACCGGTCGTAACACGATTTGGTCATAAGTTGAGTAGGCTATATGTACAGTACTGTGAAATGATGTTATAAAAATCTTTAAGTCATATTTTATCATAATTTTCATTCATTATTGTTATGTATCATAATTTTATTTGTTCATTTTATGCCATTTGTACCATCTCTACACCATTTTGTTTCTTATTTTTACATTTGTCAGGTTTAAGTAAAACACTGCATTACCAGTACTACTGGTTTAATATTTGCAAAACATACAAAATTGCAAAATACAGGTGCATACAAAAATACAAAATACAGGTGTAAAAATGCCATAGGAAACATTTTCCCAGTTGCAAAACATATCAAAATATATAAACATGTACGAAACATTTTATTGGCCGCTGGTGCTTGGCTGCGGATCGTTGATGTCGTCACCTGAGGCAGCAGTTGGGGCTACCGGAGTTGGTTTTTTCATAAACATGGTGAGCTTTGTCTGAATTGTATGTTTCTTTTTTTCTTCATAAATTTCACGATACGGATGAAACACATCACGCGCCATCGGTTCAATCCTTGCAAATAGTTCGATACTTGGGTCTGTTGCTTCAAAATGTATAAGAAGTTTATTGGGAGGGGTTTGATGAAAAATATCCAAGACATAAAACACAAATTGCTGTACCGAGTCTGGGATAACAGTTGAAATGGTGCACGCGGAGATGGTAGTGCTGCCGGAAGCTGGTCTGCACTGTCGCACGCCCAGCTGGGCAACGTTTGCGCTGCCAGAGGCAGAGCAGTCATGGCTAGCGATTGTGGTCCTAAAGTCGAATGGTTGTAAGTTGCATAGGTCATAAGTCGATCAATACCTGTATTCTAAAAGGTCTTTCTGACTCCTCAGGCATGCCCCATAGCTCCCAGTACCAATGCCTTTATTATTGCTGTGTTGCACAGAACTTCCAGAATATTGAGAAGACAGAGGACAAACAAGTAAACAAACTATTTCACTTGTGATAAGTGATATGAAGGAAATGAATAGGTGCAAAGAGAGAAAAACTGGTCAATGAAGGCCTCTCTGAAAAAGTGGCTTTTAAAACGAGACCAAAAATATAAGAAAGAGCCAGCCATATAAAGCCTAGAGGGCAAAGTATTTCAGGCAGAGAAGTACGTACAAAACTCCAAGATTGGAGTGTCTGAGCAATTGAGAAGAGGCCACATAGCTGAAGTACAGTAATCAAGGAACCAATGGCATGAGATGAGGCTGCAGAGCTGGTGGTCAGGGTCTAGGTCAGGCTGGCATTGACCATTGAAGTTTCCTAAGCAAAAAAATGTCATAAATATATTATTGATGTAAGATGACCTTTGTTGATGCTGTGTGGAGAATAGATTGGAGGGGCAAGACTCTCAGGGAAACCACAAGGATGCTATCGCAGAGGATGGGGCACGAAATAACTTTCAACTATATTCAGAGTATTTTTTAATAGTTCTGTCTTTTAAACTGTTCTTTCAAAACCTAAGCAAGAAAATAATAATATTTGGAAATATTATTATTGCTGTTATAAAAATAATGTCATTAGTCAGAGAAGTCATTTGTGTTGAAATTGTGTGGGTGGTATAAGCCAAGGAGTGTAGATTTTCTCTAAGTGCAGAGCGAGAGCACACAGTTACAGTGCATGGAGGGATGTGCTCCAAATTACGTTTTAAAAACAGACATAAAAATGGATGAGACATTTGCAAGAAAAGACAAGAAATCAAATAGGAGATTATTGTAATAGGTAAAATGTGGTGAAGACTTAGACAAGGGTAATGACAATGTAGATAGTGAAGAGTAAACACATTTGCAACATGTTTAGGATTGGATTAGAGATGGGGAATATGAAAGAGGAGATGTTCCTGATTTCTTTCTCCAACACTAGCTTTGTTGTGGTGCAACTGACAAATAAAAATTGTATATATATATATGGTATACAATGTAGTGCTTTGATGTATGTATGCATTGTGAAGTGATTCACATAATCAAGATAATTAACAGATCCATCACCTCA
Organism: Sapajus apella; assembly: GCF_009761245.1. Taxonomy (NCBI): domain Eukaryota; kingdom Metazoa; phylum Chordata; class Mammalia; order Primates; family Cebidae; genus Sapajus; species Sapajus apella. The sequence continues at coordinate 5,969,270 of NW_022436990.1, forward strand.
ATTCACTTGTTTATTCATTGAGCAGGTGAATAGGGAGAGGTGCCAATTTGTGAGATAGGTGACAGTGTTGGGGAAAAAATCAGTAGCTCAATTTTGGAGGTATTAAATTTGAGACATTTGTCTGTACATAGAGATTTTTATGTAGGCAGCTAAATTAATTTGACAAGGAGTATGTACGTTTAAAGAAAAGATTATACTATAAGCATTATTTTATGATTTGTTCTTTTTTATTAAAAACTGCCATGGGCATGCTTTCATATTTGTAATACAAATTTACTTAATTTTTTAAGTTGGATGATCATATAGCTCTACCATAATTTAGTCAATTTCCATACATATCATTATCATGTATATAATTGCATAATTTTACAAGTACTTCTGTAAGACAGATTCCAAAGAGTGGAATTGCTGGATGAAAATTTACATACATAAAAGGGTTTGCACCATTAACCATGTATTAGAGTACCAACTACCTCAGTACTGGATTCCTTCAATTTTATTTTATATTTTCCCATCCAAAAGGGGGAAATGTTATTTTAGTGTTATTTGACTTTCCCTTTCCTTGATGCATATTGTTGAATATCTTTTCATTTGTTTATTAGCCATTCTGAGTTTTTTTGTCTATTGGTATTATATGAAAAAATAAATAAAAATGCTTCTAGAAATGAAGAAGCAAAAAAATTAAGAAGGAGGCATACGTCATTTTATTATTGCACTTTGCAGATACTGCATTTTTATTAATGAAGGATTGTGGCCCCCCTCTGTTGAGCAAGTCTGTTGGCACCATTTTTCCAACAGCATGTGCTCACTTTGAATCTCTGTGTCACATTTTGGCAATTCTCACACTATTTCAAATGTTTTCATCATTATTATATCTGTTATGATGATCTGTGATCAGTAATCTTTGATGTTGCTATTGTATTTGGTTTTGGGCACGATGAATCATGTACACACAAAACAGCAAACTTAATTGATAAATGTTGTGTGTATTCTGACTGCTCCACTGACTATTTCTCTGTCTCTCTACCTCTTCTTGGACTCCCTATTCCATGAGACAAAACAATATTAAAATTAGTCCAGTTAGTAACCCTACAGTGACATCTAAGTGTTCAAATGAAAGGAAGATCCACAGATCTGCCACGGTAAATCAAAAGCTAGAAATGATTAGGATTAGTGAGGAAGGTAGGTCAAAAGCTAAGACAGGCCGAAAGCTGGGTCTCTTGCATTAACGGTTAGCCAAGTTGTGAATACAAAGGAAAAGTTATTGAAGTGAGTATATACAAAGTACTCTTCCAGTGGACACACAAATGATAAGAAAATGTAACAGCTTTATTGATGATACAGAGAAAGTTTTAGTAGTCTGGATAGAAAATCAAACCAGCCATGACCTTCCCTTAAGCCAAAAGCTAATCCAGAGCAAGGCCCTAACTATTTTCAATTCTATGCTGCAGAAAGAAATTTCGAAGATAGCAGAGATTGGTTCATGAGGTTTGAGGAAAGAATCTGTTTTTGTGACAGAAAAGTGCACAGTGAAACAGTAAGTGCTAATGCAGAAGCTACAGCAAGTAATCCACAAGTTGTAGCTAAGATCGTTAATGAAGGTGGCTACACTAAACAATAGATTTTTAATGTAGATGAAACAGCCTTTTTTTTTTAATTATTGGGTTTGATTTATTAAGATTGGAAGAAGATGCCATCTGGGACTTTCATAGCTAGAGAGGAGAAGTCATTGCCTGGCTTCCAAGTTTCAAGGACAAGCTGACTATCTTTTTAGGAGCTAATGCAACTGGTGACTTTAAGTTGAAGCCAATGCTCATTGATTATTTTGAGAATCGTAAGGCACTTAAGAATTATGCCAAATATGCTGTTCTCTATAAATGGAACAACAAAACCTGGATGATCATATACCTGTTTACAACATGGTTTACTGAATATCTTAAGCCCACAGTGAAGACCTACTGCTTAGAAAAACAGATTTCATTCAAAATATTATTGCTCATTGACAATGCACCTGGTCACTCAAGAGCCCTGATGGAGATGTATAAAGCAATTCATATTGTTTTCATGCCTGCCAACACAGCGTTCATTCTGCAGCCCATAGATTGAGGAGTAATTTCAACTTTCAATCTTATTATGAAAGAATTATATCTTGTAAGGCTATAGCTTCCATAGTGATTCTTCTGATAGATCAGGGCAAAATAAGTTGAAATCCTAGAAAAGATTTATCATTCTGAATGCCATTAAGAGCATTTATAATTCAAGGGAGGAGGTCAAAATATCAACATTGATAGGAGTTTAGAAGAAATTAATTCCAATTTTCATAGAAGACTTTGAAGGGTTCAAGAGCATTTTTGGTAGAAATAGAAAGAGAATGAGAATCAGAAGTGGAGGCTGAATTGCTTCAGTCTCAGGATAAAACCTGAATGGATGGTAAGTTGATTCTTATGGATGAGCAAAGAAAGTTTCTTGAGATGGAATCTGCCCCTGGAAAAGACACTGAACATTGTTGAGATGACAACAAAGGATTGAGAACATTTCATAAACTTCGTTGACACAGCATTGCAGGTTTTAAGTGGATTGACTCCAATTTTGAAAGAAGTTCTACTCTGGGGAAAATGGTCTCAAACAGCATCACATGCTATAGAAAAATCTTTCATGAAAGGAATAGTTCATTGACGAGGCAAATGTAATTGTCTTATTTTTTATTTTTATTTATTTATTTTTTGAGACAGAGTCTCGTTCTGTCTCACTCTGTCGCCCAGGCTGGAGTGCAATGGTACAATCTTTGCTCACTGCAACCTCCACCTCCTGAGTTCAAGAGATTCTCCTGCCTCAGCCTCCCGAGTGGCAGGGATTACAGACTCACACCACCACATCCAGCTGTTTGTGTTTTTAGTCGAGACGGTGTTTCACCATGTTGGCCAGGATGGTTTTGATCTCTTGACCTCGTGATCCACCTGCCTCACCCTCCGAAAGTGCTGGGATTACAGATGTGAGCCACCATGCCCAGCCTGTTGTCTTATTTTTAAGAAACTGCCACAGCTGCCCCAGTCTTCAGCAAGGTCATCTCTGATCAGCCAGGGTCTTGCCTTCAGCAGTGTGGATGCAAGACCCTCTACCAGCAATAAGATTACAATTTGCTGAAGGCTCAGATGATTGTTAGCATTTTTTAGCAATAAAGTGTTTTTTAAATTAAGATCTGTACATTATTTTTAGACATAATGCTATTTCACACTTTATGGAATATATAGGCTACTATTAATAGACTTAACAGTGTGAACATAACTTTTATATGCACTGGGAAACCAAAAAATTCTCGTGACTTGCATTATTGCGGTGGTCTGAAACCTCAATGCTACCTCAGAAAAAGAAAATAAAAAGTAAAGAAAAGAAGAAAGGAAGGCACTAGGAAAGATTAAGGAAATAAATGCAGGCCTACTCATTATTTATTTGTTTATTACTGGATCACTTATGACAATTTCAGAGTGGTAAGTAGGGGGAGGGATAAATATTTTACAAAAAATTACCAGTTATACTTTTGTATGAAAGTTGTACATTAACAAAATATTAGATGTAGTTTTTGGAAGACAATTTAGAAATCACTGTTTTGTTGTCTATTTTTGTTACTTATATATTGAGATTTTTGAAAACAAGTCTGCAAATGCTTAAGAAACTTTGATGGTTAAGATCCAGAAAGCTAAGGAGAAGCCTGATGAAGCATTTTCCCCCTTGGAGCATTCTGGTGTACTTCACAGAGCAGCTATACTTTGCAGGCTGCTGCAACAGTCATAGCAAACCCAGTAAAAGGTCACCCACAACCATGTGTATCCTCTTCTATTAATAAAGGAAATGTCGACTAAGACACTGGGGATTAGACACAATTAATTTCCTAAAATGCCATTGAGTTGATCTTTATCTGTGAAGCCAACATAGACATACGAATAGTTAAAACAAGTTCTGTGCCTCTCAGATTTCAGTGGGAGAAAGCCTTGCATTTTATTTCATACCCATAGAACAGCATTTCTCAATGGCAAAAAGTCTTTAAAAATTATATTTGTTGAAGCTATTATTTTCAAATGCTACTCCAATTATTAGGGTCCTTGGAATACATATTTTTAACTAAAAAACAATTTAGGTTTTGGTTAGGTAGACTGAGGTGCACATTCCACCACTCTCCCCCAAGGGAGTCTGATGCCATGCTCTCAGAATTCTAAGTTCACCGTGGTTGGACCAGGTTGGTGTGTTCCCAAAGTACACTGGCCTTCTTTGGAGACTATTTTTGATCAAATCAGTTTTGTCATTCTGACAGTGGAAATGACAAGTTAAACACAGCCCAGCACTGTGGAGTCTTTGTGGTGACCCTTCTAACTTCAAGAGCCATTGTTTTACGCTGAGTGGTTTGTCCTAAGTGGTTTGTCTATTATGAAAATTGAGTCCTTTAAGCCAAATAGCTAATACTGAAGTTAGGGACATTTGGCTTATCACACACATTCAGACACTGTTCTGAAAACATTGTAATATATATATTAAATGATGAGATCATGAAATAATGAGTCAGAATTTGCCTAAAATTTATCAAAACTCCATAAAATACTACACCTTCTGTTGATGCCTTGAAACTGAGGTTAAATTTTCTGTGATAATTGAGAGTTATTTGCTACTTTCTGCATTTATAGGTTATACTATTTATGGGCATGTTTTTACTCAGACATACAATTCAGCTTCCAATTTTATAATCATTTCATTTCAAGGGAGCTTGAGGCAAATTTGCAGTGTTAATTTTTCTTATAATGGGTTAATTTCAAGTTTGATGAAATATGTAAATAACACATATAAAAGAACACATTTGATGCATCAAGATAACATAGAAAGGGAATTTAATAGTAGCTGTGTTAAACCTTTATTCCTAAATTTTACAACAATTTTTATTATATAAAGTACCTGTCATGCTGCCTTCTAATTTCAGGGATGATATATGATAACATTTAGATTTATCATCTTTGATGTCACTTCTTATATGTGGTTGCAAAGTCCTGACGGGTATTAACTTGTCATTTTGCTGAAGCATGGATTTGAATTGCTTGTACTGGTTGGGAACAAATTACTTTAGTCAGAGCATAGCCCAGCTGACTATCTACAAGACCTTTTCAGGGCAACTTGGTTTTTCCAGTCTGGTCATCAATATATTGTAACTCTTGAGAAGAATAAAAACTTAGTTTGTCTGTGAAAAGTAGAGCAGAAAAGAAAGCTAAGAGCTAAGTGGTGAAGTAAAAATTCAAAGGCCTATAAAAAGGGATGTCTCTAGAGAGAAATAAGAAATGATTTGTAAACCTGTGTTCAGCATACTCTATCCAATGTAAAATTTGCTTATCAAGTTAGAAAATTTTAGCAAAAATTGAAAAAAGGTCATTGACTTTTGGTATAACAATGTATTTATCATTTGGGGAATTAATGGGTTTCTTTTTTTTTTTTTGAAACCGAGTTTTGCTCTTTTTGCCTGGGCTAGACTGCAATGGTATGATCGCGGCTCACAGCAACCTCTGCCTCCCAGGTTCAAGCAATTCTGCCTCAGCCTCCCGAGTAGCTGGGATTACAGGCATGCACCACCACACCCAGCTAATTTTTGTATTTTTAGTAGAGACTGGTTTCTCCATGTTGGTCAGGCTGGTCTCAAACTCCTGACCTCAGGTGATCTGCCCACCTTGGCCTTCTAAAGTGCTGGGATTATAGGAGGGGTTTCTATATATTTAATGCTTACAACAGTATTTGGCACATACATACTGTAAACCTATTAGCTGAGGTAATGATGGTGGTATTGATGGTGATGATGATGTGATTCTAGATGGAACCATTATTTAAGAGACCACCATGAACCTCCACAGGCAATTCCTTACACCAAATATCAAGGTACTGCTGTATTGCCCCCCAGTTAATAACAAATATGTAAAAGTAGAATGTTTGATATGATTTTATCAATTTATGCTTATCAGTGCTTACTTCTATAGAAGTTCTTCTCATGAATCGCAAAAGGCATAAATCTTTATTACTTTTATTGCCTCAATTAGAGTCCTTGGAAAAAATGAAAAAAGGTATACAACGATGAGTGTTTTAATATGTATGTATAACTTATAAGGATTTAGAATTTAGGTCAGGTGTGGTGCTCATGCCTGTAATCACAGCCCTTTGGGAGGCTCTCTTGAGGCCAAGAGTTTGAGACCAGCCTGAACAACAAAACAAGACTCCATCTCTACAAAAATGTAAAACATCAGGCCAGGCGCGGTGGCTCACACCTGTAAGCTCAGCACGTTGGGAGTACAAGGCAAGTGATCACTTGAGGTCAGGAGTTTGAGACAAGCGTGGCTGACATGGTGAAACCCCATCTCTACTAAAAAGACAAAAATTAGATGGGCAGGATGGCGTGCACCTGTAGTCCCAGATACTCAGGAGGCTGAGGCAGGAGAGTCACTTGAACCTGGGAAATGGAGGTTGCAGTGAGCTAAGATCATGCCACTGCACTCCAGACTGGGTGACAGAAAAAAAAAAGTCAGCCAGGCTTGGTGGTATGTACCTCTAGTCCCAGCTACTAGAGGCTGAGGCAGGAGGATTGCTTCAGCTTAGGAGTTCAAGGCTGCACTGAGCTCTGATTACACCACTAGACTCCAGCCTGGGTGAAAGATCAAGACCCTGTCTCTAAAAAATAAAAGATAAGGAAGGAAAGAAAGAATTTAGGATTTATATGCATTCCAAAAATGTTAAATATACATATAAATATTTAAAAGTATTTAAAGTTTGGAGGTCATTCTTTAGGTTCTGTCTGGAAGGCCTCTCCTTGCTCACTCTCATAATTGGTAAACTCCTTTGACCCCTAAGCCTGAGTCCAAGTCACACTTCTCTCCAAAGCCTCCTGAGCTCCTTCAGGCTCATGTCCTGCTCCTCTTCTGCCTGCTGCCAGTATAGCACCAGACTGCTATATAGTGGCAGTTACACCTAGGAGTGTAATTGCTTGCATTACTCTCTTACTGTTAGACTGTAAGCCTCTTGAGGAAGAAAGTAGGTCCTTGATAAATATATGGGTAAACTTCAAATCATTTCACCTATGGTACTAGGAGGTAGGAGATTCCTAATATTTCAAGCAATGCAGATGTCAGACAGTGGTCATTTCAGAAAGAATATTAGTTTCTTCACACACATACAAGGATTTTAAGTCATGGTCTGAAGCACACAAGTGCAGTGTAGGAAAGTTGGTTTTGTGAAATGTTTGAGTGTCTACTGTGTTTTGTACTGCACCATTTGGTCACACACGTTTCATTTTATTAAATCTTCCAACAATCCCATCATATATGTACTTGTGTTTTCCCAATTTTCAGATAAGGAAATTAAGGCTAAAAGAGGCAGTAGGTCCAAGGTCACAGGTAATAAATAGCACAGTATAATTTGAGGCAGATGTTCTGAATCTAAATTTTCTTCCCACCATTCTATTCACACACTTGCATATGCTACCTATACTAGACAATTATTTGAGCTCCAGAGGCACTTTTCACACTTATGTCAAAATTTCTTAAGTGTTTAAAGTTTGCAAAGCGATGTTTCCTGAGCCCTGTCTCTCCCCACTCTCTGGAGTGAGAATTTATAGTTGAGTATGCCTGTCCTGTCCTGTGTCCTGAACATTAACACTTGAACTAGTTGGACCACTAGATGATGTCAAGATGTTACTCCTACTATAGCATCCACTGAGCACTCTATGGCTAGGCTTTTGCTTTCATTGGAAAAAATAATTTGCTCAGAGGGCAACAAATAAGTCCTAATTTTCTTTTCATTTAAACACCACACACTAATTCAGAGATGTCACCCATGAGATAAGACAACATTTGGGGACATAGGAAACTAGCTTCTTTTCTTTCTTCTCTTCCCCTGGTCTTTCTGAATTCAGATTTTTCTAACAAAACCAAGTTCTTTTTCTTTTTGAGATGAAGTCTCACTCTGTCACCCATATCTGGAGTGCAATGGTGTAATCTCAGCTCATTGCAGCCTCTGCTTCCCAGGTTCAAGTGATTCTCCTGCCTCAGCCTCTCAAGTAGCTGAGATTACAGGTGTGTGCCACCACACCCAGCTAAGTTTTGTATTTTTAGTAGAGATATGGTTTCGCCTGTTGGCGAGGCTGGTCTCAAACTCCTGACCTCAGGTGATCTGCCTGCCACGGCCTCCCAAAGCTCTGGGATTAGAGACATGAGCCCCCACACCTGGCTCCAAGCTATCTAAGTTCTTTATTTCTTTGTATTTCTTAGTTCCAAAGAAAAACATGAAGTCTATCAATAGGGAAATGAATAGAATCTAGGCAGCTGATGATGTGAGATTAAAAATAAAGAGAGAGATTGGAGGGGTGGGGAAAAGGGAAAATAAGTAACAGAGGGCTTTATGTTTGCTCTAGAGTGCTCTCACCTTTACCTGGGACCCAGGATTCTTCTCAAATAATTTTTCTCCATGTGCTTTCTTCTATAAGGCATGTTACTATCCCGGACTAAGATTAGTTTCCCATTTCAAATTATTGTTTGCTGGGATTTATTTGATCATGCAAAACAGAAGTTGGTTTCGAAGCAGTAAAATACGTCTGTAGTCTTTTGATACAAAATTATTTTTTGTTGCACGTCATCCTTTATTTAACTTCACTATAAAATCATTGAGACATAAAACTTCAGAGAAAAAACACTATTAATAAGGAACAAAAAAATTAGCATTTAATCAAAGCGTCTCCCCCTTCTTGACTAACATTATCTCCAAATTGGTCATGAGTGCTGTACCTCTTTGTAAGGCCATCTCTGCATTACACCAGGTGGTTAAAATTATGGGGTGCTGCTCTAACAGGCGGATTGAATAGTTGTGAGTCTTCATAAGAGGTAGTTTAAAAATCAGTGCCTTTATTGATACTTGAGTATTTATTATAGAGGAGTTAACCTTTGTATTGATGTGGTACCAGTTGCTGCAGGACTGTTTGAGCTTTGGGGTTTCACATCCTCTATCGCGACAGCTGGAACTTCTCATTTGCCAGTTTCTGTAGGGACAGAGCCATGTCAAGACTGTATTTATTTAACCTGCAAATTTTTCATGCAAGTCTGGATAAAAATAGTTGAGGCAAATGTCCACAATTCTGTTCTGTAATTCATCAGAATTAACCCTTGTTATGGAGTAAAGAATACATGCAGTGACATTTAGAATAATAAGAAGCCTGGAAAATCAGTTGGGTTGTCTCTTTCAATATCAGCTTTAGGCAATCTGAAAATCTATACAATCCTTTTGCGCCTGGCACAGTGGCTCATGCTTGTAATCCCAGCACTTTGGGAGGCTGAGGCTTGTGGATCACTTAAGGCCAGGAGTTCGAGACTAGCCTAGCCAACATGGTTAAACCCTGTCTCTACTAAAAATACAAAAATTAGCCGGCTGTAGTAGCAGCTGCCTGTAATTCCAGCTACTCAGGAGGCTGACACAGGAGAATCACTTGAACCCAAGAGGTGGAGATTGCATTGTGCCAAGATCATGCCACTCCACTCCAGCCTGAGCTGCAGAGCGAAAATCTGTCTCAAAAAAAAAAAAAAAAAAAAAGAAAGAAAGAAAGAAAATTCATACAATCATTTTGGATTGGTAGTTTACTTGAGGGTGGAAGTGCAAAATGATGTGCAAAGTTTAAGTGGCAATTGTATAGACAAATTTTTTACAATCAGCAGAAGTAAATGCAGAATCCTTGAAATGGGAGAGGTTTTAAATGGGATTTAGTCTATTTTGAAATATGCCTATCATGCTTTCATTGAAAAAATGAATAAACTATTGATAATTTCTTCCCATGAAGTGTGCCAATAAAATAAAGATCAATCACCAAACTTTTCTTTCTTACTAAGAGAAATAGATTTCTTGGTCAAGTGGCCTAAAAGTTCCAAGTGGCCTCAAAGTTCTTATTTATTTTTTTTTTTTTTTGAGAGGGAGTCTCACTCTGTCGCCCAGAATAGAGTACAGTGGTACGATCTCGACTCACTGCAACCTCCCACTCCCTGGTTCAAATGATTCTCCTGCCTCAGCCTCCTGAGTTGCTAAGATTACAGGCACCCACCACCATGCACAGCTAATTTTTGTATTAGTAGAGATGAAGTTTCATCATGTTGGCCAGGATGATCTCGATCTCCTGACCTTGTGATCCACCTGCCTCAGCCTCCCAAAGTGCTAGGATTTGAGGCGTGAGCCACTATGCCCAGCCAAAGTTCTTAATTTTTAATGCCAATATAAGTTCCAGGCTATCAGACCTAAATTTTACCCAAGGCTTTTGCATGACTAGTTTCTGAAAGTACAGCAGGTAGTCTGGCCGAACAAACGTAAGACCAATTCTTGGAATAACAATGTATTATCTTGTCAGAGAGTTCCTCTATAATACATCATTTGTACTGTCAATTGGCAACTACCTTTATTTTTCAGTAAGTTTTCTGTGTTTCTATTATCTACTCTTCTATTCTCTTAATCATTCTCTAGTGTCTTCACATTGGTGAATTGATCAAATGTCTTGACATTAATTGACATTGTAGAAAAAAGTGTTAAAAATTGATTGGTTCCAGGATTATGCTTTTTGTTGTTGTTGTTTTAGGAGATTGTAAATATTCCACTTTGAGTAGGGTGATTAGTAATTTAGCAAATGTTACTGGAAGAAATGGCAAATTAAAAAGAACTTAGAGTTTCCCTTGATGAATAATACTATATTTAATACATTTCTGTGCTTCTAAATTTTCATTACTTATCAGATATGATGTCAATTTAATATAGCCTTTTTAAAAAGGGCAACTACCGTAAAATATATGCATTATTTGTAAGATAATTCCAATTTTAGAAACTTTGCAATGTTGGAAAAAATAGGAATTAAGGAAATTAAGGTGTTCTGGGGTTCTGGAGTAGCATTTCAGAAAACTGTTGATAGATCAGGAAGTATGCAATTTTTAAGGCCCCCTCATTTTTTCCCCCAGCTAGTAGAGCAAAGAGGTAAATGGATATACTAGAGGCTCTCTTCTTATGAATCTTAGTTTTGTCCAATTTTGACAAATCTTTTCACAGGGACTTTATTTTAGCAAGTCGTTTGATAAACATGTCAATATGTATGTGATATACACATACATATGTAATATTTTAAGATTAGGGTATATTTGAGGCTAAGAAAGGAAAATAGGGCTATTATACTTCAAAATAAAACAGTGAAACTAATATATAAAGTTTTTACTGAAAATTTACAAATATTATAAAAAATTAAGAAAAGGGTGCCAATGACCATTGTATTATTGATGAAACAACAATGGAAAAAGCCCATGTATTCGTATTTAGATATATGTCTGCTTATTTGAATGTCACATTTTATTTTACATAATGATGTTTATTTTTTATTAAATATCTTTGGAATTGTTGGTGAGCTGGAGCCAAGAGTGTGATAAATTTATCATTACTTAGAAAAAATTTTTTATGTTATTTACCATGTATAAATTTAGTTCACCTTGTCACATCCAAACTTGTCCTTGGCTTTTGAAATTTGTAATACCTTCTTTATTGGGCAAAAATGCAAGTATGCATGATTCCTAAGTCCAAAAAGAGGTTATATGCAATAAAGTTTGTTTGATAACATGAAAAAAAGTTATTTTTTAGAGAAGTGTATTGTTATTTACCCAAATGGATAATGGGCTCTATTTTCTATGAAGAGAAAAGAAATACAATTCTAGAGATACAATGGCCATATACTTTGTTTTACATTCCTAGGCAAGGTACATGCTGTGTTTTATGCTATAGTTCTTTTCATTTGGTATGTGATGCATTTTAATTCCCCATGCACTTAGTTTGTATGTATACTTTTGAAAAATTTTAACTTTGAATCACATCATGTGTGTGTGTATCTACACATGAAAGATGTAAAATATGTTGATTCACAAGGGCATGCAAATTGCAAAATGTACATAAAATAAATCTAATCCATAAGTGCAATATTTCACAACTATAATGTATGATAACTATGTAAGGGAACTCAATTTTTAACAGATGCTGTGTCATGTTTTATAGTTTGTAACAAACCCCTTTTCTAAAAATGAAAAAAAAATTGTGTATCTTTGTACTATCTGATTATGCGCACTTAATTTCCCTTATTGATTCTGAGAGAATGAAAAAAATTATTTTTTAGAGAATTGTATTGTTATTTACCCAAATGGATAATTGGCCCTATTTTTTAAGAAGAGAGAATCAGTTCTGAGAGAACCAATAAGGGAAACCGAACAAGACGGCATATCAGTTACGGATGGGAACAAAGAACCAAAAACAGGAGCAGGTTAAGTTTGAAGAGCTGCCTGAGCTTCCTGCAGATGCATGTCCAAAAGCGATGGAATCCTGAGGGCTTGTTTCTGTGACTTTTGTTATCTCCAGCCTTCTTTTTATTGTGATGTGTGTGTGCACGTGTTTGCATGTGTGTGTGCACTCTTGTGCAGTTGCGGTACAGATATATGAAGATTGGCCGTCCACTTAGCTGGAATAATTTGGAAGATAACTTTCTGGAAATCAGTGTCCTTAGGGATTTGATGATTCCAGGTGAGTCCAGGTCACCAGGAGCCTTGCCTCCCATTGGATGGCTGGTTGAAACCCAGAGCAGGGCTCTGAAGAGATAGATATGGACCATAATGAATTCCCTAGCTCTGCCACTCTTTATTTCTTCTTCTGGTAAGAGGACGAAAATAGGTGTTGAAAATTAGGAAGCTGTATGCAGCAATAGCTTTGAGATTGGGCTTTAGAATCAGTAAACCTTGTTTGAGTTCCGGCTCTGCCCCCTGCTAGTTTCTCCACAGCGGGTGCTTCTGACTAAGCTGGACTCTACAGGATGGAAGGGAGGATGTGCCCTCCCAGAAACGCTGCATTTGCTCCCTGTTCCAGAGGAGCCCTCAGCAGGCTGATGGCTGCTCACACCTGTTGCAGGAGGTGGTCAGAGAACGGCTGGAGCAATTCTGGATTTTGTTTTGCTCAGAGGTGTTTACCTATCATTAGCCACTTGGTGGCACAGAAAATGTTCAATCCATCTATCTTCCTGTCTAGTGGATTTTTCAGTTACCCCATGAATTACATCTTTTCACTGACTTAACACATAGCCTTGGCCCAGGTGTCCTCAAATACAGCACTAACATGAAATGCATGTGTTGACTCTGCAGCCATTTTTATTTCTGTCTGAGACAGGTTTTAGGTTAGTAGATAAAACATTCTTGACATCTTTAATAGCCTTCATAGGGTCTTTTATAAATAATAGATGTCAACTGATAGTTTTTTTCCCTAAGCACTGATGACATTTCAAAAAAGAATTTGGTGGGTGGCTGCAGATTGCTTTTGGAAAATAAAAACTATTTACTTGTTTTACCGTCAAATGGCTCTTTCATTATTAATACTTTGCCGTTTTGAAAATGTTGTCTTAATGCCACAAAGAACATGTTGCACCAATGAGCTAATCATAGTCAAAGAAAACATTGATTCTAAGAGTGGTTTGCAGCAGTACTCTGTCCTAGAATGATACCTGCAGGGGAAAGATTATTAAAGGATGAGTTCTCATTCCCACCAAATTGGCTTTGGTGGGAGTGATATACGAAGCAAAGAAACCCATAGCTTGGGGGTTAGGCAGTGAAGGGGATCTGCATTTTTTTGGAGGGGAAAATTTTGTTAAAGAATAACATAGATTCAGAAAGTGCCTACCTTCAGTGTACAGTTTGATGAATATTTACCAATTGCACATGCCCATGTGACTGGTACCCAGAGAAAGAAACAGACATAACTGGCACTTCAGAATCTCCCATGTGTAACTTTATTTATTCACTATGCCCCCTAAGAAACCACTGTTCTAACATCAGAGATTAGTTTTGCTGTTTTTTAACCTTTTTTAGATGCATTGCTGAGCATGTACTATTTTATGTCTGGCTGTTTTGCTCAACATAATGTCTGTGAAATTCATCCATACTTTTGCATGCAGTTGTGATTCATTCAACTGAATAAATAATTTCTGTATAGTGTTGAATGAATATAATTTGTGTTGATGAGCATTTGGGTAGTTTCAGTTTTTAACTGTTACAAATAGTGCTGTTTTGAATGTAATAGTCCCCCCCTTTTATTCACAGTTTTGCTTTCCATGGCTTTAGTTATCCATGGTCAACTGTGGTCTGAAAATATCAAGTGGAAAGTTCCAGAATTATAAACAATTCATAAGTCTTAAATGCTACATTACAAAGCCTGTAGCATTCACCTTACTTCGTCTCATCATGTAGGCATTTTATCATCTCACTTTGTCACAAGAAGAAGGGTGAGTACTATACAAAAAGATATTTTGAGAGTGGGATTGCCTTCACGTAACTTTTATTAAAATATATTGTTATACATGTTCTATTTTATTATTGTTGTCAATTTCCTAGTGTGCCTAATTTATAAATTAAACTTGGTCATAGGTATGTATGTATAGGAAAAAATGTAGTATATATAGAGTTTGGTAGTCTCTGTGGTTTCAGGCATCCACTGGGGGGTCTTAGAATATATTCTCTATGGATAAGGAGAGACTCCTGTATTCTTATAAATGTCTTTTGGTGAACACATGACCATTTCTGTTGGGTATACCCTAAGGAGAGGAATTGCTGATAACCTTAGAAATGTTCAGCTATAGTAGATAATGCCAGACAGTCTTAAATTATACCTATTACCTTTTAAAATGTAAATAACCGCTGAAGCTCTGTTGCTACACCATCATTTCTGAACTATGGAGTTGCTGAAAATAACGCACCAGAATATCATGGAGTAGCCCTTCTGGCTAACAAGTACAGATAGCTGTAGATCACAGGAAGATAATTCATTAACACTGTTATGTACAGTTTGTAATCATTTTACCTAAATGTTATTGCATATAGTTTTCTGAAAATAGTTCTCCATTTTCTTCTTGTTTTTAATCATCTTTTTGTCCTCAGTACCTATTACTATGCTGTAGGTACTCCTATTAACCCCAGTTTACAGACGAGCTACAGAGCAATTGATTCACTTGCTCAAAGTTATATAGGTAGGAAGGAGGGAAGAATGTGTGTTCCTTCTTTACATATAAGTCATATAAGAGCTTTAAAAGTCTGACCAGGGTATAATTCTGAAATCCTACATGCAGAGAAAGCTGGTACCGTTGGTAGAGTCCTCAACAATTCCACAGAAGCATTTGGATAGTCTACATTAAAATGTCTGAGATGAAAACTTTCTACCTTATATTATTTACCAGTACTAAATTTACACCAACTTCTGTGAACATAGGAGGGAGAAATGATGGAGAACAAAGGCCCTGTAGCTGGGCTCTCTGTGTTTAAATTCCCACCACTCCAGAAGGAATTATCTGCAGAAAACACACCATGGTCTGTACTTCCCTTCTGGTGCTTTTTGCTTGGTTTCATGTATTATAATGATTTCTATATTCCTCTGCCTAACTGTGAACTCATTGAGGAGAAGGTACCATGTCATATTTATTTTAATTCCTCCCAGTGCCGAGTGCTGTGCCTTGAGCATGATGAATATTGATAAGTTTTTACTTAATAAATAATGAAATACTTAATATTTTATGTCACTATTTATGCCACATTTGCTTTCTAAATAACCAGAAACAACTTGAAGAGAAATAAAAAGTGCAAAATATAGTATTTACCTACTGGGACAACTGTGATAAATTTACAATATTTAGGCAATGATTGACAAAAACTTCTTGGAGGTTAATGCAAAGTGGAAATGATGTTCAGCAAAATCATTTACCATTTTGTAAAATAATAAACAAATAGATATTTTCAAATTATTTGTTTGCATGTTTGCCTTACCTCTGGCCAAGCCAGCTCTTTGTGAGTGGGCAACGTGTCTTACCGAAATTTGTATCTCCAGTGTCAAAAATAGTGCTTAGCAAATATACCCATGAAGGAAGGAATGAGCAAACAAATGAAAGAATGAAATAAAGGAAAGAAGGAAGAAAAAGAGAAAGGATGGATGAAAGAAAATGCATTTCTTGGAATTATTATTAAAAAAAAATAAGGATATTAGAATGACTGAGGCGTACTCACCATAGCAATAACAGCAGAATGTAGAGCACAGTAGTTCAGAACCACAGTTGACCTGCTTGGATCTAAATTCTGACCCCTTTACTTATTCAGTGTGTGCCCTTGAGCAAACTATTTAACTTCTCTGGGCATCAGTTTCTTCACTGATAAATTGAATCGCTAATACTAACTACTTCTTAAGGGTCACATGAAATAATGCACTTAAAGGGCCTGGCATTAATCTTGGCTGCTCAGGAGGCTGAGGCAGGAGAATCACTTGAACCTGGGAGGCGGAAGTTGTGGTGAGCCGAGATTGCACCATTGCACTCCAGCCTGGGCAGCAAGAGTGAAACTCTGTCTCAAAAAGAAAAGGGGCACCTGGCATTTAATAAGCACTTGACAAGTGCTAATAATTTGCTCATTCAGCATATTCTTACCCAGTGTAATGTACCAGGCACTATTCTATGTGCTGAAGCTAGAGTAGTTAAGCTACTTAGTAAAACAAGGTTCCTAGTTTTATGGAGTTTGCTTTCTAGTAGGGGACAGGGACAGATAGTCAATAGGCATATAAAATCAGAAAGTGGCAAGTGGTATGAAAAAATATAGCAAGATAAAAGGATGGAGTGATTCATGGTGGCGGTGAGGGTGCTGTTCTAAATATGTTGATCAGAGAAGGTATATTAGTCCGTTTTCATACTGCTATGAAGAACTACCTGAGATTGGGTAATTTATGACAGAAGAGGTTTAATTTACTCACAGTTTCGCAGGCTTAACAGGAAGCATGACTGGAAGGCCTCAGGAAACTTACAATCATGACTGACGGCAAAGGGGAAGCAAGCACCTTCTTCACATGGTAGCAGGGAGAGCGAGACCGTGAAGGAGGAAGTGCCACACACTTTTAAACCATATCTCACAAGAACTCCCTGTCACAAGAACAGCAAGAGGAAACCTGCCCTTTTGATCCAGTCACCTCCCACCAGGTCCCTCCCCTGACTTGTGGGAATTATACAATTCGATATGAGATTTGGGTGGGGACACACAGCCAAGCCATGTCAGAAGATCTCTCAGATTGAATGACATCTGATCAGAGACGAGAAGTCAGAGAAAATGGAGAGTCCAGGTGGAGAAGCAGTGAGTGTAAGGCCTTGCAGTGTGGAGGGCGCTGGATGTATCAGAGGACAGCAGAGGCCACTGAGCCTGGAACACAATGAGTAGGAGGAGAGCTAAGGCTGAATTCTGAATTTGGTGGAAAGCCATTGGAGGGTTTTGAGCATGGTGGGTGATGGCATCTGCAAAAAATAATTCTGACTATTCTGTAAAGAGACAGTAGCAGGGTGTGAGAGAAAACAGGGAGAATATTTAAGCTATTGAAATAGGCCAGACAAAAGATGATGGTGGCTTAGACTGTGGTAGCAGAAGTGGAGATGGGAAGAAGAGATCATAATTGTAATTCACATAGAGGTAGACTTCATTCAGTTTGTTGATTGATTAGATGAGGATATGAGAGAGGGATAAGGTAAACTTCAAAGGTTTTTGGCCCAAGGAACTTAGTCAATTGGAGTATTCATTGACAAAGGTGGAAAAAATGGGGAATTTATTACAGGTGGTAGGAGAGATCAAAGATACTGATTTGACTATGTTAGTTTTCTTTTATTCATTTATTCATTCACTATTGATGCATCTGCTATGTGTGCCAGGCACTGTTGTAGACTTTTGGAGTAGATCAGCCAGGGTCTGTTGGGGATGTCACAAATCTCTTCCCTTGAGAAGTTTTCATTCAAGTGGAAGAAGACGAACAATGGATAATAAATAATACATAAGCACTATAAATAATAGCTCACTCCCCTTGTGAACTCTCAAGCTATCTGCTTCTCTTTGGTCCCCACCTTTTCAGTTGTCTCATGTATTTTTGCTTTCCAACTTCTTGCATTCTGCTCAGCTCTGAGGCAATAATTAGGCTCTTAAAAACAAAATTTTTACTTTTTAAGAGCAGTTTTAGGTTCACAGCCAAATTCAGTAGAAGGTACAGAAATTTCTCATATACTCTGTTCCCATTCATGCATAGCCTTCCCCAGTATCAACATCTCCACCGCCTAGTGGTACATTTGTTACAATTGATGAACCTACACTAACACATCATTATCACCTGAAGTCCTTAGTTAACATTCACTCTTGATGTTGTACATTCTATGGGTCTGGAAAAAATGTACGTTGTCATGTATCCATCATTATAGTATCATACAGGATTTTCACTGCCCTAAAAGTGCTGTTTTCTGCCAGTTCATCCCTCCCCAACCTCCAGTCCCTGGCAACCACTGATCTTTTTACTGTCTCCATAATTTTGCCTTTTACATAATGTTATATAATCGGAATCATGTATTTATGTAATAACCTTTTCAGATTGGCTTTTTTCAGTGAGTAATATGGACTTAAGGTTCTTCATATCTTTTCATAGCTTGATAGCTCATTTCTTTTTACACTATGAATAATATTCCATTGTCTGTATGTACCACAATTTATTTATCCATTCACCAACTGCTTCCCAGTTTTGGCAATTGTGAATAAAGCTGCTGTAAATATCCTGTATATGTTTTTGTATTTTCAACTCATTTGGGTAAATATCAATGAGAAATATTGCTGGATTATATGGTATGAGTCTGTGTACTTTTGTAAGAAACCTCTAAACTGTCTTCTAAAGTGGCTGCACCATTTTGCATCACACAGTGAATGAGTGAGTGAGAATTCCTGTTGCTCTCCGTCTTGTCCAGTATTTGGCATTGTTGGGGTTCTGGATTTGGGCCATCCTAATAGGTGTGTAGTTCTACCCATTGTTGTTTTAACTTGCCTTTCGTAAATTACATATTATGTGGGACATTTTTTCCTATACTTATTTGCCACACATATATCTTTGTTGGTGAGGTGTCTGTTACGGTCTTTGGCCTGTTTTTCAATTGGGTTTTTAGTTTTATTGTTGAGTTTTAAGTGTTCTTTGTATATTTTGGATAATAGCCCTTTATCAGATGTGAATAGGCTCTTCTTTGTCACACATTTCACATCAAATGTTATCTGTAGATCTTATTTACATCTGATTTCTCCATAATGAAATACACTTATCCAGGCTTAGTGTTGCCTAGATATTTATGGAGTGTGGTTATTTAGTTTAGTGGCATCAGCCTCTTTCTGCTTAATGGCAAGCTGTTCCAAGTGGATTATTTATTCCAGATTCATCTTGTCATGATTCCTCATGATTCATGAGGTAGAAGAAGAGTCGCATTTATATATCTCTGCCCATATTCAAAATCTGTCAAACTTTCTCAACTCAGTACACATTGGTGCAGTATTTTCCAGTGTATTTTACGTTACTCTAAGTTTGAGAGACAATCCATGAAATAAGTGTTCTCTGATCAAATAAGCGTAAGAAACACCACATTCTATATCCCCTACTTGGAAATGATCATTTTTAGGCTCTGAGAAATCTCACAGTAAGGAACCTGTTTAACTATCTTTACCAGCATGTCCAAGACTTATTTTACCATAAAATAGAAACTTAATAATAACACTCTGCAGAACTATTGTTCCAGGGATTACACTTTGGGAAAATATTGGTTGGGCTGACATCATCTTGGCAAGAAATCTAGACAAATGAATTCTATTATTGAAGCTGGCTTTGTTTGTGTAACCTTGGGCAAAGAAGTTAACCTGTCGGTTCCCTAGATGTCTCATTTGTAAAATGATGATATCAGGCTCTCCTAAGGTTACTATAAGCTTCACTCAGTATCTCTAAATGTATGAAACATGGTGAAAACACTTTCTGAAAGTTTACATAATACTGTTTTTATTGTTTTGTTTTTTTGAGACACAGTCTTGTTTTGTCACCCAGGCTGGAGTGCAGTGGTGCAGTCTGCACCCTCTGCCTCCCAGGTTTAAGTGATTCTCCTGCCTCAGCCTCCTGAGTAGTTGGGATTACAGACACCTGCCACCACACCTGAATAATTTTTGTAGAGATAGGGTTTCACCATGTTGACCAGGCTTGTCTTGAACTCCTGACCTCAGGTGATCCACCAGCCTCAGCCTCCCAAAGTGCTGGGATTACAGGCTTGAGCCACCACACCTGACCTAAATAATATAGTTTTAAATTTAACTTTGACTGAAGAGACATAAAAACATTTACTTCCCATCTCATGTATATTTCTGAAATAATATTTGTTCTTAACTAACACAGTTATTTTATTGCGAAATTCAGCTGCCCTCACCAACAGCCTAATCTGTACTTGTTATCCTCAGCTAAACGTAAAGCATCTCCTCAGTCTCACCTGCCCTATTCTCTCTTCTCTTTACTTTTTTGGTCACCTGCTGAGCAAGTGTCTCTCCTTTAGAGTATAGCTCTACGGGGGCACAGACTGTATCATCAGTGCTTGGCATATAGCAGGAGTTCAATTAACATTGAGCTGAATCTCAGATTGTTCCATTTCTAAGAATTATGTCATCCTGTTTTCAATTTTTGTACCCACAATATTGGTGCGGGGACCCTCTTTCTTTTATCCTGAGTGTGTTTATCATCAGGGTTTCCTCAACATAATCCTTCACCGACTTTTCTTTGGTTCTTATCCTGAAACTAAATTGTCCTGTGGTTCAGGGCACAGCTCGCCCTCCCACCAAGATTTGGGCTTTCTCTTGCCTCTCCTTTCTTCCTTGTCAGGCTTCTCTTACCCTTAGTGAAGTCAAACACTAATCAGTAGAAGCAGGTAAAACCCCAAGACTCCCTCTTTCTTCTTCCTTTTGAATTAATTGCTCCTCACTTTGAACCTCTTCATTTTTTCCTCATCCCATTTACTCTGTACATATTTGTCACCACATTCCTGTTGGAAGACACTCTGAGGAGATAGGGCCATGGCTGAGTCACTCCTCCTGTGAGAATGTACTGACTCCTTGGCTGCCTCACCTCTAAGACCACTCTCCCTCTCCAACCACTTTTTTTTCTTCATTTATTCCTCCATCTAATTGTTCCAGGTTCTTTGCTAGGTGTTCTATGAGACCATTTTCTCATACAAGCAGAAAACTTTAGGAGTGGAGATAAACATGCAAACAGTATAAAGGAGAACAAACAGAATGTAGAACAATGTGCTTACTCAACTTATATTTCTGCTCACAAGAACATATTAAAATCTCTATTTTATAGATGAGGAAATGAGGCACAAAAAGATTAAGTAACTTGCCCAAGCTGGAAAGTAGAGAATCTAGGCTTTGAAACCTGGTCTTCTGGCTCCAGAGACCTTTCTTTTAACCAGTGTATTATCATATGACTATATGCAATAGAAAGTAATTCTTATCTAATGCCAACCAGGTGAGGACCTAGTTGGTGCTGGCTGGCATAAGTTAGATACTATGATTAAATGAAGCACAGAGAACTAAGGTAATAAAGGTTTGCTGGACCAGGAGTTGGAAGTTAGCTGAATATTAATATAATGATTTCTGCTATTAATGAGGACATTAACCAAAGGAAGGCACAAGGTTGTGATGTACCCTGAGGGTAGAGAGAGTAGGAGCCAGCTCTGGTCATGATGAAAAGAGGATAGTTGGAGAGGTAGTATAGGAAGAGGCTTACAAACTTTTGGCACACAGGTTGGAAACCAGGTTCTGCCAGTTTTAGCTGACATTTGTCAAGTTACTTCTCTGAACTTCAGTTTCCTCATCTTAAAATGAGTGTAGTGGTAGTATTTACATCATAAAGTTATTGTGAAGATTAAATGAATGCCTGGCCTAAGGTAAGTGATGCCACTTCTTAGCTACAGTATTATGTTGTTGTTCAGTAGTAGCGAAGGAGTAAGGGAGTAGTTTGCCCGGGTATAGAGACTTTTAAAAACTCTGCAGCTGGTTTTAATGTAAGTCTTGATACCTAGGGAATCCACATGCCATTTAAATCAGAATTTCTGGTTTGAGGCCCAAGCGATTTTCCTGCCTCAGCCTCTCAAGTAGCTGGGACTACAGGCGTGTGCTACCACGCTGGCTAATTTTTTGTGTTTTTAGTAGAGATGGGATTTCACCATGTTAGCCAGGATGGTCTCCATCTCCTGACCTCGTGATCCGCCCGTCTCGGCCTCCCACATTACAAGCGTGAGCCACTGTGCCCAGCCCCATCAGTGTTTTTACAAAGCTTCCTGGTAATTCCAATACGTAGCCATGGTTATACGTTTTATAAGCTTTAAACTGTGTGGCATATTTTTAACTTGAGTAATGATAAGTAAAAAGTTTTTAACATTAGACTTTTCCATAGTAGGTGCACTTTGTGTTGAATAACTTTGATTTGTAAAATCTTAATAGATTGATGAAAAGCAGGTAATTTCATTTATCATCAGCAGCACATGACCTCTAGTCAAAGACTCAAAGGCACCAAAGAATAATTTGCATTTTTAGAATAAAAGAAGTTATGTTTCTTTGTCATGTTCTCTCTGCCAAAGCCTTTACTATCATAAAACCCAGAAAAGCATTGACATTATAGGTCTTGCAAAACCACCAACAGACCAACCAGATATTAAAATTGTACAAAATAGAAAATTTATAAATGAATACTTTAGAATAAACATGTATGTAGAATCCACATTTGTAGTTAAGAAATTGTGGAATATTTATTTTTTCTAGTGTTATATTTCGATGATCCTAAGGTTTGCCAGCCAGTTATTGCTTTAAATTGGATAAAATGGCACCACTTCAACCCCACGCTTTGAGAGGTATAACAAGACATCATACAAATCCTCTCAAAAGAAGACTCAGGCCATACCTGAAAGGGGATCAATTCAGACAAACTTGAGGAGCCAGCTGACCCAGCATCAAGGAAAACGGAAAGAGAACTTCAGTCATTTGCTTATTTAACTATTTTAAAAGATGTAATTAGTTATATTGAATTATTGCAGTGGAGGAAGGCTAGAAATATGAGAACTAGTGCAAAGTAAGAAGGGGAAATAAAGGCAATGGTAACTCAACTTGAAATTTTGAAGAGCTAAATAACGTTGGAAATGAGTACTGTATTGGTGTAATGTCTTGTTTCCTTTTGTTTATTGCTTTGTGCTAAGCAGGAGGTTCGTGGGCCTGTGATGGAAGAGGTGTTGTTAGGTTCAAGGTACCTGCCTTTCACTAGATCCGGGTGCTGCTTAGGGTCAGCTAAGGGCAGATTGAGACAGATGGGCAATATCACTGGCCTCTGTGTTTGTTCTCAATCAATGATGGGTTCACCTAATAACTCTACACTCCCACTCTGCCTATGGTAAAGTGGATTTAGTCCCTCTTTTTAGAGTGCATAAAGCTGCTTCAACAGAGAACAGCAGGGAGGTGTCCAACTGCAGACAGTATGTTAAGACTTGTTATTTTCTTCTTTTAAGTAAACATGTGGAAGCAAAAATGCATTTTTCAAGCCATTTTATTGAATACATGCAAAACTTTCCAATTCCTAAGGACCAGTGAAAAGGAAATGTCTGATTACTTTATTCTTTTCCTTCCCACAAGAAAATTGATTCCTCTCTTTTTCTGTACTTTAGTCCTCGTCCTCCTCCCCAAAAGGAATAAACAAACAGAGAAAATCCTGAATCTTGGGACCAAATTCAAGATAAAATGCATTTTTCTTTTTCTAGACTTCTCTCTAAACTGTGAAGCAGGTAACAAGGACTTTGGGGAAAGACATCTCTCTGATCCCTAATGGCTGGCCACTTAGGCTTAATTAACTAATCATCACTTAGAGTATACTTGAGATAAATCAGTTACTAGAAAGTGAAGTGTGATCTTTGTAGATAAATCATTATATAGGTGACTAATCTCTAGGGTTTCTAATATTGCATATAGCTCATTTGTCATTATGTGTTTATGAAAAAAAGTTCCTTTCTTTACCAACACAATGCAAAAACTCTCATCTTTTCCCAGTAAATGGAATGTTTTCCTTGCAGACTTATTTTGTTATTGTTGTTGCAGTTCTCATTGAATGTAGTCATTTTCTGGGTTTATGGAAAACTTAGGTGAAGGATTGTCAAGTGGCCACATTTAGGGGATTGATGAGGTGTTCCTTTCCCTCCTTATAAATTTACTCTGAAGTATACAAGTTTTCTGGGGGGTTCTTTCTCTATGCAGAGAGCTGTATTAGTCTCACACTAGTTAACATTTATGATGAAAATGATAAGACGTACTGTCTGGAAATGGAAATATCAATCCCTTGTACTCAATTTGTCCCTCGTGTTTTGGTACAACCTCAATCAAAATGGAGTTAATCAGGAGTGACCTCACAGGGTCACTAACTCTAAAATTAATTCTGGTTTTAATGATATATGTCTCTAATTTATACCTAAAAAGTGTGGACCACCTGTGTTGTTGACTGGTTGTGATCATCTTGAGACCCTAAGGGATTTGTATCAAGAGAAAACCCAGACGTGCAGGATACACGTGATGCTGTAAAAATTATTTTCTCAATTAAATCTAAGTAATTCACTTTTTATTTTTAAAGTCATAAAACTCGTGGCTTTGAAATGACTGAATATATGTTTGCGATTTGTTTTCACTAGCTTCTCTCCTTATTGCCCTTCTCCAATGACACCATTCATGTAGCATAACCACAAGTCTTAAAGCACATTTCATAGACAGAGCCACACGTGACCCTGGGTTGTAGCTTGCAGTGATATGATTTTATAGAAAATAGCAGTATTAATTAGATATGTTCTGGTGAACTGGAAGTAAATGTTTATGGTTAATGTCCAAAGCCAAACAGAAAAATGTAAAAGCAATAATAAATATGTTCGCTCTCATTCCAGTATACCAGCTTAGGCAAATTTTTGGCTGGAAAAGCATAAGTGAGTAATTAGATAATTGCTGCCTTGATTGAGCTTAATAGGAAACGTTTCAATTAGGCTAAAACCACACAGAAAGGAAGTGGGTTTTTTACAAAGGGAAACATTCCTTGTCATGCAACTGTCAGCTTGTGCCCACACTAAGAGATGGGATTAAGTGGATCTGGGCAAAGGAAACAAAAAGAAATGATTGCAGTAATTAGACCTATACTTAAACATTGTGTCTTCTGATAGAATTTCTTGATGATTCTAGCATCGATAACACAGCCCCTATAAATATCTTGCCTGTAACAAATTACTGCCTTAAATCTATGGCAAAACAAGTTCCTGGAAAAAAAAAGTTATGATTTTCTCATACTACAAAAACTAACATTCTAGAATTGCAGTCCTCTTCTCCAAGCCACCTGCATGCTAACAAATAATCAGAAAAGCCATTTGGGGCTAGTTTGCATGGTTAATAGTTTCTCCTTAATATACCTAGAGTATATGTTTCCAGTTGCTGACTCAGGGCTTGAGCCAGATGTAAAAAGTCACCTTTCTCAGAATTAGTGTCCAAGAAACAGTGCTATTGTTTTTTAAAACTTTTTAATTTTATTATTTATTTTTTATAGAGATGGGGTCTTGCTCTGTCTCCCAGGTGGGAGTGCAGTGGCACAATCATAGCTCACCGCAGCTGTGACCCCCTGGGCTCAAACAGTCCTCCTGCCTCAGCCTCTGGAGTAGCTGAGACAGGCGCATATCACCACCAGTAGTACTACTCTTAATATCCTGAGGATGGGTAGTTGTATGACTTCTTCAATCTGTCCACATAGGAGTTTTATCCATTCAGAGAGTATATGGCTCCATCCACAGATAGATTCTCAACGATGACCTAATTACTGATGCCATTTAATGGCCTGCAGCAAGTTGCAAAGTGCTTGGCCTGAAGCCTCATACAGATAGGCACTAAATAAATCATTTATGTTACTGTGAAATTATGTGCTAAACAAGAAATGTTGAAACCACTGATAGAACCCCAAACTACTGTAACTCCTTTGTAGAAATGTGATTATGTCACCCAATCTCATAAGGATCTTGTCAAAACAAAGAGAGGTGCCATTTAAGGTACTCTGGGTACAAGGCACTGATCTTAATGAAACAGTCCAAGAAGCACTTGATTCTTTCTACCCTGAGCGGGTATCCTTCTACCTCAGCATATCTGCCCTGCAGGGGAAGCAGCATAAACAGCCCAGGTTAAGAGATGACAGTGTTGAAGAGACTATTAATTTCCCTGTATTATGTATTGGTTATGAGCATGGATTTTGAAAATAGGTAGGCCGAGTTTTTAATGTGGGTTCTGCTACTTGCTCTGTGGTCTTGGACAAGTTATTTAACTTTTCAAGCCTCAGTTCTTCATCCATAAAATTGGAATAATAATATTACCTCCCTTCTCAGGTTCTTGTGAGTGCTCGTGAGGCTTTAATACAATTACACAGTCAAAAATTCTTGGCTCCTATTTTTACTAGAGGATGGTGGTTCTCATAATAGAGCGCAGGGCTTCAGCAATGCTCTCTGAAGTCCATGTTACCAAAGGTTTGCATCCATATACTCTTTTCCAGCCAACAGCAGGTCCGTAAGTGTTGAATGCCATGTGCCAGGGCTGCTGTTTCTCTGCTTCGCCATGGCAGAAGGTAAAGATGGTGTGAAGCTTGAGGAATCACAACCAATATGGGCTGAGACCTTGCATCAGGTGGTCACCATTAACAGTCTTCCCATTCTGTTGCGTACTATTCAGCAACCTGACAGATGGGCAGTCCACCACTGCAGTCAACAGCTTTGAACAGAAGGCAGCACTTCTTGCTCATACCCAGGTGAAGCAGGTGTCTGATGTTCTTTCGGTGCTAATGACTGAAAATGCTCCGTTGGACTATTTACATTATTAGAACTTTAACATAAAACAGGATTCAGAAGTATTTAACTTTTTGCATGACTCCATCAGAAGGGAAAACTGTAAGCTGTTTAATAGAACGATTTGCATTGATTTGCTTTCCAGCACATGAATGTAGGAACTCCAAGCTGACTGATGATAAAATTAAAGAGTTTGGGGACATGACTGATTCTTTTTGTTTGTTTGTTTGTTTGTTTGAAGCAGGATCTCACTCTGTTGCCCAGGCTGGAGTCAGGCTGGAGTGCAGTGGTGCAAACACAGCTTA
Organism: Sapajus apella; assembly: GCF_009761245.1. Taxonomy (NCBI): domain Eukaryota; kingdom Metazoa; phylum Chordata; class Mammalia; order Primates; family Cebidae; genus Sapajus; species Sapajus apella. The sequence goes on from NW_022436990.1 coordinate 5,996,366, forward strand.
CTGCAACCTCGACCTCCTGGGCTCAAGCAATCTTCCCACCTCCACCTCTCAAGTAGCTGTGACTATAGGTGCACACCACCACCACACCCAGCTAATTTTGTTTATTTTTTTTTTTGTAGACATAAAGTCTCACTATGTTGCCCAGGCTGGTCTCAAAGTCCTGGACTCAAGCTATTCTCCCACTTTGACCTCCAAAAATACTGGGATGACAGGTGTGAGCCACCACACCTGGCCTGATTTTATATTCTTAAAATTAGATTAATACTTTGTACTTTGGCAAGTAGCCATGGCAGTGAAGGTTTTTTTAGGGGATAAATTTATAAGCATTTTATTTCCACATACATAATTATTTCTTTTTTCTCTCTCCTCAAAGCCAGTCATGGTGGGTTAAACTATAAATAATTTCAGAATTTCATTTAGTGTATAAAACCTTAGTTTTTCCTTCTTTTGGGAAGTAGTATAATCAATGAATATCTGCAAGAAGACCCACAGATCAGTTCCATGGAGAAAGCTGGGGAACAGTGCTGCTGGGGCTGGGAGGTCTTACATAGCTTGACAGGACTTTGCTTGTGGGAATTGCTGATAGAGATTTTCACATCCGCTGTCTCCATTTGTGCTCAGACTGTTTATGACCAGTTTTCCTTTCCAGCCTGGAATCTCAGGTGGCAGATTCCACTTTTGTGGAAAGATTTAGGTGTTGTGTGTGCCCTAAAATATAGAAAATCCTTGCGTTTTTTCATTCTACTCTTTCTTATGAGGTTGTGCGTTCAATACGGCATCCTTTCTCTAGAAACCCCTTGTACTTGGAGTTCTACTTGATGACAGCAGCTTGACTTGTGCCAAAGAAGCTGGAAATGAAAGAGGTTTAAGATAAATATAAATGGTGATTTTTTTTTTCTTGGTCACTCTCTCTTGCTCTCTTTCTCTCTCTCTCTTTTTTTTTTAAAAAGAAAAGTCATATGCTCATATCCTAACTTGTCCCAGTAGAGAGTCAATTACAACCAGTTGGCCATAAATCCAATCCAAGAAAAATACTGGGGGAAGGAACTGTAGCAGTAGATACCGAGGGTCTCTAGAATCACTATAAATGTTAAGAACGTGTCAACTGTGAACCCAGGGCCTTTAAGCAATATTTTAGGACTCAGTGTTTCCCAACATGGCCCCAAATGAGTAAAAACTAGCCAGGCATTTTTGCACAGATAGGCATGTTTTTCTGGAAACCTTTAAAAGTTAAAATAGTGTTATAGTTAAGACTTCATAAATAATGTGATTAAAAGTTCATTATCAGGCTGTTCATAGTTAAAATTAAACAGCAAAAAAATGATTTAGTTAAGTCCTTTTCTCACCCGAGGTCTTTGACATTATTATACCTCCACTATTATCTACCTAAGCAATCTTCAACCTCTGTCACCCCTCTCCCAATATTTAAAGAAGAAACAGTATATATTAAGGGAAGTGAGGGCATCTTCCCAAAGTTCATGGCAATGTAACAATTACACTTTAGAAATTAAAAAGAGTTTTGGGGAGGCTGCCAGTGGAGGGCCTTTTTCACATCATCTATACCTGGATCATTACACACTCAAATAGTTCTGAAAACCAGAAAAGAGAACTGAATGTACTGTAGGAGAGGAAACAGGCTGTGTTGCAGCCAGGGATGCTCACTTCCTGGGGGAGAGCAAGTGGCAAAGCAAGTATTTTTTGCCCCTTTATCCAGGTGAGGACTGCAATCTGATTTTCTTCATCCTGCATATACATACAACATGAAATATGATAACTTTAAGAAGAAAGTGGTAAAGTCTATTTGCTAAGTGGCAGTAATTGCTTTTCAAAAAATTCATTTGAACTTTCTATGAGATTTGTCTTTTCGCTACTAAACCTCTTAAAGATATTCTGTCAATGTGCTATAATTCTAGGTTTTCATTCCATCATTACCAAACTATGTGATGTTTGGCAGGTAACTGACAGTCTTCAGGCTTGAGTTGCTAATCCGTAAATCAAGGGTGTTTAATTAAAGGTTTGAATGACCATTCCCAGCTCTCACATTCCAGAACCTATGAACCACACTATCCATTAAACCTAAACTGTGGCCATGAATCAGAATCAGCTGGGGAGTTTTTAAAATTACATGTACTTGGGCCCCATCTCGCAGAGATTCCAGCTCAGTTGGTCTGAGAAGAGCTTTAAAAAGCTTTAAAGTAGGTATACATACAATAGGGGGTGACATTCATTGTAATGAATGGTTAACTCCATGCCAGTCACCTCTGTGTCCCTAGTTAGAGCAACCATATCTTATTAGTTGAAATTTCATGAAATAAATCTTAAGAAAATTTTCCACTTTGGCTTCTATATTCCCAGATGTTCCCTCCCCAAGACCGATCTTTTGAAGGCCCCATGCTTTCACTCTGCAAGATTACAACCTTGTAAGCATTTAATATCTCAACTCACCAGTCAGATAAATCAGATAAATGATGGGAGAGTGTATATGCTGTCACCTGTTGAAGACATATCCCCTGTTTTATCTAGCTCTTGAAATCATCCTTAAGCTTGATAGGAAGGACTAACCAGAGACATGAAAAAAATATCAAGCACTTTCACATTTAATCCCAGCAGCAAGATAGGCATTAATATTTCCTTTTACAGGTAAGGAAAATAAGTCTCATGAGGCTTACCTCTCTTCCCCAATATTATACAGGTGATGGGTAGGTGGAAATGGGACAGTTGTGTCAAATGGCAGAGACTCTGCTCCATCCCCACAAGGCCATGTTGCCACAGCGAAGGGAAGAAAGGACATAGGGCTTTTCAGGTGCCTCTCTGTTCATCTTTATACATGTCTAGCTACCTGGAAGGCTGTCCATAATACCCCCAGACCCCACTCTATAATGCAAAAGCCCTTTAACTTCAAACTTTAGAAAAGTAATGAAAAGCAATACTTGAGAATGGTCAAGCCCATAAGAAAGAACCATGGTAAGGACATGATGAAATGAGCTCTCTTAAACCCAACTACAGGTGGCATAAATTGGTATTATTTTTTCTGGAAAGCAGTTTGGCAGTGGATCCTTTGACCTAGTAAATCCTAAGGAAATAATCATTAGTGTGGACTAAAATTGATGAACAAAAATATCCTTTAGAACATTATGTATAATAGGAAAAAATGGAAACAACATAACTATTGAATGAAAGTGAATAGTTCACAGTATTTAAGTACATCCATATGATGAAATATTATGTAGCATCAAAAATAATGATTATGAAGAACTTTTAAAGAGGTGAGGAAATATTAACTATAATGTGAAAAAAGATACAGAACTGTACAGTATGATCTCAGCTATGAAAATAAACCATGTAAGCGTTAAACACACCAAAATGTTAATAGTACTTATCTCTATGTAGTAGGATTATAAATAGAGTTTATTTTCTTTATACTTTTTATACATTTAAATTTTTTTCTAAAATGATCACATATTTTAATAAGTGGAAAACATTAAAATGTACTTATAAAAAAATTATAGTGCTTGGTTAGAAAAAGAAGATTGGATACAAATAAACTAGGGATCATAGAGCAGAGAACTGAATTCTAAATAAATCTAAGCAGTCCCAACAAAAGGCCATTTACTTTGGTAGAAAACCTTCCTCTGTGGTTGGGCTGTCTTTTGCCCAAGTGTCAAATTAAGGAACTGGATGAAAGGAATGTTAATGTCCCTTTTATCTTTAAGATTAAAAAAAAATACTTTTTATAACCTTGCTATAAATAATTCCTAACTTCTGATAGGAACAAAATCAAAAGCACTGCCCAATAATTTCTCTAGTTTCACTTGTTTTTCTGCCTTGAACCAATAACCAGGCTGTAGCAGAGAGTCTTATGGTGTTTCAAGGACATTAATAGTTTTGTAATGTAGGGAAAGGTTAGTACTGATAAGTATATAGACACATAAAGACAAAATATGGTTGATTACGCTGAAGGACTCTACTACTTAGTACAACTTAACCTGGATAAATCACAAACCCAATTTTCAAAGCATTCTTGGAATTGCAAAACCCAGGGGAAGTCATTTAGGGCAAAACAAACAAACAAAGAACAGCTAGACATAGAAAAACAAACAAATAAAAAATAACTCCCACCTTGAAATATAATTCCTCCCCTAAACCCTGAAGAATATAAATCAGAAAAGTCAGCGGTAAATGATGAGATCAGGAGATTTTGACTGAGGCTTGCTGTAACAGATTGCTAACCTTAAGCTTCTGGATTAATTAAGATCCTCTGTAGGGGGAGATAACATGGTCTCACGTTGGAAGTGTTCTAGGCTCTTGGTAGAAGGAAATACAAATTCTTTCTAAAGGAAGGCAGCCTTATTGTGGGAAGTCTTGAGGATCCTCACAGATTAATTCCTATGAAATATGAATTTATAAGGATCAGTTAAGCAGTCAAGTGGGGTGGAGGTCCAATAGGGTCAGGACACTGGTTACATTTAGGGAAATTGAGCAAGTTTTAAGTGAATAGACTTAGGATAATGGAAATCAAATTTCTCACTTTGGAAGATGGAGGTTACTAATATGAAAAGGAAGAAGACAGAACGTGGTGTTGGATTGGAATTGAAGATATTGCTATGAATTTATGGTTTTTAATATATAGATATAGAAATAATTATACATGTAAAAATATGTATATATAGATATGTGTGTTTATATGATGCATATGTTTTATTGCTTTGTCCATTGAGAGTATGTGAGAGATTTCAGCTGTAAAGAGCCTACCTAATACCTAGATCTTGATTTCTAAATACCATTTTCACTAAAGAGAGCTAGGCCTCCTTGGACAAATGGATGATTTCAGAGTTGGGGCAGAGATAATATAAGCTTGGAGTGTCTTGAATTAAATAGTAAGGCCATAGTCAAAGAATGGTGGAGACATGTGGAAAATATACAAAATAATTTGAAGGAACTCTCATTGACCAAATCTGGGACAATTTGAGCATTAAAATAAATGATAATATTTATGGGTTATATCACATTGAATGCAATGGGAGTTGATGAGTTCTCTGTGATACAAATAAATGAATAAATACATGGAGATAAGAAAAGGATCTTTTTACAGAAGAATGCTGACTTTTAAATGTATAAGGAGTGACAAAATCAGAAAATTATGACAACCATTATAGCAAGAATTAATTAAATCAAGAAACATCAATGTGTGCAAACATTTGACATCATAGTCCTCCTGATATGTTGCCCTGAGGTCATAACATAGTAGTTTTAGTGTCTGAATCTAATCATAAAGAAAGACTATAGAAACCCAAATTGAGATGCATTCTGCAAAATCACTGGCCTATAATCTTTAAAAAATAAGATAAAGGATTGATTAATTATTTGAGATTAAAGGAGACTGAAGAGGCAGAAGAACTAAGTGCATTGTGTGATCTTAGATTGGATTCTTTGCTATAGAGTATATTATAAACTGGGAAACTTGGTGAAACTCTTGGGGTCTCTGGGTGAAGGGTATATGTAGTTCTTTGTAGTCTTTCAGTTCTTCTCTAAGTTTGAATTTATTTCAAAATAAAACATTTTTAAAAGTTATCACCTAATTTTTAAAAATCACCAGATAAAAAATGAATCATTCTTTGATCTTATAATTCAAATATCTAAAACCTAACCTACAAAGGTTTTAGATATTTGAATTATAAGATCAAAAAATATAAAATATTATTATAAAATTAAAAAGTAAATGAAATTTTTAAAGGAACAAGGATTTTTACAAGGAACAAGAGACTTTCAAAACTAGACAGATTTGAAGAATAATTTTATCTTGTAAAAATGAAAAAAAATTGAAGTTAAAAACTATGTAAACTTTGAGTTTACATCTTCTCAATGTAAACAGAAGATCAAAGACTTGGAAAAAATATTAGTGAACTGGAAGACAGAGCTAAATAAATTAACAGAATGTAGCTGAAAGAGACAAAGAGAATTGAAAGTCGAATTGTGAAGATACAAAGAGAATGTGTGCAAAGGTCCACTCCACTATATACCTAATAGAATGTCCCAATTACATAAAAATAATAGAGGAAAAGCAAAACTGTGGGTTTACAACACTGTAAAAATATTATTCCATTACTTCCTGGCTTCCATTGTTGCTGTTGAGAAGTCAGCTCTTATCCAACTTAGTTCTGTTTTAAATGATTTGCCTTTTGTCTTCAGCCATTTTTAAGTTCTTTTTGTCTTTGGTGTTCTGAAGTTGTATTATGATGTGTCCATTGACTGAAGTTTTCTACTCTCCAAATTTATGTTGAAGCCCTAACTCACAGTACCTCAGAATATGACTGGAGATAGGGCCTTTAAAGAGATGATTAAGGTAAAATGAGACCATTGGGATGGGCTCTATTTCAATCTGACTGGTATCCTTATAAGAAGAGGAGATTAGACATAGAAAGAGAGACACACCAAGGGTACATGTGTGCACAGAGGGACAACTATATGAGGACGAAGCAGCAAGAAGTTAATTATCTGCAGCCAATCAGAGATGATTCAGGAGGAAGTGACACTGCTTGCACCTTGATCTTGGACTTCCATACTCCAGACTCAGGAGAAAATACATTTCTGTTGTTTAAACCACCTAGTCTGTAGTATTTTGTTATGGTAGCCCTAGCAAACTAATACAAAAAGAACTTTAAGAAACATACATTTATATTACAAAAGGAAAAATGACTTTATCAGGGAGGTTTGAGGTGAAAGGAAGGATGATGATCAAAGAAATTTCTAAACATGTAAGTAAACATTATATAAAATAATAGTAGGTATGGGTTCCAAGCACTTAGCATGGCAAGTCATGGCTGAAGATAGTCTAGTTGTTTCTGTTTCATTTCCTCCTCTGTCTGGTCTGTCTTTGCTGCAGTGCAAGAAGTGTTACATATATTTCTGAGTTTGACATTTCTCTGAATACTAAGGGCTGTGCAGTACCTATGAGGCCACTGTGATGTTGGTAGTAGTATTTAGCAAGTCACTCAAGAATCAGGATGATCCAGAGGGGAAAGAACTAGGAGTCTGAGGTTCAGATGGTTGTTACCAAGGGAAGATTCTCTCTTTTCATTGACAACCTTGGAGAACTTGTGTTTGATTTTCTTGAGGAAGCTTCATTTTTCCAATATACTCTTTAATAGTATGTTAACTTTAAATTTGGTCAGCTTCATCTAAGTTATAATGAGATAAAAACTGATAAACAGAAAAAAAATAAATGATGAGAAAACTGCCTTTGATTTGTCTGTTTAAGAGAACATCAAGCCTGACTTAAGCTTTACCTGTAGTTAAAAGGGGTTATTTCTGCTAGACAAGTCTCAATAGGGTACAGGCAAATATGATTCCTTTGAGCATGTAAAGACCTCCATCCATGCTTGAATGACTTTTCATCACTTGTCTGTGTGGGTGTTAAAATGCTTCAGCAACTCCAATGAGGAGCCAGAAAGGAAAGAACATTCTGAGATGTGACAGCTTTCCCCTTTTGGGGGCATACTATTTCATACTTCCTCTTAGTATTTGTTTTTCAAACAATATCATGCGCAGCTTCACATAATGTCAGTATCATTACAACTCTTTGTTTACAACATTGTCCTATAAATAGCTTTATTGGGGCAAATAACAGGAGAGATAATAGATAATCCAGAATCCAGTTGCCATTATTCTAGATTTTTGTTGTTGTTGCTACTGTTGTTGTTGTTATTTTATTTTACATTAGACTCAGGGGAATACACGTGCAGGTTTAGTACATGGGTATATTGCATGATAGTGAGCTTTGGGCTTTTGATGACCATATTACCCAAACAGTGAATATTATACCCAATAAGTAATTTTCGACCCTCACTCTCTCCATTTTTTGGAGTCCCCAGTGTCTATTACTTGCATATATATATCCATGCGTACCTCTTGTTTAGCTCTCACTTATAAGTGAGAACATGTAGTAACTGATTTTCTGTTTCAGAGTTATTTCACATAGGGTAATGTCTTCCAGCTCCATCCATGTTGCTACAAAGGATATGATTCCATTCTTACTTACGGGTGCATAGTATTCCATTGTGTATATATTACAACACATTTTCTTTATGCACTTAACCATTGATGGACACAGGTTGATTCCATGACTTTGCTGTTGTGAATAGTGGTACAATAAACATTCGACTGCAGGTGTTTTTTGGTGAAACAATTTATATTCCTTTGGGTAGATACCCAGTCATGGGATTGCTGGATCAAAAGGTAGTTCTGTTTTAGTACTTTGAGAGATCTCCATACTGTTTTCTATAGGGGTTGAACTAATTTACATTTTCACCAGCATTGTATATGCATTCTCTTTCTTCTACCTTCTTGCCAACATCTGTTTTTTGTTGGTTGTTGTTTGTTTGTTACTTTACTTTTTCATAATAGTGTACTACTGTATACATTGGGGTCTAGTTGTTTCTGTTTCATTTCCTCTTCTGTCTGGTCTGTCTTTGCTGCAGTGCAGGAAGTGTTACGTATGTTTCTAAGTTTGACTTTTCTCTGAGTACTGAGGGCTGTGCAGTACCTATGAGGCCACTGTAGTGTTGGTAGTATTATTTAGCAAGTCACTCAAGAATCAGGACCATCCGGGGGAAAAGAACCAGGGGTTTGAGGTTCAGATGGTGCTCAGAGGCAATGTAAGCTTCTGAGGGGAGGTTTTTTGGCTGTTTTGTTTACTGCTATATATTAGCACCTATACCAATATAGCAAGCACCCAAAAATGTTTGTGAAATAAATGAATCAGGAGCATAACAACAAGACTATGGTTCCTTCCTCCCATATCTAATTTTAGATTAAATGTAAGTAAAAGAAAGAAGCAATGCTATGAGAGTGAACCCAGCAATATTTACTACTCATTGAAAATACACTTCATAAGTGTATGCTATCCAGAATATCTTTATGTCATGTTTCAGAGTTTTGTATTCAAGACTCTAGAATGTCAAGTGAAGAAAAAAATAACTTTTCCTTTTAAAATGTTATAGGATTGATGTCTAGAGATATTTAATATCAAACGAAAGGCCAACTGTTAATTTTGGAGCATCATTCAATCATATTTTATGATTATTAGCCATTTCTTTGGCCTATTTTGAAAAAAAACTCAAAATTATTTTTTAATCTTTAATTTAGGCTTGGAAAGTAAAGTAGGACAAACAAGTATGTTCCTCTTGAAACACTCTTGAAGGGGCATATTATTTAGTAAGATATAACTGCATACATTTTGTTATTGTTGTTGTTGAGATGGAGTCTTGCTCTATGGCCCAGGCTAGAATGCAGTGGCGCCATTTTGGCTTAGTGCAACCTCTGCCTCCCAGGCTCAATTGATCCTCCCACTTCACCACCAGAGTAGCTGGGACTGGGACTACAGGCATGTGCCACCATGCCCAGGTAACTTTTGTAATTTTTGTAGAGACAGAGTTTCACCATGTTGGCCAGGCTGGTCTCGAACTCCTGAGCTCAAGCAATCTACCTGCCTCGGCTTCCCAGAATGGTGGAATTATCACACCTGGTACAGGTCATTTAAAAAAATCAGTCCACTTAATAAATACTAAAACCTTTCATGGTTAAACTTCTACTGCTTAGATGGTCCTGTGCTTATTTTTAAAACTTTGTTCTTTGTTTCATGTGTACAAGCCCCAACAGGATGAATAGGAGGTTACTCTGTGGTGATATCTGAGAATATTTTACTATTTTTGTACACTGCTAATGTTCACATTAAGAATGATACTATTCATAATACACAATGAAAAAGTTTGATTCTCAAATGAGTCACACTTTCTGTGATAGAATATTTTGAAATAACTTCCTCATAGCATAAAACTTATTTGAAAACAAGTTTAAAATCTGTTCTATAGTTCAATTCTATTCCAAAATCTGTTCTATAATTTGGTTTGGTGCTGAACTTTTACTTGTAAATAGTAAGATCATATCATGTTGACAGTAATAGACATTCTCCATGTTGTGCAAGAACTTCCAAGATATTTGACTATATGGGATCACTGTAGTCATACCTTAAAGGACACAAAATCATAGGCATGGCCAAAAGAAAAGTTAAAGGTATTATTTGTGTGACACGAAAACAATCATTCAGTTCAGTGTAATTGCACAGACTAAATTCAGTTAATACATCAAATAGCCTGTTGGGTATTGAATGGACCAAATCGTTCAACAGTGTTTTGTCATTGTGTACACCCAGCCTATACTGTAGTAAGTAAACAGAGGATAAATAACAACATGTTCTTCTGTGATGGCCTCATCCTACAAGCCATAAAAAAGTGTCAGTGACCTTAAGGCTTCTCTATAGATAGCTACTACTATTGTTGAAGCACTGGACTAGGTCCAGGGATACACTCAGAGGATACACTGTCCCTGCCCTTAAGGATTTTATATGGGCAGTGGGTTAAGAAATTTGTTTTATTTAACTTGAGTCTCTGTGGTCTTACAAATTGCTAGATTATACTTCTACAGATCCTTTGCCCTGCACAGGATATATCTCTTTCTTCAGAAAGTCAAAAACGAAGATGAAAGCTCCGTGTTTAATTTACACACAAACGTTTTAAGGTTGGGTTTTCAGGGTCTAGGTTTTTCTCCATGATCTGCTATTTATGTAACAAATTAAAAAGTTGTTTATATTTAGACAGTATAAGCAAAATTTAAAAAGTACCACCTTTGGCTGGGCGCTGTGGCTTGCGCCTGTAATCCCAGCACTTTGGAAAGCCAAGACAGGTGGATTATTGAAGGTTGGCAGTTCAAGACCAGCCTGGCAAATATGGCAAAACTCGTCTCTACTAAAAAAGAATTAGCTGGGCATAGTGGCGCACACCTGTAATCTCAGCTACTTGGGAAACTGACGCAGGAGAATCGCTTGAACCCAGGAGGCAGAGGTTGCAGTGAGCCGAGATCACACTACTGCACTCCAGCCTGGGCAACAGAGTAAGACTCCGTCTCAAAAAAAAAAAAAAAAAATTACTACCTTAATTGGTTATTTAGATTATCTCACAGTCTTCTGTATTAATTTTTTACTGATTTTGACTGACTTGTTTTTCAATATAGGAATATAAGCTATTAGGTCAAAGACCCCATTTTCTACTCATTTGAGTACCTCAAAGGACCAGGAAAATACTTGGTTTTAACCAGGAGCAACATCATGCTGTCTAACCTGTTAAAGCATTTTGTTGTCTTACAGTAAACTGTTTTTTTTGTCGTTGTTGTTGTTTTGTTTTTTTCAGATGAGGTCTCGCTCTGTCTTCCAGGCTGGAGTGCAGTGATGCCATATTGGCTCACTGCAGCCTCAACCTTCCAGGCCCAGGTGATCCTCCCACGTCAGCCTTCTGAATAGCTGGGATTGCATGCGCGTGCCAGCATGTCTGGCTAATTTTGATATTTTTGGTAGAGACAGGGTGTTGCTACGTTGCCCAGCTCAGCAAACTATTTTATTTGAAGACTGAGAAGAACGGCTTGATGTTGGTGCTCTTAGCAATGTGCCTGATTTAGAGTCAATGAATGGCTTAGGTACTGAGATAATCTGACTCTTCAAAGGGCATTAACTTCCAGTCTACTTGAGAGTAAACCAAGTCTAAATGGTATACAATATGCAAAACAAAATCCTCCGAGTTAAGTAATTGTAGTATTCTAGAACATACTAAACTATGTGGTTCTTAAATTATTGTAAAGTTTTATATTAGATTAGATTTTATGCTCTATTTTGAGGCAGGAGTATCATCATAAAATCGAATTAAGTACAGACATTCTTTGTTTTATTGCACTTTACTTCATCATACTTTGCAGATACTGAGTTTTTAACAAATTGAAGGTTTGTGGCAACCATGTGTCCAGCATGTTCTCAGTGCCATTTTCCCAGCGACATGTACCTGCTTTGTAGCATTTGTTAGCAGTAAAATATTTTTTCTTAAGATATGGACGTCGTTTTTTTAAACATGATACTACTGCACACTTAATAAACAATAGTATAGTGTAAATATAACTTTTATATGCACTGGGAAACCAACAAATTTGTGTGACTCACCTTATTATAATAATTGCTTTATTGTAGTAGTCTAGAACCAAACACATAATATCTCCAAGATATGCCTCTATATAGGTAAGAATTATCCATCAAAATTGCTATCTTAGAATTATTGTAACAGTTCTGCCACTCAGAATACTGTTGTTATACCTTTAGAGCCAGTCAGAGTCACAGAAGAAAATCACTAATCACTTATATACTAATAGCACTTTATAATCACATCTTGATTTTATCCAAATGATATCCAGCCTGATCATGTTGCTGCCAATGGTTGCCTCCAAATGACAGTTCAGTATTTACAATGTTCAAATTAATTCTTTTTTAAAAAACGCTTTGTAATCACCAAGGAGTGTGTGAAAAAAAAAAGAAAGAAAAATCTCTGAGCACAAATCCCAAAGAGGAATTCCTAAAGTTCCACATGCAAAGAAAATGCTGATGATATGAGTTTGTCCTGTTAAGAACACAACTTTGAAGGAGACAAAACCTCTTTTCAGCTTTGAAAATTAAGTAATACATTCTTTCTATCTCTTTTTGACAGTGATGTTTGGTATAAATAATAGTGTCATATAACTGCCAGCATTGAAGAAAACATGAAAACACACTTTATTGTAAGACCCCACCTGTATTAGAACATAGAGAAAATTATGATGTGGTGACATCTTCCTCCAGAAGCTGTCTTGCTGTAACAGAGAAGTATAACCAACCATTCTGCTTCCCCAAGAGTTTGGTAGGAGGCCATGGCAGTGATTCCAGAGCTAGGCCTCCAGCAGCATTTGTGTTTCATTTTTAGAGAAGATTCTGTATTATTTCTGGCAGCTTCATGTTATAGCCAACATTTGTAATCAGACCTCTTCTGAAATTCCTTTTTAATTTATTCAAATACAAGCATTTATTATGTACAGGTGGATCTGCTAAGCAAAGAATATAAGAGAGAATCCTCCTCTCTGGTCAATTCAGTAATCCTCCTTTGTAGTAGGAAGGGGAAGAGGTGTTCGTAGAAAAATCAGCCTAATCTCTCTCCTTCCTCTGATAATTACAAAACCAAAACTATTGAGGATAGATTAGGCAATAGATCCCCAGATCAGAAAAACAAATTAAAGAGGATGGAACAAATAATTGAATGAAATTAGTGAAAAATAAGTGCCTTGAAAGCAACTCTTCAATAGAAAAAATGTAACATGTTGAAGAGGAAATACAGGTCATGTAAACATTTTGTTCTGCATGTGCACAGAGGGAAAACTTATAATTTTGAAAAGTTCTGCATTTCCTAAATAACATTTGCTCCTGAGTACCTGTGTTCCGGCTGAGAAAATTACTTGAGTGGCTGAACTGATGATTAGCTAGTGGGAAATGGAGCCCAAAACTTGTGTCTAGCCAAGTGGCAGGGCAAGATGACTAGCACTTTTCCAGCAAGGCTCTCAAAGTAAGAAGATGAAGTCGCATAGGGTGGCAAGTATGGCCACAAAGCAAGAGGAGCATGCTTGAGGTGCAAATCCTAAATAACACTTGGTTCCTGCTGAGGCCGAGCTTCTGCTGTCCCACCTAGCGGTTGGCAAATGACTCAGCAATTTCTAAGAGCCCCAGCTTGCATCACCCTCGCTATGGCAGTGAGGTCCTCCTGGAGCTCCTGGTAGCAAGAGAGGTGAGATGCAAATCCTCTCACCATGTCCTGACCTCAAGTTGCACAGGAGCTTTGCATTTGTTTTGTTTTACTTTTTCATCTACAGGCCATGCCTTGTTCTTAAGGAACCGCTAATCATTTAATTTCAGTGATGCCTAAAATGTAGGCTAAACAAAATCAAATTATATCGTAGGCAACAAATGAGAGAAGTCTAAGAAGTAAATGTGAAACTCTGAGCCTTTGAAGATATTTGAAAGAAGTTAGGGTTTGTCCACTGAAATTACTTAGGATCACAGAGAACATTCTGACTGTCCCTTGCCCAGTGTTGAACTTGCCTTATTTGTTCTCATATGATATGTATACATGAGGGGCCCCCACTTATTGGGGACCTGTCTACTATTATTTCATGGGTGCACTGCAGGTTCCTTCTCTCCTGCGCTGCATGATTGGTGGTCTGCTGTACACTGTGCAGATGTTTCTCCTGTGCTATTTCATGATTATTTTTCAAGTGGACTCTTAGTCAAAGGATGGCAGGTCAGCACATGGAAACATCTGCTCTTACCATTTTTCTAAGCAAACAGCAGATGGCATTGCTGCTGTCCTTTTGATCTGGAGCAAAAAATTCCCATGTCTGAGGTGTTGGTTTACAGGCACTGCCTGGCAAGGGATTGCCTGAGAGTTGACCTCCCCCAACAGTAGCACTACTTACAGATGTTTTCTCTGCAATGCTCATTTTTAGTTTGTTTCTTCCTGTGACTCTACTTCTGCAGGGTGTCTTAAACTTTGATTCTTCCTTCTGTGACTGTCACTCCATCACCTCATTGATGTCAACTATGGTCCTCAGGTTTCCTCCCATTTATCACCTGTCAGGATCACCACTAGCGTTTCCAAAGAGGAGACAGTAACCTGCCTCACCTCAGGAAGTAGACACTGGCTATGTGTGTGTGATAGGCTATAGAAGATGATCTCAAAAATAGCTGAACCACCAACATTTTTCTAGGTGTTTCCTCAGCCAAACAAGACCATCTTCATTTTAACAGTTGGATTTGTAAAACTTTAATGTATGTATTCTGTAAGATTTGTACTCATCAAACAACAATTATCTTTACAAACTGCAAATATGCAAATGAAATTTCCACTTCGCTGTTATTTTCTAGATGAAGTGGTAGCCTGTTGGAAGAAAAAAATATATTTTTTACATTTTTCTTTGGCTTATATTGGATTCCATTGACTTTTTTAAAAATTATTCTTTTATTTTATTTTTCCATAAGTTATTGGAGTACAGGTGATATTTGGTTACATGAGTAAGTTCTTTAGTGGTGATTTGTGAGATCCTTGTAGAACCAGCTCAAATGCCCATCAATGACTGTTTCATCCTCAGGGCTTCCATATCCTCTAGCATCTTCCTTCTGAAGGTGTTTCTTCTTTGACGTCATCAGTTAAATTCTTTATATATGTCTTTACTTCTTCTGCTTAGTCTTGTATATCCTGTAGATCAAGAGTTCCAGGAAGCTTCAATTTCCTTTATCTGTGAAATGAGAATAATAAAGCAGTTTCCTCATCTGATTGTTGCGAGGATTAAATGAGATAATGTGTGCCTAGTGAGTGCTTTAAAAATGGTAGTCATCATCATCTTGTTCATCACCATCATCATCACCATCACATCATTCATAGGTCAAGGAGTCAGAAGACCCAGCTTGAGCATTTTCTAGCCGAAATGTCAGGCACTGTTACCATCTCTTCTTTCTCATCGGAGTCCAAGTGTATTACCTTTTATTGTACTACTTGGTTTCGTGTTTTATGTATTCAAACTCTGCATGAATTTTTATACTCCTAGAAAACTATACTCAGATAGTATTCTTGGACTTTTTTGTTTTGTTTTACTTGACATATATATCATAGCTTTTTGGCTCAAAAATTTCCAGGTTTATACTTGTAACTTTAACATAATATAATAATTATCAAAGATGACCATGGTACTGAATCTCTTTTATTTGAGTTTCAGGCAGCTACTGATGTCTGTTTATATTCTTGCCAAATTAGATTTCAAAATGGCCCAATTTTCTAGGGCATGTAAGTTTTCATAGCAAAGTATCTGATGCCTCAGAAAATATAAGTTTTCAGAATATTTGGTAGCCACCTAAAGTGATTAGGAAAAAATATACATGTGCCTACTGTTTCTTATTGGAAGTTCTTGAATGTAGGAGAGTTGTCAAAAGAAAGGTATTTGTACATACCACCCTTTCAGAATTATATCAGCAAATAGAAATGATGAAGTAGAGAGGATATTTAAGAGAAAGCGTGAGTCATTTCTAACAAGAAAAGGCAGCCACTGACTTTGTGTGGAAACAATGCCAGAGCATGTCTGTTAATGTCTAAGTCATTCTAGAAGTTGGGATTACTGAGAGTCAGTAAACTTTAAATACTGGTGATTAGTTTATGTAACACTGGAAAAACAAATCTCCTTCCATCTTTCAAACAAATATTTCTGGTGAGCCCATCCCAGTGTCCTTTTATTTCACTTCTACTCAATTCTTTTGGAGTTTGTCAAATCCTTTTATTAAAATGTTGCTCTTTTTTTTTCCTCTTATATGTAGCATTAGTCACTAAAATAAATAGAGCTGTCCCAAACAGTCTTAGCAATATTTAGCTGACTTCCTTCTTAATATAGCAACACTTTTGACTTTGTCCTTGCAAATTTTGATTTGAAAATTGAATTTGCCCCACTTACTTCTCGTCCTGCCTCAGTTAGGCTCCCAATCTTCATCCTTTAAATGAATTATCTTGTGCTGTTTTCTTTCCCCCCTTTTCTATGAGCTTTCAGTTCATTTCTGCATCCCCTTTTATTCCTTAGATCTTTAAAACTCATTTTACAACCTAATTAGTTTCATTTAACCACATATGAGAATTTGTTGTACTTTAATTGTTGTAGTGAAAAAACCTTTACTCATATAATGTCTTCTAAATCTGTAAGGTATTTGCTTTTCAACTCTAGGAGACTGGCTCCAAAATAGGCCCCAGCCTCACTCCTGAGCTCAAATCTGTCTTCCTCATTCCCTGCTGAACACCTTTCCATCAGCATCCCTCTAATGCAATAAATTCATCATGTCTCTCTTTCTGGTAATGGAAGCAGCCAGTCATTCTAGCTGCAACTTTTCTGTTTTCTTCACCTTATGGCTTCTCCTGCTCCATATGTAACTGGCCACAACACCCCACGGAGGCAGCCTCTGCTATGTTTCTCACATGCCTTTGCTCAGTTCCGTGTTGACATCACTACACATGTTCACCCCTTTTCTCCTCCTCTGTTGTTCCTGATTTATTCATCCGCCCACCATTGCCATCCCCCTACTACAGTTGCCACCCCCAGCTTCCCTGCTTCCCGCCATTCCCAACCTGTCTTACATACCACTGCTGGATTTTTCTCTCTAAAATGTGGCTCTAATAGTTGTTTATTTCTGCCCTAAATCCTTTGGTACCTCTCTGCTGCCTACTGAATAAATTTTACTCTTTTTCCTCATAATTAAGATCTTACAAGCCTGGAAAACATAGCAAGACCCTATTTCTACTAAAGTAAAATAGAATAGAATAGAATAAAAATTAGCCAGTCATAGTGGTGTGTTTCTGTAGTCCCAGTTACTTGGGAGGCTGAGATGGGAGGATCACTTGAGCCCAGGAGTTTGAGGCTGCAGTGAGTCATGATTGTGCCGCTATACTCCTGGCTGGGTGACAGAAAGAGATCTTGTCTCAAAAAACAAAAACTCCCCAAACAAACGAAAAAAGTTCCATGTTCTAGCTCTAATTTATTCTTCATTCTTCCCTCCATGCCTCTCTCTATACCACCCAGGTTTTTGGATTTCTCTGATCTTGATTTGCCTTATGGTCTCTATTGCTTTTTCTCATGTTCCTTTACTTTGAATTCCCTAAACCTCCCTCTCCAATCACTACCTGCCAGGGTACTGGTCATGGCCTGCTCAAATACCACTTCTCCATAAAGCCATCCTTGATTCTGCTGCCTTGCCCCCTAAGCCTGCTGGCCAGTGTTCACTTTACTTGATTTTCTTTCCTGGCCTGTTAACCTTTGCCTCCCCCTAAAGTTTGTGGTGTTTACTTCCCTCTTTGTGGCTAGAATTTAAGATCCATGAAAGTGATGACCATTGCCTTAATTATTCTTATATTTTCCATAGTACCCAGCATATTTATACATCCTTGATGCTTGGTAGATATGTGTGTATTGAAATATAGTCATGCATCACTTAATGATGGGAATACATTCTGAGAAGTGCTTCATTAGGTGCTTTTGTCATTATGCACACATCATAAATTGTACTTACACAAACCTGGATGGGATAGTTTACTACACACCTAGACTATATGCTATAACCTATTACTCCTAGATTGCAAACCTGTACAGCATGTTACTATACTGAATACTGTAGGCAACTGTAACACAATGGTAAGTATTTGTGTGTCCAAACATATCTAAACCTAGAAAAGGTACAATAAAAATATGTCATAATCTTTTGAGGCCACTATTATACATGTAATCTGCCATTGACCAAAACATCCTTATGTGGCACATATATATATATACATATATACATACAATTAAAAAGTAATCTCCAGTATTATTTGTGTCCTCTTTTTAACACATTATTTGCAGCCAATATTTTTTACTTTTGCTATAATAATGCAAGACTCAGGGCTTGCCTTTCCCAACTAGGACTTGCACTTTGAGGAAGAAAGTAGGAAATAATCTCTCAGAAGCCTATTACCACTTCTACATTAATGGACAAATGAAGTGGCATCATTGTCGGGGGTAAATACCTGGAGCTTGTTGTCTGGCACCAAGAAGATTAAGGACATGGACACATGTGGATTGGTTAAGGAGTGGAAAGTTTAATAGGCAGAAGAAAGGAGAGAGGAGAGCAGCCCCCTGTCTTATAAGAGAGAGGCATCCGAAAGGGAGCAGCATACCATAGCAGATTTTGTAGGGAGGCTTGAAGAGGCGGTATCTGATTTATGTAGGGCCCACAGATTGGTTTGACCAGATGTGTTATATAGGACACAGGGAAGGATGTTTGTCCCACCCTAAACTTATTATGCAAATGGACTTTCTACTTGGCCAACGCCATTGTGTCTGCTCCTTACTGTACACATGGCTGG
Source organism: Sapajus apella (assembly GCF_009761245.1). Classification (NCBI taxonomy): domain Eukaryota; kingdom Metazoa; phylum Chordata; class Mammalia; order Primates; family Cebidae; genus Sapajus; species Sapajus apella. The sequence continues at coordinate 6,015,190 of NW_022436990.1, forward strand.
CAAAGAGAAGAGAAGATGAGCTGCCATTTTGAACATGCCTATTCCCAGGTAGCTTTTTCCTGTTGGCACAACTGCCGGCATTCACCTGTGCAAGCTTCTAGCTTGTTTATCTATGTCTGCAGCTCAATTCTACAGGCTGCTCTTTGTTAGAAAAGAAAGTGATTTGAGGGTCGCTTTTCATTAAAAGGAAAACCTTACCAAGGACTTCCTTACCCCTCACTATCTGCCTAAATAATTTCATTTTAACTCCTAAATCACAAATACTGAAGGAACTTGGAAAGTTTATTTCAGTTTGTCTCACCTAATGACCTCACATATTTACCTGAACTTTAAACATTTTGAAGAGCTTTATTTGTCTGTTTGTCTCCTCTGCTAAGAAGTCTTTGAGTTCCTAAGGGCAGGGATTGATTCAGTACATTCAAGATGTGAATGTTGATTATACAAATGAATATATAAATATATATTCTATAAATGTAAAGAAGCTAGAAATTTTTAACATTTTAACAATTTCTAAGAGCTCTTCGAAGAATGAAATATTAGTAATATTCCTAACCTGTAGTAATTTCTTACATTTACTTAGAGTTCAGCACAAGGACACCTACATGAAAATATTAGATTGAGCCATATAAAACTGAAGATGTTTGAGTATTTGAACCAAAACAGTGATTTCATATGGCTCAACCTATGCAGGCATGGAATGGGAACAGTCTTGAATCTTAAAACTTAATGCTGGTACTCAGGATCGGTGTGCAGCTAGATTTTTCTTCACCCTTACCTGGCTTGTTATTTAACTTTTGACTCAGCCCATGGGGATAGAGTGCTAATTAGTAATGCTATTCCTTCATCATTCCTGGTAATTATTGGCTTAATTCCCTCTAGTTACTCATTCATATTAGTTCATAATTAGTTGGGTTTTTCATACTAGTAATTAAAATGTAAAATTAATTGGTATTTCCTTTACTTTGAAGTTGGCCTAAAGGTATATACATGCATGACATGAAGCTGACTCAGTAACTTTCATGTATGTTAGTGAATTTTGCTGTTAGGCTAATTTATTCATTCATGATTTCATCAGCAAATGTTTCTTGAGTACCTATTCTGGGTATACCATCCTGGACAACCACAGGGCTCCAGACCTCAAGGAGAGAAGGGATGAAAAGTGCCCAGCCTATGATCTTTGTTCAACTGACGGTCACAGATAATCATTATTATGGCGGTGATCACAATCCTAACTGATAGCTAGCCATATTTTTTAATTTTGTCTTCATAATTAAAAAATCACTGATACATTGTTTTTTTTTTCTTCTGAGACTTTCATTTCTAAGGAAAGAGTAGAATCCAAAGGAGATGGTTTCATTAAGAAAGTGCTCAATTGTGACAACTTTATAGGAATTTATTTGGATCTTTGTTTAAGATAGTCAGAGACAATGGAATCTGGAGCCTTGCTTCCATTTCTGCTCTTCCCCTATCCTGAGGTTCTAAGGCACCTGAGAGACATTTTACCTGGGAAAGCAGGACTCAGAACCGGTACCACCAGAACCCTCCTGCTTGCACCTGCCTTGATCCCCTGCTTGGGCTAGAAGAATTCAAGTATAAAAGTGAGTGTCTGGCTGGGTGCAGTGGGTTATGCCTTTAATCTCAACACTTTGGGAGGCTGAGGAGGGAGGATGGCCTGAGCCCAGGAGTTTGAGACCAGCATAGATAGCATAGCGAGACCCCATATCCATAAAATTTTTTTAAAAGTTTAGCCAGATGTGGTGGTGCATGCCTATCATCCCAGCTCCTAAGGAGGCTGAGGTGGAAGGATCATTTAAGCCTAGTAGTTAGAGGTTACAGTGCTCTATAATTGTACCACTGTACTGCAGCCTAGACGACAGGGTAAGACCCTGTCTCTAAAAAAATTTTTTTTTGAAAAGCAAGTTTCTAGGAGTTCCTTGGGCTCTAATACTCACCTCAGTTGACAGCAAAAGTCAGAGTGTGATTTCAGGCCTTCAGGTAGATTCACTGTGGCCTCTAATCACAGCCCCTCATTCCACGAAGATGTTCCACAGTCTATGGGGGGGACCAGGCTCGAAGACAGGGTCTAAGAGCTAAGCACATCTGTTCCCACTCTTGGAAAAGCAGCTCAGTACACAAGCTCTATTAACAGGGGGTCTGGAACATCAACTTTGGTGGACATCAAAGACAGCATACTTGTTTATTTCATTAATTCGTATCTGTTTTGTACGTAAGAATCGTATTTCCTAAAACTGGGATTGTTATGAAAATTATTCAGAAGAGGAAAAAGCTGAATTTTCAGTTATACTTTTTAAATTTCCAAAATGCTTATTTCTGACACCATCCCTGGATTTTTACGTCTCTGCAACTTCATAATTTTAAAAAATTAAAGCTTCAATGAACTCAAAAGGTCTTTGGTCTTATTAGACTTATTAAATCTGCTTTATTGAGAAGACTTGACGCCTTGGCTGCATTTTCTTGGGATTGTACTATATTTCACTGTATTTTCTTTGATATGTGTACAGTAAAATACCAGACCTTAAAATAAAAGTCCCTTGCTGAGCCTCTTCTCCCTGGGAAAGAATACACTTTATGGCCAGATGGAATGGCATCATGTCTCACTGTTGGGGTAGCACAGAAAAGACAACATCGCTGAACGCTTTTCATTCTCATACAGGGGAGGCTCCTTAGTTTAGTCAGGTGCTGTAACTTGGACCCAACACTGCGCTGCAGCTCAGGAGACAAAACAGTTGGAAAACTTGGAGAAAGGCTCTAAGGGTCAGTGAAATTTACTGTGGGCAGCTGCTGCTTCAAAGCCACTCTCTGTGCAGAAGCCTATTAAGAAGTAGTAGGTTACGTTCCTGCCGTTTCCCCAGCATGATGGATGATGCTCTGAAAAGAGAAAAGACTTCCTGTTCCATGGAGGTTGCTTTCCTCTAGGCTGCCTCACTGCCTTTCTCAGGCTCTCTCCATTCCGTTACTAACCATTGAATTCACTGCTCCACTACATTTAATAATAAGCCGGGCTTGTCAGGAATGACTGACTGTGACTCACTAGTGACTGCTTGTCAATCAGCAGGACCCCCCACTCTCAGTAGAGGGGCTTAGCTATGCTATCATTCCAGGGGAAGAGGCTGCAAGGGACAAGCATCAGGTTGCATGTGGACCAATAACAGGAGTGGCTTTAGAGTTTGCTTGATTTTTTTTGCCTTCAGAAACATTTCCACTTTACCTCATGTTAAGAAACTATTCCTCACTGGCCCCCCTCTCAGCTCCTGGTATTTGCCAAGCTCTCTTCTACTAGCACTTTTATACATGCTGTTCCCTCCACTGTGTATGCTCTTCCCTGCTTGCTTTGCCGTCTTAACTGCTGGCCTCTTTCTAGTCTCAGCCTGTAACCCAGCCTTCTTGCTTAGATTATAGCTCTTAAGTTGAGGTGCTCATAGGACGGTGTCCTTCCTCTCTGGCACTCATTTGGGTGACCATTTGATGGATGTCTTTTTCACATTCTGCATTATTAAAGATTGTATTACACCCATGAATGCACACACAGATACACACACGCATGTGGCACCAGTGTGTAATGCCCATCCTCCCTGCCTCAGCTACAATCTGCACAAAGGCAGGGACAGTGGCTGTCAATCTTCATCACTGTGCCTCCAGTACCCGCTATCCAATGTGCATTTGTTACTGTTGGATTCAGTTGACATTTGATTTGTAATTCCTTAGAAAAGTAGAAGCTTGTTACTATATGCTTTTCACAGGCATAGAGATATAAGGCTAATGGTGTGAGGTACCTTTTAGGAGCAAGGCTGAATTGCTTGCTTAGTAACAAGCATCGTCTGCTTAACAAGCCCTCATTTTGTGTGGGAAAAAGTTTTGCATAATTAACAGGTCACAAAAACGCAGCATTTTCAGATCAAATGACTATACATATTTCAAATAGAGCTCTTCTCCACTGACCCTCTCAAGCACTGGTTACTAAGTGTTCATGTATGGTTAGGAGATTCTTTTGGCCTTTGGTAGAGATGAATAACAGAGGCAAGATCCCTGGCCCCCTGAGGCTTATCATATAAATAGGGGACATCAGGTAAAGACCAGAAAAGACAGTGCTCACTTGTGGGAATGTGGGAGAACCACAGATACAAAGGAAAGGAAAGTCTACATTTTCCCCCTTCTAGAGGGGCAGGCCTGTGGCATCCCAAAGGACAGAAATACAATTGATCTTCAGTTAGTAGTGATTCCTATAGACCTACAACCATAAACCTTGTGATTTCATTCTAAAATTAATTCACCATTCAAAAAATCAAGTTCTCATACAAGATTTGGTGGTGGTAGCAGGTACATTTTGTTGACTGTCATATTTAGATGGAGCTAAAGATATATATATATATATATATATATATATATATATGTCTAATTAGAGAAATAAAATATACCTATATTTCTATATAGAGAAATAACAGTTCATATGGAGGTTTTCTCTTCAGGGGCTGCTAAATGAGGTGTCAAGAAAGAAGGAACTCAAGGGATAAAGTTCTGGTTCCCCAAGTTCCCCAACCAGAAGGGCTCCAGGTAGTAACATTTGTTTTAGAATGTTTTTTAATTCCTATAGAAGAAAAAAATTTGCTGTCACAGTTGGCTAACTTTTCTTTAAACTGTAGAGTTCAAGAAACTCTTGCATAGGGCAGATAACAGTTGTTATTTGGTGGGAATGTCACAGAGGAGCAGACTTAGTAACCTGGAGATGTGAATATAGTGTGTGGATAGGGAAAAAAGCAGTGACATTTCCTATTAGAAAATCAGGGATGGTCTTTGGGAAATGATAAGATCTTGATGCTGATTTATTGATCAAATGGGGCTTTAGATCACGATGTGCTGAATTCATTCCAGGATACACAAGGGCTCTTCTTTGAGGTGTCTGAGTTGAGTAGAAAAAAAAGACTCTAAATAATTCCACTGATCACCTCAAGAATTTCCTATACTTTGCCTTCACACTGCTTAGAGGCCCTTTCTTTATGGACCAGCTGGGATGGGGAATTGCTGGGATGGCTGTAGAGTAACAGACCACTGTGTTGATGGGCAACTCCCAACAACACCCCTTTTTAGGGGACACTTTCTTGCACTGTTTCTTTGAGGATAGCACATGAATCAGAAGAGCAGAGGGAAGGGAGAAGCTACCTTGGAAATGGAAATTTTGCCATTGATTATGGCTGTGACTAGGATACCTCAGGTGGACAGTGCTAATGACTTTCGACTGTATGTTTCTTATGTTACATGTAGCTTTTCTGTTTGTTTAAGAGTTTAATTTCTTAAATTTTAAAAAAATTTTAATTTTGTGGGTACATAGTAGGTGTATATATTTATGGGGTGCATGAGACATTTTGGTACAGGCATGTAATATGTAATAATCACATCATGGAGAATTGGGTATCCGTCTACTCAAGCATTTGTCCTTTGTGTTGCAAGCAATCAAATTATACTCTCTTAGTTATTTTAAAATTTGCAGTTAACCCTGAAGCTCTTATCTTGAACCAAAGTATATTCACAAACTGTTCTCAGATGATTAGGGCCCTCTTATGGACTGTGATTTATTTTTTAATCCCTTTATCATAATTTAATGAGAATCTATTAGGATGAGAGAGTAGAGAATAAACCTGGAAAGAAAATATTTCTGGCCTAGTATCCTCTGAGAAATATTGAACTCGCTCCAGAATATTCTACGTTTATTTCTAACAGGAATAAATAAGAATGCTTTAGTTCTTATTTGGAAAGTATGTCTATATGGTTTGTGTGTATTTAAATGCCAAAAACAAAATAAGACTATTCAAATATTGGAATGTTATAAACTGTAACATTCCCTGTAAATATCGTAATCTCATGAGATCTATTTTGTTAAACATTAAGAAAATAATGAAATATTTTTACTATTTTCAATTAAAATTGAAAATAAATATTAACAATATTTCAATTTCATTATTTTCAATAAGAAAATATTAAAAATTCTTAAAAAGTAATAAAAATCTGAATCTTAATTTTATCAAAAATTTTAACCAAGATTCACTGATGTGATTGAGAGACTTATTAAAAGAACGTAAACCCTTGGACACAGTGGGGGGAACATCACACACCCGGGGCTGGTTGGGGGTTCGGGGGAGCTATGGGAGGGATAGCAGAGGGTGGAGGGACTGTGGAGAGATAGCATTAGGAGAAATACCTAATGTAGATGACGGGTTGATGGATGCAGCAAACCACCATGGCACCTGTGTATCTATGTAACAAACCTGCACGTTCTGCACATGTACCCTACAACTTAAAGTATAATAAATAAATTTTTAAAAAACCATAAACCAATACTCTAAATTTAGTGGAGTGTGAAAGATTGACGTACTTGTGGAATTGCTTATTTATTATGTTTATGTGGAAAGTCATGGTGATTATGATATGAAATATGTTTGATTAAAGCATAAGTCTACTCTATAGATCAGAATCAAAAGGGAGCATTTTTGGTTTGCCTTCAATTTGATCAATTCTGGGGATTCTAAAAGGAAAGGTAAGTTAACACATATTTGCAAAAATAATGAAATTAACATGTCAGTTAGACAGTGGGTCCAGGTTCTTTAAAAGTAGCCACAAACCTTTAAAACTGAATATGGAATAGAAAATTTAAAGACCAAGTCAGAGTCCAACCAGAACCATTCCTTCAGTTAACATAGAAAAATCTATTATCTGTTTATAGAAAAATCCACATAGATGGAAAAAACAAACTAAATTAATAAAACAAGTCAAAACTGAATCGGTGAGACAGATATAGAAAGATTGTTACCCTCCCCATCACAAACACATTTGTCATTCTGATTTAATAAAGCTGAATAGATGCATTCATGTTGAATCATTTGTCTTCTTGGAATGTGTAACTAAATTATAGTTATGGGTGAGTACACTGACTGGGATTATGTGATTATACTGCAGGCCCTGATTCTACTTATATTTATAGTCGCTGCTTAATACCTAAATGTATTGTTTGAGTGTTGACAAGGTACCAATAATATTACTTTGTCCTTTTACTGCACTCTCACAAGAGGATCTTTAAGAGCTTTACTCACATTAGTGTGTTATTCCCAGGATTATTCTTCCTGTTTTATAACTGAGGAAACTGCTTCTCATGGATATAAGTAACTTGTTCAAAAGGCTGCAAACCAAGTTTCTAATGTTGCTACAAAACCTCTCCTGATTCCATAGCTTGCCTGTTCCACCCTGGAGATTAACACTTGAAGTAGGCATTCTGCAATGGCTGTAGCCCAGGGAATGGTCATGTAGACCCACATTAGATTAAGAATTTGTTAACACACGTGAGGGATCCACTTGTTGAGTGGGTACAGAAAATGTTTGCTGAGCAAATGAAATAATACAAATATAGAGAAAAATGATTAACTCGCTGTGTAGAAAGTTTGCCAAACTATTTATCTGTATTGGCTTATAATCAGTATGCCGATTACAAATATACTATTGATTCATAAAATCAGGCTGCATATATTTAAAAACATTTTATTGGTATTTGGTTTGAATCCATGATAATTAGTATTGATGAGAAAGTCATAAATCTATATTCATTTAAAAATATATTTACCTGTTTCAGTTTTTCATGGATTCAGACGAGGAAATTCTGTATGTGCATTAGAAATCTTGGAAAATGAAGGCACTAAATAGCCTTTGCAAATATAGCAAATGTATGATTTAAAAAAAAAAAAAAGGTTTCAAGGGAGAGATAGAGAAGAATATTGTGGAAGTGCAAAAGCAGCAATTTTAGTAGACAGGAAAAGCTATTCTTTACCTAGCACTTTGAGCATCCTTCCATTTCAGTTAGCAACTTTCTTCACAAACAAAAACAATGATGTTCTAGCCATGATCCCTCTGGGTTGTGCAAGGTAACAAGGGGTCACTGGGTGCTCCTGGTGTTCTTTAAGCAGGCTTGCGAAGTCAGAGCAAGCCTGGCCTGGCTCTGAGTGAGGATAGATGCACTTCTCTGCATGAATCTTTGGCAGCTCATGTTGCAGATAGGGTTAAAGGTTGTAGCAGCCCCGTGTTCCACTAGCAAAGTGTCAAAATTTGCCTTCTACCAAGAGGGTTCAGAATACCAGGTAGAATGACCTCTGCGGCCATGTAGTTTGGTTGAACTGTCCGTTTTGATCATAACCCATGCATGGTCTTGCATCTCTTTGAGCTAATGGCAGACACTGCTCTTATGGTCCCTACATGAATAATCTATTATTTTAAAATACAAATTCTCCCATTACTCTGTCAGCCATAAAAATACCTTCTTTGCTAACATGCTGTTCAGAATCACCATAATCTGGGGAGGGTATTTTATATTCTCTGTTCACATGATCTAAGCAGCATTTTTGCATGACTTTGGGGAATAAAACAGGAAAAGGGGGGGAATTTTAAAAATAGAATAAGCTTAATGGCTTTTTCACTTATCGTTTCTTTAACCTCTTTAATATGCTATGGGGGGATATGTACTAAGCTT